>NW_028136050.1:0-481000 GCF_964662115.1 Mustela nivalis | reverse complement strand
ATGAAGGCTGGATCTACAGACCGTGAGAATTTTTCGGGCTATGAACAAAGGGCGAGTATGTGGCGCTTGCTCAGGCTTTTGTCTCTGGATTTTGTGTCAACGGTGGCCGTGGAATGTCGGGGTGTTCTCAAGGGCCATGGACAATTCTTTCTCTGGTGATTTGGCCTGATCCCAAGGGGTTGGGATCATTCTGTGGATGGGAAAAGTCCTTTCTGTATTTTTTTTTTTTTTTACCTCAGGTGTCCCACCAAAGAGGGATTCCAGAGCAGAGCCCTGAGTCGGGTGACTAGACATCTCGAACTCTGGTTGAGATTGGGTGACTAGGGGCTTGGCAAGCCCCATATGTGGGCTGTTGTTCCAGTCACTAAGAGGCTTCACATGAGGATAGGGCTCACGCTGAGGGTCACAATATGTGTTTGTGCAAATTGTGGCCCTCAGGGATAGGTGGGACCTCATAGTCCATGCTGCTTTCTCCTACAATGAACGTTGGACAACATGCCAACCACAAGGTTTCTTGCCATAGCGAAGGAGAAGTTCTGATTTTTGCATCACGTTCACTCCTGAGCAGTGAGTGGAGATAAGGTCTAGGTTCTGAAGGTGAAAATTGAGGTTGGGTAGAGATGATGGCCTAAAGCCATTGTGGGTATGATATGCTCAGTGTACGGCCAGCTGTCCTGGTGTTGGACTGGAGGTCTGCCCTCAGGCTGTGTCAGACAGGGCTTTAGTGCACAGGCTAGACTGTATAATTGGGGTATGGTCGAGTGGCATGCAGGTTGTTACTCATTTGGCGTTTCTGGTTAGCCCTATAGGGCCAGGCAGAGTGCTGCATTGGAGGCCAGGCAGAGTGCTGCATTGTGTCTCCAGAGTTTCTGTCCATGATGGCCCATTTATGAAGGTGTGGGGCATCATGAGGAAATGGAGGTTTTCTCACAGTGTTATTGTGTGATGCTTCAAACCACAAGGATTCATTCTGCGAGACAGTCAAGACAGGTTGGTTGGATTCAAGACGTCCCATAAAGAAGTTCTCCAGAGCAGGGTTCTAAGGATGGATGCCTGGGCAGCCCTCCTCCCATTCTAACTGTCTCCTAGTAACAAGGAAGGTTTGATCTGCTGGCTCTGGGTGAGCAGCCGAGTGGGCTGATTTGATATGGACTCTCCTGAGAATGGTTCATAATGTAAGTTTGTGTCCTTGGAGACCTTGGGATTGGGCCATGGTGCCAGCGCCCTGAAGGATCCTCCTAACCTGAGGTATTGACACAGCTCCAAAGAGCAAGTTTCCCATGTGGAGATGAGATCTGTTCTGATTGTTTCCTTAGGAAACCCCCATATTCTGATATTGGAAACCAGGCCTCTGAGGAGAGATACCTAGAAACCAAAGCAATGCATCAGATGTTGGCTCAGGTTGGAGTTTCTGTCCATGATGGCCCCTTTATAAAGGGGAGCATCTCATGAGGCCATGTAGGTTTTCCCACGATAGGAGTTGTGAGATGCTCCAATCTGCAAGGATTCCTTCTGTGGGACAGTCAAGACCTTTTGGAAGGCTCCAAGACATCCCATATGGAACGGCGCAAGAGCAGGATTCCATGGATGGATGCCTAGAGAGTCTGCTTTGCATTCCAGTTGTCTCCTAGCGACAAGGCAGGTTTGATATTCTGCCTCTGGGGGAGTAATCGACGGGGCTGAGTTGAAATGTACTCTCCTGCCGAATGGTCATAATGCGGGTATGTGTCCATGGAGACCTTGGAATAGGGCGGTTGCTCCGGCTACCTGAAGGTTACTCCTAACTGGAGGCTTTTACAGAGCTCCAAAGGATAAGTTTCCCATGTGAAGACAAGATTTGTTCTGATTGGTATCTCTGGAATCCCCCATATGCTGGTATTGGAAAACAGGCCTCTGAGGAGAGATGCTTAGAAAAAAAAGCAATGGAACCAATTACATTCTAGGGGCCAGTCCAGTTTAATCTTCTTCTCTTGGGTTATCTGTCTACGGGTGAGTTGACGTCGTTGCTCAGCTTGTGAGAGATCGCCCCTCTTTGTCCTGGGTGGCCTACACTATTGGAATGGCCTCTGGGACTTTGGAGGTTTCTCCTTATCTGTAGGGTTGTGGCCAATGGAATGGGAAGAATTTCCTTGGAGAGGGCAGGCACAGTCCTGAGGTGTGGCTCCAGGGGCCTCAGTCTGGAGGGTGTGTGGGACAGGGATGTCAGGATAGAAGTCTGAAAACACAAACTCGGCTTAGGTTTGGGGACGTAGGTATGGCAGGCCCAATCTACAGACTATGAGGAGAATTTTTTGGGCTATGACCTAAGGGTGAGTGTGAACACTTGCTGAAGCTTATGTCTCTGGATTTTGTGTCAACAGTGGCCGTGGAATGTCGGGCTGGCCTCATGGGCCATGGACGAGTCTTTCTCTCTGGACCCCAATCACTTGGGATGGCCCAATCCCAAGTGATTGGGGTCATTCTGTGAGTGGGAGGAGTCCTTTCTGTGTTTATTTACCTCAAATGTCCCACCAAAGAGGGATTCCAGAGCAGAGCCCTGAGTAGGGGTGACTAGATGTCTCTACCTCTGGTTAAGATTGGGTGACTTGGGGCATGGCAGGCCCCATATGCGGGCTCATGGTCCAGCCACTGAGAGGCTTTACTTGAGGACAGGGCTCAAACTGAGGGTCCCAATGTGTGTTTGAGCCCACCGCAGCTCTTAAGCATAGGCAGGGCCTCAGGGACACTACACTACCCTCAGGGGCCCTACTACTACCCCTGTAGGCCCTACAGGGGTCCTACACTGAACGTTGGACAAGATGCCAACCACAAGATTCTGGCGAGAGGGAAGGAGGAGTTCTGATTTCTGCATCACGTTCACCCATGGGAAGTGAGTAGAGATAAGGTCTAGGATTCTGTAGCCTGAAAACCGAAGTTGGAAAGAGATGGCGACCTAAGGCCATGGCGGTTCAGATGTTCTCAGTGTACTGCAAGCTGTCTGGGTGTCGGTTGGGAATTCAGGCCTCAGGTTCTGTCAGAAAGGGCATTAGTGCACAGGCTAGACTATATAATTGGTGTACAGTTGAGTGACGTGCAGGTTTATCCTCATTGGAGGTTTCTGGGGAGACCCATAGGGCAATATTTTTCTTCTAGAGGGCAGGCAGAGTGCAGCACTGTGTCATCGGAAATCCCAAAATAGAGGGCGTGTGGTCCAGGAGAGTGAGGACGGAAGTCGGAGAACACTAGCTACGCTTAGGTTTTGGGGTGAGGGCACAGCAGGTACACTCTGAAGAGCTGAATCAAGATCTCGTGCATCTGAAGTCAAGGCGAAGATCAGCTGTTGGCTCAGGTTGGAGTTTCTTTCCATGATCTGCCTTCATGAAGATTGGGGGCATCATGTGACCTTGGAAGCTTTCCATGATATGAGTTGTTAGGTGGTCCATGCACAAGGACTCCTGTGGGACAGTCAAGACCTGTTGGATGGCTCAAGGATGTCCCATAAGGAACGACGCAAGAGCAGGGTTCTAAGGATGGATGCCTGAAGAGCCCAACTCGCATTTCAATTGTCTCCTAGCGACAAGGCAGGTTCAATCTGCTGGCTCTGGAGTAGCAACCGAGGGGGTTTAGATGAAATGGACTCTCCTGAGGATGGGTCATAATTTGGGATTGTGTCCATGGAGATATTCAAATGGGGCAGTGGCTCCAGTGACCTGAAGTTTTCTCCTAACTGGAGGTTATGACACAGCTCCATAGAGCAAGATTCCCATGTGGAGACGAGATTTTTTCTGATAGGTAGCTCTGGAAACCCCCTTATGCTGGTATTGGAATCCAGGCCTCTGAGGAGAGATGCCTGAAAACAAAAGAAATGGATCCAATTAGGGCCTAGGTGCCTGTCTTGTTCAATATTCTTTTCTATGGATATATGTCTAAGGTTCTGATTGGAGGTAGTGGCTCAGCTTGTGCCAGAGGGTCCCTGTATGTCCAGGACATCCTACACTATTGGGATGGCCTCAGAGATTTTGGATGATTCTCCTAATCTGTCAGGTTGTTCCAAATGAATGAGCAGAATTCCCTTGGAGAGGGCAGGCACAGTCCTGAGGTGTGGCTCCATGGGGCCCAGCCTTTAGAATGTGTGGGTGAGGACAATGGAGACAGAAGTCTGTAAACACAAACTCGGCTTAGGTTTGGGGACATAGGTATGGCAGGCCCGATCTACAGACCTTGAGAATTTTGGGGGCTCTGAACAAAGGGCAAGTGTGTGGCGCTTTTTCAGGTTTTTGTGTCCGGATTTTGTGTCAATGGTGGCCGTGGAATGTCAGGCTGGCCTCATCGACCATGGACGAGTATTTCTCTCTGTGGATTTGGCCAGATTCCAAGTGTTTGGGGTCATTCTTTGGATGGTAGGAGTCCTTACTTTTTTTTTTTTTATCTTGGTTTTTTTTTTTTTTTTTACCTTATGTGTCCCACCAAAGAGGGATTCCAGAAAAGAGCTCTGAATAAGGTTGACTAGACTTCTCAAGCTCTGGCTAGGATTGGGGGAGTAGGGGCATGGCAAGTCCCATATGCAGGCTCTTGGTCCAGCCCCGGAGAGGCTTTACTTGAGGCCAGGGTTCATGCTTAGGGTCCTAATGTGTGTTTGTGCCCATCGCAGCCCTCAAGCATGTCTGAGGCCTCATGGGCCATGCTGGGTTCTCATATACTGAACGTTGGACAACATGCCAACCACAAGGTTTCTGGTCATGGGGAAGGTGAAGTTCTGATTGCTGCATCACGTACATCACTTAGTTGTGAGTGGAGATAATGTCTAGGTTCTGAAGCCTGAAGACCAAGGTTGGGAAGAGATGATGACCTAAGGCCATGGCATGTTCGATGTGTTCAGTGTGAGGCCAGGTGTCTGGGTGTCGGTCACGAGGTCTGGGGTCAGGCTGTGTCAGACAGGGCATTAGTGCCCAGGCTAGACTGTATAATTGGGGTACAGTCTAGAGAATTGCAGGTTGATCCTCATTTGATGTTTCTGGGTAGACCCCTAGGGCAAAGTCTCTCTTCTGGAGGGCAGGCAGAGTGCTGCATTTTGTCTCCAGAATTCCCAAAGTGGAAGGCTTGTGGGCCAGGAGTGTGAGGACGGAAGTCTGAGAACGTGAGCTGGCTTCGGTTTTGGGGCGAGGGCAAGGCAGGCACACTCTGCAGAGCTGAATTGAGATCTCATGCATCTGAAGTCAGGGCGAGGATCAGACGGAGTTTCTGTCCATGATGTCCTCTACCTGAAGGTGGAGGCATCACGAGGCCATGGAGGTTTTCCCACGGTGCGAGTGTGTGATGCTGCAAACCACAAGAATTCCTTCTGCAGGACAGTTGAGACCTGTTGAATGGATCAAGGACACCCCATTAGGAATTTCTCCAGTGCAGAGTTCTAACAACGGATACCTGGGCAACGAACTCGCATTCCAATTGTCTCCTAGTGACAAAGCAGGTTTGATCTGCTGGCACTGGGTGAGCAACCGCCAGGTTTGAGTTGAAATGGACTCTCCTGAGGATGGGTCATAATGTGGGATTGTGTCCATTGAGACATTGGAATGGGGCGGTGGCTCCAGTGACGTGAAATTTTCTCCTAACTGGAGGTTTTGACACAGTTCCATATAGCATGATTCCCATGTAGCATGCGATTTGTTCTGATTGGTAGCTCCAGAAACCCCCATGTGCTGGTATTGGAATCCAGGCCTCTGAGGAGAGATACGTGAAAACAAAAGCAATGGATCCGTTTAGGGCCTAGGTGCCTGTCCTGTTCAATCTTCTTTTCTATGGATATCTATCTACAGGTCTGATTGGAGGTAGTGGCTCAGCTTGTGGCAGATGGTCCCTGTTTGTCCCGGACATCCTACAATATTGGGGTGGCCTCGGGGACTTCGGATGTTTCTCCTAATCTGTCAGGTTGTGCCAAAGGAATGAGCAGAATTCCCATGGAGAGGGCAGGCACAGTCCTGAGGTGTGGCTCCATGGGGCCAAGCCTTGAGGGTGTGTGGGCCAGGACAATGGAGACAGAAGTCTGAAAACACAAACGTGGCTTAGGTTTGGGGACATAGGTATGGCAGGCCCGATCTACAGACCGTGAGAATTTTTCAGGCTTTGAACAAAGGGCGAGTGTGTGGCGCTTTTTCAGGCTTTTGTCTCCGGATTTTGTGTCAATGGTGGCCGTGGAATGTCAGGATGGCCTCATCAGCCATGGACGAGTATTTCTCTCTGTGAATTTGGCCCAATTCCAAGTGTTTGCGGTCATTCTTTGGACGGTAGGAGTCCTTTCTCTATTTTTTTTTAACCTCATGTGTCCCACCAAGGAGGGATTCTAGAGAAGAGATCTGAGTAGGGGTGACTAGACTTCTCAAGCACTGGTTAAGGCTTGGGGAGTAGGGGCATGGTAATCTCCATATGTGGGCTCTTGGTCCATCCCCGGAGAGGCTTTACTTGAGGCCAGGGATCATGCTTAGGATCCTAATGTGTGTTTGTGCCCATCGCAGCCCTCAAGCATGTCTGAGGCCTCATGGGCCATGCTGGTTTCTCCTACACTGCACGTTGGACAACATGCCAACCACAGGGTTTCTGGTCATGGGGAAGGAGGAGTTCTGATTTCTGCATCACGTACATGGCATGGCAGTGAGTAGAGATAAGGTCTAGATTCTGAAGCCTGAAAACCGAGGTTGGTAAGAGATGACGACCTAAGGCCATGGTGGGTACGATGCACTTAGTGTGCAGCCAGATTTCTGTGTCCATCATGAAGTCTGGGCTCAGGCTGTGTCAGGCAGGGCATTAGTCCCCAGGCTAGACTGTATAATTGGGGTACAGTCGAGTGATGTGAAGGTTGGTCCTCATTTGGGGTTTCTGGTTGGCCCCATAGTGCAAAGATTTTCTTCTGGAGGGCAGGCAGAGTGCTGCATTCTGGCTCCAGAATTGCCAACTTCAGGGCTTGTGGGCCAGGTGTTTTAGGACAGAAGTCTGAGAACACAAGTTCAGCTTTGAATTCGCAGCGGTGACATGGCAGGCACACTCTACAGACCTGAAATGAGATCTCGTGCATCTGAATTCAGGGCGAGGATCAGATGTTGGCTTAGGTTGGAGTTTCTGTACATGATGTCCCCTTCATTAAGGTGGGGGGGGGCATCAGGAAACCATGGAAGATTTCCATCTTTGTGAGTGTGTGATGCTCCAAACCACAAGGATTCCGTCAGCGGGACAGTCACGACCTTTTGGATGGATCAAGGACGTCCCATAAGAAATGCTCCAAAGCACAGTTCTAATGATGGATGCCTGGGCAGTCCAACTTGCATTCCAGTTGTGTCCTAGTGAAAAGGAGGATTTTATCTGCTGTCACTGGGGGAACAACCGAGGGGGCTGAATTGAAATGGAATCTCATGAGGATCAGTCGATGTGGATTTGTGTCCATGGATCCCTTGGAATGGGGCAGTGGCTCTGTTGCCCTGAAGAATTCTCCTAACCTGAGGTTTTGATGCAGCTCCAAAGAGCAAGTTTCCCATGTAGAGACGAGATTTGTTCTGAAACCCCCACAACCTGGTATTGGAAACCAAGCATCTGGGGAACAATGCCTGGAATCCAAAGCAATGGATCTGATTACGGTCTAGGGGCCTGTCCTTTTCAATATTCTCCTCTGAGTGTCTCTGTCTAAGATTCAGAATGGAGGTCACTGCTCAGCTTGTGTCAGATCACCCATGTTTGTTGGGGGAGGCCAACACTATTGGACTGGTCTTGGGAATTGGAGGTTTCTCCTAATCTGTAAGGGTGTGGCAAATGAAACGGGCAGAGTTCCCTTGGAGAGCACTGGCACAGTCCTTAGGTGTGACACCACCTTTCTGGGTGTCATCCAGGAGGTCCAGGCTCAGGCTGTGTCAGACAGGGCATTAGTGCCAAGCTTAGATTGTATAATTGGAGTAAAGTTGAGTGGCATGCAGGTTGATCCTCATTTGGCGTTTCTGGGTAGCCCCAGGGGCAACGTTTTTCTTCTGGAGGGAAGGAAGAGTGCTGCATTGTGGCGACGGAATTCTCACACTGGAGGGCTTGTGGGCCAGAATTGTGAGGAAGGAAGTGTGAGAACACAAGCTAGGCTTAGGTTTTGGGTCAAGATCATGGCAGGCACACTCTGTAGAGCTAAATCTAAATCTCATGCATCTGAAGTCAGGGCGAGGATCAGACGTAGGCTCAGGTTGAAGTTTCTGTTCAGGATGGCCCCTTCATGATGGTGGGGGGCATCATGGGGCTATGGAGACTTTCCCACGATTGGCATTGTATGTTGCTCCAATCGGCAAGGATTCCTTCTACGGGACAGTCGAGACCGGTCAGATTGCTCCAGGACGTCCCATGCGGAACCACGGCAGTGCAGGGTTCTAAGGATGGATTCCTGGAGTGCCCGCCTCACATTCCTATTGTCTCCTAGTGACAAGGCAGGTTCGATCTGCTTCTTTTAGGGAGCAACCAAAGGGGATGTGTTGAAATGGACTCGCCTGCGGATGGGTCATAATGTGGGTTTGTGTCCATGGAGACCTTGGAATGGGGTGTTGGCTGCTGGGACCTGAAGGTTTCCCTTAAGTGGAGGTTGTGACACAGCTCCAAAATGCATGTTTCCCATGTGGAAATGAGATTTGTTCAGACTGGTACCTCCAGAAGAACACATATGCTGGTATTGGAAACCAGGCCTCTGAGGAGAGATGCCTGGAATCAAAAGCAATGGATCTGATTAGGTCCTAGGTGCCTGTCCGGTTCAATCTTCTTCTCTGGGGTTATCTGTCTATGGGTCTGAGTTGAGGTAGTTGCTCATCTTGGGACAGATCACCCTGTTTGCCCTGAGTGGCCAACACTATTGGGATGGCCTCAGGGACGTTGGAGTGTTCTCCTAATCTTTAGTGTTGTGGCCAATGGAATGGGCAGAATTTGCTTGGAGAAGGCAGGCACAGTCCTGAGGCATGGCTCCAGGGGCCCCAGCCTGGAGGGTGTGTGGGCCAGGACAGTGGGGACAGAAATCTGAAAACCCAAACTCAGCTTAGGTTTGGGGACGTAGGTATGACAGGCCTGATCTATAGTCCGTGAGGAGAATTTTTCAGGCTATGAACAAAGGGCAAGTGTGAGGCATATCTCCAGGCTTTTGTCTCTAGATTTTGTGTCAATGGTGGCCATGGAATGACGGGATGGCCTCTTTGGCCATGGATGATTCTTTCTCTTTTAAGATTTGGTCAGATCCCAAGTTTTGGGGCTCATTCAGGGGATGGAGGAGACCCTTCGATATTTTTTTCCTCAGGGGTTCCAGAGCAGAGAACTGAATAGGGGTGACTAGACCTCTCAACCTCTCATTAATATTGGGGGACTAGGGATGGCAATGCGGGTTCTTGGTCCAGCCCCTGAGAGGCTTTACTTGAGGACAGGGCTCACACTGAGGGTCCCAATGTGTTTGTGCCCATTGCGGTTCTCAAGCATGGGCGGGGACTCATGGGCTACACTGGATTCTCCTACACTGAACGTTGGAAAACATGCCAACCACAAGGTTTCTTGCCTTGAGGAAGAAGGAGTTTCATTTCTGCATCACGTTCACCCCTGGGTAGTGAGTATATATAAGGTCTAGGTTCTGAAGCCTGAAAACCAAGGTTGGGAAGAGATGATGACCTAAAGCCATGGCGGGTCTGATGTGCTCAGTGTACAGCCAGCTGTCTGGGTGTCGGTTGAAAATTCAGACCTCAGGCTGTGCAAGACAGGGCATTAACGCCGAAGTGAAACTGTATAATTGGGGTAGAGTCAAGTGGCATGCAGGTTGATCCTCATTTGGTGTTTCTGGTTAGCCCCATAGGACAACGTTTCTCTTCTGGAGGGCAGTCAGAGTGCTGCATTGTGTCTCTCCAGAATTCCCTAACTGGAGGGCTGGTGGGCTCGGATGTGAGGACGAAGTCTGAGAACAATAGCTAGGTTTTGCTTCGGGGCAGGGTTTCGGCAGGCACACTCTGCAGAGTTGAATCAAGATTTCGTGCATCTGAAGTCAGGGCGAGGATTAGACGTTGGCTCAGGTTGGAGTTTCTGTCCAAGATGGCTCTTTCATGAAGGGGACGGTGCACCACGAGGCCACAGAGCTTTTCCCATGATGGGAGTTGTGAGGTGCTCCAAAGCGCAAGGATTCCTTCTGCAGGACAGCTGTGACCTCTTGGATGGCTCCAGGACGTCCCATATAAAATTACTTCAGAATAGTTTTCTACAGATGGATGCCTAGCCAGCCCGCCTCACATTCCAATTGTCTCCTAGTGACAAGATAGTTTCGATCTGCTGGCTCTAGGGGAGCACCCAAGGGCACTGAGTTGAAATAGACTCTCCTGCAGATGGGTCCTAATGTGGGATTGTGTACATGGAGACCTTGGAATGAGGTGGTGGCACCGGGGCCCTGATGGATTTTCCTAGCCGGAGGTTTTGACAAAGCTTGAAAGAGCACGTTTCCCATGTGGAGAAGACATTTGTTCTGACTGATGACTCAAAAAACCCCCATATGGTGGTATTGAATACCAGGCCTCTGAGGTTCTGACATAGCTCCACGAGCAAGTTTCCAATGTGCAGACAAGACTTGCTCTGAAGGGGCCTCTGGAAACCCCATAGGCTGGTATTGGAAACCAGGCCTCTGAGAAGAGATGCCTGGAAACCAAAGCAATGGATCTGATTAGGGCCTAGGGGCCTGTCCAGTTCAATGTTCTTCTCTGGGGACATCTGTCTCCGAGTTGGTGTGGAGCTAGTTGCTCAGCTAGTGTCAGATCACCCCTGTTTGTTCCAAGCGGCCTACAAAATTGATATGGTCCCAGGGACATTGGAGATTTCTCCTGATTTATATGGTTGTGGCCAATGGAATATGAAGAATTCCCTTTGAGAGGGCAGAAACAATCCTGAGGTGTGGTTCCAGGGGCCCTAGCCTGGAGGGTGTGTGTTTTCAGACAACTGTCCAAACAGCCCAGGCCTACACAACCTACAGGCTCAGGCCCCTGGAGCCAAACCTGAGGACTGTACTTGCCTTCTCCAAGGGAATTGTGTGTGCCCATTCCAATGGCCACAACCCTTCTAATAGGATAAACCTCCAAAGTCCCTGATCCATCTCAATAGTGGTGACTTCCCAGGAAAAACAGGGGCAATCTTAGCCCAACTGAGCACCTAACTGCACTCAGACCCATAGACAGATGTCCCCAGAGGTAAAAAGGAAAGAACAGGCCCCTAGGCACTAATCAGATCCATTGCTTTGGTTTCCAGGCACCTCTCCTCAGAGGCCTGGATTTCAAAAGCAGCATATAGCTGTTTCTTGACCCACACATCAGAAAACATCTCATCTACACATGGGAAACTTGCACGTTGGGGCTGTGTCAAAGCCTCTGTTTAGGAGAACCCTTTAGGGCCCAGTGCCTCCGCTTCATTCCAAGGTCTCCATAGACACAAAAGCACATTAGGACCCATCCCCAGGGGTGTCCATTTCAACTCAGCGTCCTCGGTTGCTCCCCACAGATCCAGGAGATCTAACCTGTCTTGTTGCTAGGAGACAATTGAAATGCGAGGTGGGCTACCCAGCCATCCATCCTTAGAACCCTGCTCAGAATCATTGGCCTGGAGCCAAACGACAGGTCTCAATTGTCCTGCAGAAGACTCTCTGCAGTTTGGAGCTTCTCACAATCCCATCGTGGGAAAACCCCCATGGCCTCGTGATGCCCCCCCATTCATGAAGGGGCCATCAGGGACAGAAACTCCAACCTGAGCAATCGTCTGATCCTCGCCATGACTTCAGATGCACGAGATCTCAATTCAGGTCTGTAGATTGTGCCTGCCATGGCCTCACCCAGAAACCTAAGCCTAGCTTGTGTTCTCAAACTTTAGTCGTCAGACTACTGGCCCACAAGCCCTCCAGTTTGGCAATCCAGAACTACAATGCAGCACTCTGCCGGCCCTCCAGAAGAAAAACATTGTCCGCTGGGGCTACCCAGTAACCCCAAATGAGGATCAAACTGCACCGACCTTGGCTGTACACCAAATACATAGGCTGACCAGGGCACTAACGCCCTTTCTGACACAGCCTGAGCCTGGAGCCCCTGGCCCCTCCCAGACAGCTGGCCGCACACTGAGCACATCGAGCCGCCATGGCCTTAGGTCGTCATCTCTTCCCAACCTCGGTTTTCAGGTTTCAGAACCTAGACCTTATCTCCAATCACTGCCCAGGGTTGAAGGTGATGCAGAAATCAGAACTCCTTCCCCATGGCAAGAAACCTTGTGGTTGGCATGGTGTCCACGCTCAGTGTAGTTGAAACCAGTGTGGCCCATGAGGCCCCGCCCATGCTCGCGGGCCACATTGGTCACAAACACACATTGTGACCCTCAGGCCGAGCCCAATCCTCAAGTAAGGCCACTCAGTGGCTGGATGAAGAGATATCATATTGGGCTTGCCATGCCCCTAGGCCCCAATTTTTAACCATATTTCGGGTTGTCCCTTCAGTCTTCCCCACAGCTTGGCTTTGGAATTCCTCTTTTGGTGGGACACCTGAGGTAACAAAACTGAAATGAGTCCTCCCATCCCACAGATTGACGAAAAGCAATTGGGAATCGGGCCAAATCCTCAGAGAGGAAGATTCGTCCATGGCCATGAGGCGTCCCCGACATTCCACGGCCATCGCTGAAACAAAATCCAGAGACAAAAGCCTGAGCAAGCGCCTCAGACTCGCACTTTCTTCATATCCTGAAGAGTTCTTCTCATGGTTTGTAGATCGGGCCTGCCATACCTACATCCCCAATCCTAAGTTGAGTTTCTGTTTTCAGACTTCTGTCCTCAAAGTCTTGGGCCACACCCCCTCCAGCCTGGGCCCCTGGAGCCACACATTAGGACTGTGCCTAACAATCCATGGGAATTCTGCCCATTCCATGGTCCAAAATCGTACAAATTAGGAGAAACCTCCAACGTCCCTGAGGCCATCCCAATAGTGTAGGTCGCCCGGAACAAACAAGGGCTGTCTGACACCAGCTGATAATCGACCTCCACTCATACCATAGATGGATGTCCCCAGAGAAGAAGATTGAACCAGACAGGACCCTAGGCCATAATAGGATCCATTGCTTTGGGTTACAGGCATGTGTCCTCAAAAGCCTGATTCCAATACGAGCATAGGGGTTTTCCTGAGGCACCCATCAGAACTCATCTCGTCTCCACAAGGAAACCTGTGCATGGGAGCCATGTCCAAAGCTTAGGAGAGTACTTCAGGGTCCCGGTGCCACCGCCCCATTCCAAGGCCCTCATGGACACAAAAACACATTAGGACCCATCCTCAGGAAAGTCCATTTCAACTCAGCCACCCCGGTTGCTCCGGCAGAGCCATCAGATCTAAACTATCTTGTTGCTAGGAGACAATTGGAATGCGAGGCGGGCCTCCCAGGCATCCATCCGCGAACGGTGCTCTGGAGTCATTCCATATGGGATGTCCTGGAGCTGTCCAACAGGTCTCAATTGTCCCGCAGAAGGAATCCATGAAGGGGGCATCCCACAACTCCCAACGTGGGAAAACCTCAATGGCCTCGAGATTCCGCTCCCTTCATTATGCGGCCGTCATGCTCAGAAACTCCAACCTGAGCCAACGTCTGATCCTCGCCCTGACTTCAGATGCATGAGATATTGGTTCAGATCTGCAGGGGGTACCTGCCGTGCCCTCGCACTGAAACCCAAGTCTAGCTTGTCTTCTCAGACTTCCGTACTCACACTCCTGGCCCCGAAGCCCTCAAGTTTGGCAATTCCGGACCCACAATGCAGCACTCTGCCTGCCCTCTAGAAAAAAAAAATTATTGCCTCATGAGCTGCCCAGGCACCTTAAATGAGGGTAAACCTACACAGCACTCGACTTTACCCAAATTATATAGTCTAACCTGGGCACTAATGCACTGTCGAACACAACCTGAGCCAGGACTTCCTGACCAACACCCAGAAAGCTGACCGCACACTGAGTACATAAAACCCGCCATGGCCTTAGGTCATCATCTCTTCCCTACCACAGTTTTCAGGCTTCAGAACCGAGACCTTATCTCCAATCACTGCCCAGGGGTGAGTGTGATGCAGAAATCAGAACTCCTCCTTACCCATGGCAAGAACCCTGTGGTTGGCACGTTGTCCAACGTTCAGTGTAGGAGAAACCAGCATTCACCCTGATGCCCCGCTCATTCTTGAGTGCGAGGAGGGCATACACACGCATTGTGACCCTCAGCAAGAGTCCTGTCCTCTAGTAAGTCCTCTCATTTGCTGGACCATTAGATGTCATAAGGGGCTTGACATGTCCCTAGGCCCCAATTTTTAACCAAATTTCTGATGGTCCAGTCGCCCCTCCCCAGGGCTCTACTCTGGAATCCCTCATTTGGTGGGACACCTGAGGATAAAAAAGAAAAAAACAACAATAAAAAAATAAAACAGACTTCTTCCAGCCCACAGAATGACCCCAAACTCTTTGGACGGGGCCAAACCAACAGAGAGTAAGACTCGTCCATTTCCCATGAAGTCACCCAGAAATTCCACGACCATGAGTGACCCGATATCCAGAGACAAAAACTTGAGCAGGAGCCTCACACTCGCCCTTCTTTCAAATCCCGAAGAGTTCTCCTCATGGTCTGTAGATCAGTTCTGCCATACCTATGACCCGAAACATAAGCCGAGTTTGTGTTTTCAGACAACTGTCCAAACAGCCCTGGCCCTCACAACCTACAGGCTCAGGCCCCTGGAGCCAAACCTGAGGACTGTACTTGCCCTCTCCAAGGGCATTGTGTGTGCCCATTCCAATGGCCACAACCCTTCTCATAGCATAAACATCCAAAGTCCCTGATCCATCTCAATAGTGGTGGCTTCCCAGGAAAAACAAGGGCAATCTGAGCCCAACTGAGCACCTACCTGCACTCAGACCCATAGACAGATGTCCCCAGAGGTAAAAAGGAAAGAACAGGCCCCTAGGCACTAATCAGATCCATTGATTTGCTTTCCAGGCATCTCTCCTCAGAGGCCTGCATTTCAAAAGCAGCATATAGCTGTTTCTTGACTCACCCATCAGAAAACATCTCATCTACACATGGGAAACTTGCACGTTGGAGCTGTGTCAAAGCCTCTGTTTAGGAGAACCCTTTTGGGCCCCAGTGCCACCGCTTCATTCCAAGGTCTCCATAGACACAAAAGCACGTTAGGACCCATCCCCAGGGGTGTCCATTTCAACTCAGCGTCCTCGGTTGCTCCCCACAGATCCAGGAGATCTAACCTGTCTTGTTGCTAGGAGACAATTGGAATGAGGGGTGGGCTACCCAGCCATCCATCCTTAGAACCCTGCTCAGAATCATTGGCCTGGAGCCAAACGACAGGTCTCAATTGTCCTGCAGAAGACTCTCTGCAGTTTGGAGCTTCTCACAACTCCCATCGTGGGAAAACCCCCATGGCCTCGTGATGCCCCCGCCCATTCATGAAAGGGCCATCAGGGACAGAAACTCAAACCTGAGCGATCGTCTGATCCTCGCCCTGACTTCAGATGCACGAGATCTCGATTCAGGTCTGTAGATTGTAGGTGCCATGGCCTCACCTAAAACCTAAGCCTAGCTTGTGTTCTCAGACTTTTGTCGTCAGACTACTGGCCCACAAGCCCTCCAGTTTGGCATTCCAGAACTACAATGCAGCACTCTGCCGGCTCTGCAGAAGAAAAACATTGTCTTCTGGGGCTACCCAGTAATCCCAAATGAGGATAATCTACACCGACCATGGCTGTACCCCAAATACATAGGCTGACCAGGGCACTAATGCCCTTTCTGACACAGCCTGAGCCTGGACACCCTGGCCCCTCCCAGACAGCTGGCCGCACACTGAGCACATCCAGGCGCCATGGCCTTAGGTCGTCATCTCTTCCCAACATCAGTTTTCAGGTTTCAGAACCTAGACCCTTATCTCCAATCACTGCCCAGGGTTGAAGGTGATGCAGAAATCAGAACTCCTTCCCCATGGCAAGAAACCTTGTGGTTGGCATGTTGTCCAACGTTCAGTGTCCTTGAAACCAGTGTGACACATGAGGCCCCGCCCATGCTCCCAGGCCACATTGGTCACAAACACACATTGTGACGCTCAGGCTGAGCCTAGTCCTCAAGTAAGGCCACTCAGTGGCTGGATGAAGAGATAGCATATTGGGCTTGCCATGCCCCTAGGCCCCAATTTTTAACCATAGTTCGGGTTGTCCCTTTAGTCTTCCGCACGGCTTGGCTTTGGAATTCCTCTTTTGGTGGGACACCTGAGGTAACAAAACTGAAATGAGTCCTCCCATCCCGCAGATTGACGAAAAGCAATTGGGAATCGGGCCAAATCCTCAGAGAGGAAGATTCGTCCATGGCCCATGAGGCGTCCCCGACATTCCACGGCCATCGCTGATACAAAATCCAAGACAAAAGCCTGAGCAAGCGCCTCAGACTCGCACTTTCTTCATATCCTGAAGAGTTCTTTTCATGGTTTGTAGATCGGGCCTGCCATACCTACGTCCCCAAATCTAAGCTGAGTTTGTGTTTTCAGACTTCTGTCCTCAAAGTCTTGGGCCAACCACCCTGCAGGCTGGGCCCCTGGAGCCACACATTAGGACTGTGCCTACCAATCCATGGGAATTCTGCCCATTCCATGGTCCAAAATAGTACAAATTAGGAGAAACCTCCAAAGTCCCTGAGGCCATCCCAATAGTGTAGGTCGCCCGGAACAAACAAGGACTGTCTGACACCAGCTGATAATCGACCTCCACTCATACCATAGATGGATGTCCCCAGAGAAGAAGATTGAACCAGACAGGACCCTAGGCCATAATAGGATCCATTGCTTTGGGTTACAGGCATGTGTCCTCAAAAGCCTGATTCCAATACGAGCATAGGGGTTTTCCTGAGGCACCCATCAGAACTCATCTCGTCTCCACAAGGAAACCTGTGCATGGGAGCCATGTCCAAAGCTTAGGAGAGTACTTCAGGGTCCCGGTGCCACCGCCCCATTCCAAGGCCCTCATGGACAAAAAAACACATTAGGACCCATCCTCAGGAAAGTCCATTTCAACTCAGCCACCCCGGTTGCTCCGGCAGAGCCATCAGATCTAAACTGTCTTGTTGCTAGGAGACAATTGGAATGCGAGGCGGGCTTCCCAGGCATCCATCCGCGAACGGTGCTCTGGAGTCATTCCATATGGGATGTCCTGGAGCTGTCCAACATGTCTCAATTGTCCCGCAGAAGGAATCCTTGAAGGGGGCATCCCACAACTCCCAACGTGGGAAAACCTCAATGGCCTCGAGATTCCACTCCCTTCATTATGCGGCCGTCATGCTCAGAAACTCCAACCTGAGCCAACGTCTGATCCTCGCCCTGACTTCAGATACATGAGATATTGGTTCAGATCTGCAGGGGGTACCTGCCGTGCCCTCGCCCTGAAACCCAAGTCTAGCTTGTCTTCTCAGACTTCCGTCCTCACACTCCTGGCCCCGAAGCCCTCAAGTTTGGCAATTCCGGACCCACAATGCAACACTCTGCCTGCCCTCTAGAAAAAAAATTATTGCCTCATGAGCTGCCCAGGCACCTTAAATGAGGGTAAACCTACACAGCACTCGACTTTACCCAAATTATATAGTCTAACCTGGGCACTAATGCACTGTCGAACACAACCTGAGCCCGGACCTCCTGACCAACACCCAGAAAGCTGACCGCACACTGAACACATAAAACCCGCCATGGCCTTAGGTCATCATCTCTTCCTACCTCAGTTTTCAGGCTTCAGAACCGAGACCTTATCTCCAATCACTGCCCATGGGTGAGTGTGATGCAGAAATTTGAACTCCTCCTTACCCATGGAAAGAACCCTTGGGGTTGGCACATTGTCCAACGTTCAGTGTAGGAGAAACCAGCATTCACCCTGAGGCCCCGACCATTCTTGAGTGCGACGAGGGCATACACACGCATTGTGACCCTCAGCATGAGTCCTGTCCTCTAGTAAGTCCTCTCAGTGGCTGGACCATTAGATGTCATAATGGGCTTGACATGTCCCTAGGCCCCAATTTTTAACCAGATTTCTGATTGTCCAGTCGCCCCTCCCCAGGGCTCTACTCTGGAATCCAACATTTGGTGGGACACCTGAGGTTAAAAAAGAAAAAAACAACAAAAAAAAAAAAAAAAAAAAAACGGACTTCTTCCAGCCCACAGAATGACCGCAAACTCTTTGGACAAGGCCAAACCACCAGAGAGTAAGACTCGTCCATTTCCCATGAAGTCACCCAGAAATTCAACGACCATGAGTGACACGATATCCAGGATAAAAACTTGAGCAGAGCCTCACACTCGCCCTTCTTTCAAATCCCGAAGAGTTCTCCTCATGGTCTGTAGATCAGTTCTGCCATACCTAGGACCCGAAACATAAGCCGAGTTTGTGTTTTCAGACAACTGTCCAAACAGCCCTGGCCTACACAACCTACAGGCTCAGGCCCTTGGAGCCAAACCTGAGGACTGTACTTGCCCTTTCTAAGGGAATTGTGTGTGCCCATTCCAATGGCCACAACCCTTCTCATAGGATAAACCTCCAAAGTCCCTGATCCATCTCAAAAGTGGTGGCTTCCCAGGAAAAACAGGGGCAATCTGAGCCCAACTGAGCACCTACCTGCACTCAGACCCATAGACAGATGACCCCAGAGGTAAAAAGGAAAGAACAGGCCCCTAGGCACTAATCAGATCCATTGCTTTGGTTTCCAGGCATCTCTCCTCAGAGGCCTGGATTTCAAAAGCAGCATATAGCTGTTTCTTGACTCACCCATCAGAAAACATCTCATCTACACATGGGACACTAGCACGTTGGAGCTGTGTCAAAGCGTTTGTTTAGGAGAACCCTTTTGGGCCCCAGTGCCACCGCTTCATTCCAAGGTCTCCATAGACACAAAAGCACGTTAGGACCCATCCCCAGGGGTGTCCATTTCAACTCAGCATCCTCGGTTGCTCCCCACAGATCCAGGAGATCTAACCTGTCTTGTAGCTAGGAGACAATTGGAATGCGAGGTGGGCTACCCAGCAATCCATCCTTAGAACCCTGCTCAGAATCATTGGCCTGGAGCCAAACAACAGGTCTCAATTGTCCTGCAGAAGACTCTCTGCATTTTGGAGCTTCTCACAACTCCCATCGTGGGAAAACACCCATGGCCTCGTGATGCCCCCCCCCATTCATGAAGGGGCCATCAGGGACAGAAACTCCAACCTGAGCGATCGTCTTATCCTCGCCCTGACTTCAGATGCACGAGATCTCGATTCAGGTCTGTAGATTGTGCCTGCCATGGCCTCACCCAGAACCTAAGCCTAGCTTGTGTTCTCAGACTTTTGTCGTCAGACTACTGGCCCACAAGCCCTCCAGTTTGGCAATCCAGAACTACAATGCAGCACTCTGCCTGCCCTCCAGAAGAAATACATTGTCCTCTGGGGCTACCCAGTAAGCCCAAATGAGGATCAAACTGCACCGACCATGGCTCTACCCCAAATACATAGGCTGACCAGGGCACTAATGCCCTTTCTGACACAGCCTGAGCCTGGACCCCCTGGACCCTCCCAGACAGCTGGCCGCACACTGAGCACATCGAGCCGCCATGGCCTTAGGTCGTCATCTCTTCCCAACCTCGGTTTTCAGGTTTCAGAACCTAGACCTTATCTCCAATCACTGCCCAGGGTTGAAGGTGATGCAGAAATCAGAACTCCTTCCCCATGGCAAGAAACCTTGTGGTTGGCATGTTGTACAACGTTCAGTGTCGTTGAAACCAGTGTGGCCCATGAGGCCCCGCCCATGCTCGCGGGCCACATTGGTCACAAACACACATTGTGACGCTCAGGCTGAGCCTAGTCCTCAAGTAAGGCCGCTCAGTGGCTGGATGAAGAGATAGCATATTGGGCTTGCCATGCCCCTAGGCCCCAATTTTTAACCATAGTTCGGGTTGACCCTTCAGTCTTCCCCACGGCTTGGCTTTGGAATTCCTCTTTTGGTGGGACACCTGAGGTAACAAAACTGAAATGAGTCCTCCCATCCCACAGATTGACGAAAAGCAATTGGGAATCGGGCCAAATCCTCAGAGAGGAAGATTCGTCCATGGCCCATGAGGCCTCCCCGACATTCCACGGCCATCGCTGATACAAAATCCAGAGACAAAAGCCTGAGCAAGCACCTCAGACTAGCAATTTCTTCATATCCTGAAGAGTTCTTCTCATGGTTTGTAGATCGGGCCTGCCATACCTACGTCCCCAAATCTAAGCTGAGTTTGTGTTTTCAGACTTCTGTCCTCCAAGTCTTGGACCAACCACCCTGCAGGCTGGGCCCCTGGAGCCACACATTAGGACTGTGCCTACCAATCCATGGGAATTCTGCCCATTCCATGGTCCAAAATAGTACAAATTAGGAGAAACCTCCAAAGTCCCTGACGCCATCCCAATAGTGTAGGTCGCCCGGAACAAACAAGGGCTGTCTGACACCAGCTGATAATCGACCTCCACTCATACCATAGATGGATGTCCCCAGAGAAGAAGATTGAACCAGACAGGACCCTAGGCCATAATAGGATCCATTGCTTTGGGTTACAGGCATGTGTCCTCAAAAGCCTGATTCCAATACGAGCATAGGGGTTTTCCTGAGGCACCCATCAGAACTCATCTCGTCTCCACAAGGAAACCTGTGCATGGGAGCCATGTCCAAAGCTTAGGAGAGTACTTCAGGGTCCCGGTGCCACCGCCCCATTCCAAGGCCCTCATGGACACAAAAACACATTAGGACCCATCCTCAGGAAAGTCCATTTCAACTCAGCCACCGCGGTTGCTCCGGCAGAGCCATCAGATCTAAACTGTCTTGTTGCTAGGAGACAATTGGAATGCGAGGCGGGCTTCCCAGGCATCCATCCGCGAACGATGCTCTGGAGTCATTCCATATGGGATGTCCTGGAGCTGTCCAACAGGTCTCAATTGTCCCGCAGAAGGAATCCTTGAAGGGGGCATCCCACAACTCCCAACGTGGGAAAACCTCAATGGCCTCGAGATTCCGCTCCCTTCATGAAGCGGCCGTCATGCTCAGAAACTCCAACCTGATCCAATGTCTGATCCTCGCCCTGACTTCAGATGCATGAGATATTGGTTCAGATCTGCAGGGGGTACCTGCCATGCCCTCGCCCTGAAACCCAAGTCTAGCTTGTCTTCTCAGACTTCCGTCCTCACACTCCTGGCCCCGAATCCCTCAAGTTTGGCAATTCCGGACCCACAATGCAGCACTCTGCCTGCCCTCTAGAAAAAAAATTATTGCCTCATGAGCTGCCCAGGCACCTTAAATGAGGGTAAACCTACACAGCACTCGACTTTACCCAAATTATATAGTGTAACCTGGGCACTAATGCACTGTCGAACAAACCTGAGCCCGGACCTCCTGACCAACACCCAGAAAGCTGACCGCACACTGAGCACATAAAACCCGCCATGGCCTTAGGTCATCATCTCTTCCCTACCTCAGTTTTCAGGCTTCAGAACCGAGACCTTATCTCCAATCACTGCCCAGGGGTGAGTGTGATGCAGAAATCAGAATTCCTCCTTACCCATGGCAAGAATCCTTGTGGTTGGCACGTTCAGTGTAGGAGAAACCAGCATTCACCCTGAGGCCCCGCCCATTCTTGTGTGCGATTAGGGCATACACACGCATTGTGACCCTCAGCATGAGTCCTGTCCTCTAGTAAGTCCTCTCAGTGGCTGGACCATTAGATGTCATAATGGGCTTGACATGTCCCTAGGCCCCAATTTTTAACCAGATTTCTGATTGTCCAGTCGCCCCTCCCCAGGGCTCTACTCTGGAATCCATCATTTGGTGGGACACCTGAGGTTAAAAAAGAAAACAACAAAAAAAAAAAAAAAAAAAAAAACGGACTTCTTCCAGCCCACAGAATGACCGCAATCTCTTTGGACGGGGCCAAACCACCAGAGAGTAAGACTCGTCCATTTCCCATGAAGTCACCCAGAAATTCCGCGACCATGAGTGACACGATATCCAGGACAAAAACTTGAGCAGAGCCTCACACTCGCCCTTCTTTCAAATCCGGAAGAGTTCTCCTCATGGTCTGTAGATCAGTTCTGCCATACCTATGACCCGAAACATAAGCCGAGTTTGTGTTTTCAGACAACTGTCCAAACAGCCCTGGCCTACACAACCTACAGGCTCAGGCCCCTGGAGACAAACCTGAGGACTGTACTTGCCCTCTCCAAGGGAATTGTGTGTGCCCATTCCAATGGCCACAACCCTTCTCATAGGATAAACCTCCAAATTCCCTGATCCATCTCAATAGTGGTGGCTTCCCAGGAAAAACAGGGGCAATCTGAGCCCAACTGAGCACCTACCTGCACTCAGACCCATAGACAGATGTCCCCAGAGGTAAAAACGAAAGAACAGGCCCCTAGGCACTAATCAGATCCATTGCTTTGGTTTCCAGGCATCTCTCCTCAGAGGCCTGGATTTCAAAAGCAGCATATAGCTGTTTCTTGACTCACCCATCAGAAAACATCTCATCTACACATGGGAAACTTGCACGTTGGAGCTGTGTCAAAGCCTTTGTTTAGGAGAACCCTTTTGGGCCCCAGTGCCACCGCTTCATTCCAAGGTCTCCATAGACACAAAAGCACGTTAGGACCCATTCCCAGGGGTGTCCATTTCAACTCAGCGTCCTCGGTTGCTCCCCACAGATCCAGGAGATCTAACCTGTCTTGTAGCTAGGAGACAATTGGAATGCGAGGTGGGCTACCCAGCCATCCATCCTTAGAACCCTGCTCAGAATCATTGGCCTGGAGCCAAACAACAGGTCTCAATTGTCCTGCAGAAGACTCTCTTCAGTTTGGAGCTTCTCACAACTCCCATCGTGGGAAAACACCGATGGCCTCGTGAAGCCCCCCCCCCATTCATGTAGGGGCCATCAGGGACAGAAACTCCAACCTGAGCGATCGTCTGATCCTCGCCCTGACTTCAGATGCACGAGATCTCGATTCAGGTCTGTAGATTGTGCCTGCCATGGCCTCACCCAGAAAACTAAGCCTAGCTTGTGTTCTCAGACTTTTGTCGTCAGACTACTGGCCCACAAGCCCTCCAGTTTGGCAATCCAGAACTACAATGCAGCACTCTGCCGGCCCTCCAGAAGAAAAACATTGTCCTCTGGGGCTACCCAGTAACCCCAAATGAGGATCAACCTGCACCGACCTTGGCTGTACGCCAAATACATAGGCTGACTAGGGCACTAATGCCCTTTCTGACACAGCCTGAGCCTGGACTCCCTTGCCCGTCCCAGACAGCTGGCCGCACACTGAGCACATCGAGCCTCCATGGCCTTTAGTCGTCATCTCTTCCCAATCTCGGTTTTCAGGTTTCAGAACCTAGACCTATTCTCCAATCATGCCCAAGGTTGAAGGTGATGCAGAAATCAGAACTCCTTCCCCATGGCAAGAAACCTTGTGGTTGGCATGTTGTCCAACGTTCAGTGTCATTGAAACCAGTGTGGCCCATGAGGCCCCGCCAATGCTCGCGGGCCACATTGGTCACAAACACACATTGTGACCCTCAGGCTGAGCCCAGTCCTCAAGTAAGGCCACTCAGTGGCTGGATGAAGAGATATCATATTGGGCTTGCCATGCCCCTAGGCCCCTATTTTTAACCTTAGTTCGGGTTGTCCCTTCAGTCTTCCCCACGGCTTTGCTTTGGAATTCCTCTTTTGGTGGGACACCTGAGGTAACAAACCTGAAATGAGTCCTCCCATCCCACAGATTGACGAAAAGCAATTGGGAATCGGGCCAAATCCTCAGAGGGGAAGATTCGTCCATGGCCCATGAGGCCTCCCCGACATTCCACGGCCATCGCTGATACAAAATGCAGAGACAAAAGCCTGAGCAAGCGCCTCAGACTCGCACTTTCTTCATATCCTGAAGAGTTCTTCTCATGGTTTGTAGATCGGGCCTGCCATACCTACGTTCCCAAACATAAGCTGTGTTTGTTTTCAGACAACTGGCTAAACAGCCCTGGCCTACACAACCTACAGGCTCAGGCCCCTGGAGCCAAACCTGAGGAATGTACTTGCCTTCTCTAAGGGAATTGTTTGTGCCCATTCCTATGGCCACAACCCTTCTAATAGGATAAACCTCCAAAGTCCCTGATCCATCTGAAAAGTGGTGGCTTCCCAGGAAAAACAGGGGCAATCTGAGCCCAAATGAGCATCTACCTGCACTCAGACCAATAGACAGATGTCCCCAGAGGTAAAAAGGAAAGAACAGGCCCCTAGGCACTAATCAGATCCAATGCTTTGGTTTCCAGCATCTCTCCTCAGAGCCTGGATTTCAAAAGAGCATATAGCTGTTTCTTAATTCACCCATCAGAAAACATCTCATCTACACATGGGAAACTTGCACGTTGGAGCTGTGTCAAAGCCTCTGTTTAGGAGAACCCTTTAGCGCCCCAGTGCCACCGCTTCATTCCAAGGTCCCCATAGACACAAAAACACATTAGGACCCATCACCAGGGGTGTCCATTTCAACTCAGCATCCTCGGTAGCTGCCCACAGATCCAGGAGATCTAACCTGTCTTGTTGCTAGGAGACAATTGGAATGCGAGGTGGGATACCCAGCCATCCATCCTTAGAACCCTGCTCAGAATCATTGGCCTGGAGCCAAAAACAGGTCTCAATTGTCCTGCAGAAGACTCTCTGCAGTTTGGAGCTTCTCACAACTCCCATAGTGGGAAAACCCCCATGGCCTCGTGATGCCCCCCCATTCATGAAGGGGCAATCAGGGACAGAAACTCCAACCTGAGCGATCGACTGATCCTCGCCCTGACTTCAGATGCACGAGATCTCGATTCAGGTCTGTAGATTGTGCCTGCCATAGCCTCACCAAGAAACCTAAGCCTAGCTTGCGTTCTCAGACTTTTGTCGTCAGACTACTGGCCCACAAGCCCTCCATTTGGAAATCCAGAACTACAATGGAGCACTCTGCCTGCCCTCCAGAAGAAAAACATTGTCCTCTGGAGCTACCCAGTAACACCAAATGAGGATCAACCTGCACCAACCTTGGCATTACCCCAAATACATAGGCTGACCAGGTCACTAATGCCCTTTCTGACACAGCCTGAGCCTGGAGCCCCTGGCCCCTCCCAGACAGCTGGCCGCACACTGAGCACATCGAGCCGCCATGGCCTTAGGTCGTCATCTCTTCCTAACCTCGGTTTTCAGGTTTCAGAACCTAGACCTTATCTCCAATCACTGCCCAGGGTTGAAGGTGATGCAGAAATCAGAACTCCTTCCCATGGCAAGAAACCTTGTGGTTGGCATGTTGTCCAACGTTCAGTGTAGTTGAAACCAGTGTGGCCCATGAGGCCCCGCCCATGCTCGCGGGCCACATTGGTCACAAACACACATTGTGACGCTCAGGCTGAGCCCAGTCCTCAAGTAAGGCCGCTCAGTGGCTGGATGAAGTGATAGCATATTGGGCTTGCCATGCCCCTAGGCCCCAATTTTTAACCATAGTTCGGGTTGACCCTTCAGTCTTCCCCACGGCTTGGCTTTGGAATTCCTCTTTTGGTGGGACCCCTGAGGTAACAAAACTGAAATGAGTCCTCCCATCCCACAGATTGACGAAAAGCAATTGGGAATCGGGCCAAATCCTCAGAGAGGAAGATTCGTCCATGGCCCTTGAGGCCTCCCCTACATTCCACGGCCATCGCTGATACAAAATCCAGAGACAAAAGCCTGAGCAAGCGCCTCAGACTAGCACTTTCTTCATATCCTGAAGAGTTCTTCTCATGGTTTGTAGATCGGGCCTGCCATACCTACGTCCCCAAATTTAAGCTGAGTTTGTGTTTTCAGACTTCTGTCCTCAAAGTCTTGGGCCAAACACCCTGCAGGCTGGTCCCCTGGAGCCACACATTAGGACTGTGCCTACCAATCCATGGGAATTCTGCCGATTACATGGTCCAAAATAGTACAAATTAGGAGAAACCTCCAAAGTCCCTGAGGCCATCCCAATAGTGTAGTTCGCCCGGAACAAACAAGGGCTGTCTGACACCAGCTGATAATCGCCCTCCATTCATACCATAGATGGATGTCCCCAGAGAAGAAGATTGAACCAGACAGGACCCTAGGCCATAATAGGATCCATTGCTTTGGGTTACAGGCATGTGTCCTCAAAAGCCTGATTTCAATACGAGCATAGGCGTTTTCCTGAGGCACCCATCAGAACTCATCTCGTCTCCACAAGGAAACCTGTGCATGGGAGCCATGTCCAAAGCTTAGGAGAGTACTTCAGGGTCCCGGTGCCACCGCCCCATTCCAAGGCCCTCATGGACACAAAATCACATTAGGAACCATCCTCAGGAAAGTCCATTTCAACTCTGCCACCCCGGTTGCTCCGGCAGAGCCATCAGATCTAAACTGTCTTGTTGCTAGGAGACAATTGGAATGCGAGGCGGGCTTCCCAGGCATCCATCCGCGAACGGTGCTCTGGAGTCATTCCATATGGGATGTCCTGGAGCTGTCCAACAGGTCTCAATTGTCCCGCAGAAGGAATCCATGAAGGGGGTATCCCACAACTCCCAACGTGGGAAAACCTCAATGGCCTCGAGATTCCGCTCTTTTCATGAAGCGGCCGTCATGCTCAGAAACTCCAACCTGAGCCAACGACTGATCCTCGCCCTGACTTCAGATGCATGAGATATTGGTTCAGATCTGCAGGGGGTACCTGCCGTGCCCTCGCCTTGAAACCCAAGTCTAGCTTGTCTTCTCAGACTTCCGTCCTCACACTCCTGGCCCCGAAGCCCTCAAGTTTGGCAATTCCGGACCCACAATGCAGCACTCTGCCTGCCCTCTAGAAAAAAAATTATTGCCTCATGAGCTACCCTGGCACCTTAAATGAGGGTAAACCTACACAGAACTCGACTTTAACCAAATTATATAGACTACCTGGGCACTAATGCACTGTCGAACACAACCTGAGCCCGGACCTCCTGACCAACACCCAGAAAGCTGACCGCACACTGAACACATAAAACCCGCCATGGCCTTAGGTCATCATCTCTTCCCTACCTCAGTTTTCAGGCTTCAGAACCGAGACCTTATCTCCAATCACTGTCCAGGGGTGAGTGTGATGCAGAAATCAGAACTCCTCCTTACCCATGGCAAGAATCCTTGTGGTTGGCAAGTTCAGTGTAGGAGAAACCAGCATTCACCCTGAGGCCCCGCCCAATCTTGAGTGCGATGAGGGCATACACACGCATTGTGACCCTCAGCATGAGTCCTGTCCTCTAGTAAGTCCTCTCAGTGGCTGAACCAATTGATGTCATATGGGCTTGACATGTCCCTCGGCCCCAATTTTTCACCAGACTTCTGATTGTCCCGGCGCCCCTCCCCAGGGCTCTACTCTGGAATCCATCATTTGGTGAGACACCTGAGGTTAAAAAAGAAAACAACAACAACAAAAAAAAAAAAAAACACGGAATTCTTCCAGCCCACAGATGACCCCAAACTCTCTGGACGGGTCCAAACCACCAGAGAGTAAGACTCGTCCATTTCCCATGAAGTCACCCAGAAATTCCACGACCATGAGTGACACGATATCCAGAGACAAAAACTTGAGCAGGAGCCTTACACTCGCCCTTCTTTCAAATCCCGAAGAGTTCTCCTCATGATCTGTAGATCAGTCCTGCCATACCTATGACCCGAAACATAAGCTGAGTTTGTGTTTTCAGACAACTGTCCAAACAGCCCTGGCCTACACAACCTACAGGCTCGGGACCCTGGAGCCAAACCTGAGGACTGTACTTGCCCTCTCCAAGGGAATTGTGTGTGCCCATTCCAATGGCCACAACCCTTCTAATAGGATAAACCTCCAAAGTCCCTGATCCATCTCAATAGTGGTGGCTTCCCAGGAAAAACAGGGGCAATCTGAGCCCAACTGAGCACCTACCTGCACTCAGACCCATAGACAAATGTCCCCAGAGGTAAAAAGGAAAGAAAAGGCCCCTAGGCACTAATCAGATCCATTGCTTTGGTTTCCAGGCACCTCTCCTCAGAGGCCTGGATTTCAAAAGCAGCATATAGCTGTTTCTTGACTCACCCATCAGAAATCATCTCATCTACACATGCGAAATTTGCACGTTGGAGCTGTGTCAAAGCCTCTGTTTAGGAGAACTCTTTAGGGCCCCAGTGCCACCGCTTCATTCCAAGGTCTCCATAGCTACAAAAGCACGTTAGGACCCATCCCCAGGGGTGTCCATTTCAACTCAGCATTTTCGGTTGCTTCCCACAGATCCAGGAGATCTAACCTGTCTTGTTGCTAGGAGACAATTGGAATGCGAGGTGGGCTACCCAGCCATCCATCCTTAGAACTCTGCTCAGAATCATTTCCTGGAGCCAAGCAACAGGTCTCAATTGTCCTGCAGAAGACTCTCTGCAGTTTTCAGCTTCTCACAACTCCCATCGTGGGAAAACACCCATGGCCTCATGATGCCCCCCCCCCATTCATGAAGGGGCCATCAGGGACAGAAACTCCAACCTGAGCGATCGTCTGATCCTCGCCCTGACTTCAGATGCACGAGATCTCGATTCAGGTCTGTAGATTGTGCCTGCCATGGCCTCACCCAGAAACCTAAGCCTAGCTTGGGTTCTCACACTTTTGTCGTCAGACTACTGGCCCACAAGCCCTCCAGTTTGGCAATCCAGAACTACAATGCAGCACTCTGCCGGCCCTCCAGAAGAAAAACATTGTCCTCTGGGTCTACCCAGTAACCCCAAATGAGGATCAACCTGTACCGACCTTGGCTGTACCACAAATACATAGGATGACCAGGTCACTAATGCCCTTTCTGACACAGACTGAGCCTGGAGCCCCTGGCCCCTCCCAGACAGCTGGCCGCACACTGAGCACATCCAGCCGCCATGGCCTTAGGTCGTCATCTCTTCCCAACCTCGGTTTTCAGGTTTCAGAACCTAGACCTTATCTCCAATCAGTGCCTAAGGTTGAAGGTGATGCAGAAATCAGAACTCCTTCCCCATGGCAAGAAACCTTGTGGTTGGCATGTTGTCCAACGTTCAGTGTCGTTGAAACCAGTGTGGCCCATGAGGCCCCGCCCATGCTCGCGGGCCACATTGGTCACAAACACACATTGTGACCCTCAGGCTGAGCCCAGTCCTCAAGTAAGGCCACTCAGTGGCTGGATGAAGAGATAGCATATTGGGCTTGCCATGCCCCTAGGCCCCAATTTTTAACCATTGTTCGGGTTGTCCCTTCAGTCTTCCCCACGGCTTGGCTTTGGAATTCCTCTTTTGGTGGGACACCTGAGGTAACAAACCTGAAATGAGTCCTCCCATCCCACAGATTGACGAAAAGCAATTGGGAATCGGGCGAAATCCTCAGAGAGGAAGAATCGTCCATGGCCCATGAGGCCTCCCCGACATTCCTCGGCCATCGCTGATACAAAATCCAGAGACAAAAGCCAGAGGAAGCGCCTCAGACTCGCACTTTCTTCATATCCTGAAGATTTCTTCTCATGGTTTGTCGATCGGGCCTGCCATACATACGTCCCCAAACCTAAGCTGAGTTTGTGTTTTCAGAGTTCTGTCCTCAAAATCTTGGGCCACACACGCTCCAGGCTGGGCGCCTGGAGCCACACATTAGGACTGTGCCTACCAATCCATGGGAATTCTGCCCATTCCATGGTCCAAAATCGTACAAATTAGGAGAAACCTCCAAAGTCCCTGAGGCCATCCCAATAGTGTAGGTCGCCCGGAACAAACAAGGACTGTCTGACACAAGCTGATAATCGACATCCACTCATACCATAGATGGATGTCCCCAGAGAAGAAGATTGAACCAGACAGGACCCTAGGCCATAATAGGATCCATTGCTTTGGGTTACAGGCATGTGTCCTCAAAAGCCTGATTCCAATACGAGCATAAGGGTTTTCCTGAGGCACCCATCGGAACTCATCTCGTCTCCACAAGGAAACCTGTGCATGGGAGCCATGTCCAAAGCTTAGGAGAGTACTTCAGGGTCCCGGTGCCACCGCCCCATTCCAAGGCCCTCATGGACACAAAAACACATTAGGACCCATCCTCAGGAAAGTCCATTTCAACTCAGCCACCCCGGTTGCTCCCGCAGAGCCATCAGATCAAAACTGTCTTGTTGTTAGGAGATAATTGGAATGCGAGGCGGGCTTCCCAGGCATCCATCCGCGAACGGTGCTCTGGAGTCATTCCATATGGGATGTCCTGGAGCTGTCCAACAGGTCTCAATTGTCCCGTAGAAGGAATCCTTGAAGGGGGCATCCCACAACTCCCAACGTGGGAAAACCTCAATGGCCCCGAGATTCCGCTCCCTTCATAAAGCGGCCGTCATGCACAGGAACTCCAACCTCAGCCAACGTCTGATCCTTGCCCTGACTTCAGAAGCATGAGATAGTGGTTCAGATCTGCAGGGCGTACCTTTCGTGCCCTCGCCCTGAAACCCATGTCTAGCTTGTCTTCTCACACTTCCGTCCTCAAACTCCTGGCCCCGAAGTCCTAAAATTTGGCAATTCCGGACCCACAATGCAGCACTCTGCCTGCCCTCTAGAAAAAAAAAAATTATTGCCTCATGAGCTGCCCAGGCACCTTAAATGAGGGTAAACCTACACAGAACTCGACTTTAACCAAATTATATAGACTACCTGGGCACTAATGCACTGTCGAACACAACCTGAGCCCGGACCTCCTGACCAACACCCAGAAAGCTGACCGCACACTGAACACAAAAAACCCGCCATGGCCTTAGGTCATCATCTATTTCCCTACCTCAGTTTTCAGGCTTCAGAACCGAGACCTTATCTCCAATCACTGCCCAGGGGTGAGTGTGATGCAGAAATCAGAACTCCTCCTTACCCATGGCAGGAACCCTTGTGGTTGGCACGTTGTCCAACGTTCAGTGTAGGAGAAACCAGCATTCACCCTGAGGCCCCGCCCATTCTTGAGTGCGATGAGGGCATACACACGCATTGTGACCCTCAGCATGAGTCCTGTCCTCTAGTAAGTCCTGTCAGTGGCTGAACCATTTGGTGTCATAATGGGCTTGACATGTCCCTAGGCCCCAATTTTTAACCAGATTTCTGATTGTCCAGGCGCCCCTCCCCAGGGCTCTACACTGGAATCCATCATTTGGTGGGACACCTGAGGTTAAAAAAGAAAACAACAAAAACAACAACAAAAAAAAAACGGACTTCTTCCAGCCCAGAGAATGACCTTAAACTCTTTGGACGGGGCCAAACCACCAGAGAGTAAGACTCGTCCATTTCCCATGAAGTCACCCAGAAATTCCACGACCATGAGTGACACGATATCAAGAGACAAAAACTTGAGCAGGAGCCTCACTCGCTCTTCTTTCAAATCCCGAAGAGTTCTCCTCATGGTCTGTAGATCAGTCCTGCCATACCTATGACCCGAAACATAAGCCGAGTTTGTGTTTTCAGACATCTGTCCAAACAGCCCTGGCCTACACAACCTACAGGCTCGGGACCCTGGAGCCAAACCTGAGGACTGTACTTGCCCTCTCCAAGGGAATTGTGTGTGCCCATTCCAATGGCCACAACCCTTCTAATAGGATAAACCTCCAAAGTCCCTGCTCCATCTCAATAGTGGTGGCTTCCTAGGAAAAACAGAAGCAATCTGAGCCCAAGTGAGCACCTACCTGCACTCAGACCCATAGACAGATGTCCCCAGAGGTAAAAAGGAAAGAACAGGCCCCTAGGCACTAATCAGATCCATTGCTTTTGTTTCCAGGCATCTCTCCTCAGAGGCCTGGATTTCAAAAGCAGCATATAGCTGTTTCTTGACTCACCCATCAGAAAACATCTCATCTACACATGGGAAATTTGCACGTTGGAGCTGTGTCAAAGCCTCTGTTTAGGATAACCCTTTAGGGCCCCAGTGCCACCGCTTCATTCCAAGGTCTCCATAGATACAAAAGCACGTTAGGACCCATCCCCAGGGGTGTCCATTTCAACTCAGCGTATTCGGTAGCTCCCCACAGATCCAGGAGTTCTAACCTGTCCTGTTGTAGGAGACAATTGGAATGCGAGGTGGGCTACCCATCCATCCATCCTTAGAACCCTGCTCAGAATCATTGGCCTGGAGCCAAACAACAGGTCTCAATTGTCCTGCAGAAGACTCTCTGCAGTTTGCAGCTTCTCACAACTCCCATCGTGGGAAAACACCCATGGCCTCGTGATGCCCCCCCCCATTCATGAAGGGGCCATCAGGGACAGAAACTCCAATCTGAGCGATCATCTGATCCTCGCCCTGACTTCAGATGCACGAGATCTCGATTCAGGTCTGTAGATTGTGCCTGGCATGGCCTCACCCAGAAACCTAAGCCTAGCTTGTGTTCTCAGACTTTTGTCGTCAGACTACTGGCCCACAAGCCCTCCAGTTTGGCAATCCAGAACTACAATGCAGCACTCTGCCGGCCCTCCAGAAGAAAAATATTGTCCTCTGGGGCTACCCAGTAACCCCAAATGAGGATCAACCTGCACCGACCTTGGCTGTACCCCAAATACATAGGCTGACCAGGGCACTAATGCCCTTTCTGACACAGCCTGAGCCTGGAGCCCCTGGCTCCTCCCAGACAGCTGGCCGCACACTGAGCACATCCAGCCGCCATGGCCTTAGGTCGTCTTCTCTTCCCAACCTCGGTTTTCAGGTTTCAGAACCTAGACCTTATCTCCAATCAGTGCCCAAGGTTGAAGGTGATGCAGAAATCAGAACTCCTTCCCCATGGCAAGAAACCTTGTGGTTGGCATGTTGTCCAACGTTCAGTGTCGTTGAAACCAGTATGGCCCATGAGGCCCCGCCAATGCTCGTGGGCCACATTGGTCACAAACACACATTGTGACCCTCAGGCTGAGCCCTGTCCTCAAGTAAGGCCACTCAGTGGCTGGATGAAGAGATAGCATATTGGGCTTGCCATGCCCCTAGGCCCCAATTTTTAACCATATTTCGGGTTGTCCCTTCAGTCTTCCCCACGGCTTTGCTTTGGAATTACTCTTTTGGTGGGACACCTGAGGTAACAAACCTGAAATGAGTCCTCCCATCCCACAGTTTGACGAAAAGCAATTGGGAATCGGGCCAAATCCTCAGAGAGGAAGATTCGTCCATGGCCCATGAGGCCTGGCCGACATTCCACGGCCATCGCTGATAAAAATCCAGAGACAAAAGCCTGAGCAAGCGACTCAGACTGGACTTTCTTCATATCCTGAAGAGTTCTTCTCATGGTTTGTAGATCGGGCCTGCCATACCTACGTCCCCAAACCTAAGCTGAGTTTGTTTTCAGACAACTGTCTAAACAGCCCTGGCTTACATAACCTACAGGCTCAGGCCCCTGGAGCCAAACCTGAGGAATGTGCTTGCCTTCTCCAAGGGAATTGTTTGTGCCCATTTCAATGGCCACAACCCTTCTAATAGGATAAACCTCCAAATTCCCTGATCCATCTGAAAAGTGGTGGCTTCCCAGGAAAAACAGGGGCAATCTGAGCCCAAATGAGCACCTACCTGCACTCAGACCCATAGACAGATGTCCCCAGAGGTAAAAAGGAAAGAACAGGCCCCTAGGCACTAATCAGATCCATTGCTTTGATTTCCAGGCATCTCTCCACAGAGCCTGGATTTCAAAAGCAGCATATAGCTATTTCTTAATTCACCCATCAGAAAACATCTCATCTACACATGGGAAACTTGCACGTTGGAGCTGTGTCAAAGCCTCTGTTTAGGAGAACCCTTTAGGACCCCAGTGCCACCGCTTCATTCCAAGGTCTCCATAGACACAAAAGCACATTAGGACCCATCACCAGGAGTGTGCATTTCAACTCAGCATCCTCGGTAGCTGCCCACAGATCCAGGAGATCTAACCTGTCTTGTTGCTAGGAGACGATTGGAATGCGATGTGGGCTACCCAGCCATCCATCCTTAGAACCCTGCTCAGAATCATTGGCCTGGAGCCAAACAACAGGTCTCAATTGTCCTGCAGAAGACTCTCTGCAGTTTGGAGCTTCTCACAACTCCCATAGTGGGAAAACCCCCATGGCCTCGTGATGCCCCCCCATTCATGAAGGGGCCATCAGGGACAGAAACTCCAACCTGAGCGATCGTCTGATCCTCGCCCTGACTTCAGATGCACGAGATCTCGATTCAGGTCTGTAGATTGTGCCTGCCATAGCCTCACCAAGAAACCTAAGCCTAGCTTGTGTTCTTAGACTTTTGTCGTCAGACTACTGGCCCACAAGCCCTCCATTTGGAAATCCAGAACTACAATGGAGCACTCTGCCTGCCCTCCAGAAGAAAAACATTGTCCTCTGGAGCTACCCAGTAACCCCAAATGAGGATCAACCTGCACCGACCTTGGCATTACCCCAAATACATAGGCTGACCAGGTCACTAATGCCCTTTCTGACACAGCCTGAGCCTGGACCCACTGGCCCCTCCCAGACAGCTGGCCGCACACTGAGCACATCCAGCCGCCATGGCCTTAGGTCGTCATCTCTTCCCAACCTCGGTTTTCAGGTTTCAGAACTTAGACCTTATCTCCAATCACTGCCCAAGGTTGAAGGTGATGCAGAAATCAGAACTCCTTCCCCATGGCAAGAAACCTTGTGGTTGGCATGTTGTCCAACGTTCAGTGTCGTTGAAACCAGTGTGGCCCATGAGGCCCCGCCCATGCTCGCGGGCCACATTGGTCACAAACACACATTGTGACCCTCAGGCTGAGCCCAGTCCTCAAGTAAGGCCACTCAGTGGCCTTTCTTCTCATGGTTTGTCGAACGGGCCTGCCATACCTACGTCCCCAAACCTAAGCTGAGTTTGTGTTTTCAGACTTCTGTCCTCAAAGTCTTGGGCCACACACGCTCCAGGCTGGGCGCCTGGAGCCACACATTAGGACTCTGCCTACCAATCCATGGGAATTCTGCCCATTCTATGGTCCAAAATCATACAAATTAGGAGAAACCTCCAAATTCCCTGAGTCCATCCCAATAGTGTAGGTCGCCCGGAACAAACAAGGACTGTCTGACACCAGCTGATAATCGACATCCACTCATACCATAGATGGATGTCCCCAGAGAAGAAGATTGAACCAGACAGGACCCTAGGCCATAATAGGATCCATTGCTTTGGGTTACAGGCATGTGTCCTCAAAAGCCTGATTCCAATACGAGCATAGGGGTTTTCCTGAGGCACCCATCAGAACTCATCTCGTCTCCACAAGGAAACCTGTGCATGGGAGCCATGTCCAAAGCTTAGGAGAGTACTTCAGGGTCCCGGTGCCACCGCCCCATTCCAAGGCCCTCATGGACACAAAAACACATTAGGACCCATCCTCAGGAAAGTCCATTTCAACTCAGCCACCCCGGTTGCTCCGGCAGAGCCATCAGATCAAAACTGTCTTGTTGTTAGGAGACAATTGGAATGCGAGGCGGGCTTCCCAGGCATCCATCCGCGAACGGTGCTCTGGAGTCATTCCATATGGGATGTCCTGGAGCTGTCCAACAGGTCTCAATTGTCCTGCAGAAGGAATCCTTGAAGGGGGCATCCCACAACTCCCAACGTGGGAAAACCTCAATGGCCCCGAGATTCCGCTCCCTTCATAAAGCGGCCGTCATGCACAGGAACTCCAACCTGAGCCAACGTCTAATCCTCGCTCTGACTTCAGAAGCATGAGATATTGGTTCAGATCTGCAGGGGGTACCTGTCGTGCCCTCGCCCTGAAACCCATGTCTAGCTTGTCTTCTCACACTTCCGTCCTCAAACTCCTGGCCCCGAAGTCCTAAAATTTGGCAATTCCGGACCCACAATGCAGCACTCTCCCGGCCCTCTAGAAAAAAAAAAAAATATTGCCTCATGAGCTGCCCAGGCACCTTAAATGAGGATAAACCTACACAGCACTCGACCTTACCCAAATTATATAGTCTAACCTGGGCACTACTGCACTGTCGAACACAACCTGAGCCCGGACCTCCTGACCAACACCCAGAAAGCTGACCGCACACTGAGCACATAAAACCCGCCATGGCCTTAGGTCATCATCTCTTCCCTACCTCAGTTTCAGGCTTCAGAAACGAGACCTTATCTCCAATCACTGCCCAGGGGTGAATGTTATGCAGAAATCAGAACTCCTCCTTACCCATGGCAAGAACCCTTGTGGTTGGCACGTTGTCCAACGTTCAGTGTAGGAGAAACCAGCATTCACCCTGAGGCCCTGCCCATTCTTGAGTGCGACGAGGGCATACACACGCATTGTGACCCTCAGCATGAGTCCTGTCCTCTAGTAAGTCCTCTCAGTGGCTGGACCATTAGATGTCATAATGGGCTTGACATGTTCCTAGGCCCCAATTTTTAACCAGATTTCTGATTGTCCAGTCGCCCCTCCCCAGGGCTCTACTCTGGAATCCCTCATTTGGTGGGACACCTGAGGTTAAAAAAGAAAACAACAACAACAACAACAACAACAACAAAAAAAAAAAAAAAAAAAAAAAACGGACTTCTTCCAGCCCACAGAATGACCCCAAACTCTTTGGACGGGGCCAAACCACCAGAGAGTAAGAATCGTCCATTTCCCATGAAGTCACGCAGAAATTCCACGACCATAGTTCTGGTGGTCCCTTCAGTCTTCCCCACGGCTTTGCTTTGGAATTCCTCTTTTCGTGGGACACCTGAGGTAACAAAACTGAAAGGAGTTCTCCCATCCCACATTTTGACGAAAAAAAATTGGGAATCGGGCAAATCCTCATAGAGGTAGATTCGTCCATGGCCCATGAAGCATCCCCGACATTCTACGGCCATTGCTGATACAAATTCCAGAGACTAATGCCTGAGCAAGCGCCTCAGACTCGCTCTATATTCAAATCTTCATGAGTTCTTCTCATGGTTTGTATATTGGGCCTGCCATACCGACGTCCCCAAAAAAAGCTGAGTTTGTGTATCGGAATCACAATCAGAAATCTGCATTCCACATGGCTGTAATGCTTGTTCTTCACATGGAGTCACACCTTCACGTGGGGAACCCTTCATGGCCCCTGATGCCACGCCAAAACATGAGTGCTGCTTGGGCACAAATTCACACTATGACCCTAGCATGAGCCCCATGTCAAAGAAAGGCCTGTCAGGTTCCGGACGAAGATCCTGCATATAGTCCCTGCCATGCCCATAGGCACACAGGACTAACTAGATGGTGTGTATTCCAGTTGAAGGAACCCACTGCTGTGCTCTAGAGTCCCTCTCCTGGGGGGTTCTTACTGGCAGAAAACAGTACTCTTCACTTCCCACAGAATGAACCCAAACACTTGGGAGCTTGGACAATCCCCCGAGAGGAAGGCTCTTCCTCGGCCCCTGAGGCAACCCCTACCCTGACCGGACACTGTGAACGCAACACCCAGAGACAAAAGCCTGAGCAACTGCCTCCCACTTGCCCTCCTTTGATATTCAGAGAATCTCCCCTCACGGACTGGAGATCAGGCCTGCCATTACCTTGGCCCCTTCCTGAGCCAAGTTTGCTTTTTCAGACATCAGTCCCCACAGCCCTGGCAAACACAGCCTCTAGGCTGGGTCCTCTGGAGCCATACAACAGGACCGTGCCTGCTCTCTCCTGGGAAACTGTGTCCATTCCTTTGGACACACACTTCCAGAATATGAGAAACCTCAAGACCCCGAGGACATCCCAATACTGGGAGCCTCCCTGGACACACAGGGGCATTCGGACACAAGCTGAGCAGCTACCTCCACGAAGGCATGCACACAGATGTCAACAGAGATAGAAGGTTGAGCCGGACAGGCCCTTAGGCCATAATCTCAACTCTTCTTCCAGGTGTTACTCCTCAGAGGCTTTGGTTCGAAGAACAGGATATGGGGCTTTCCTGAGGCACTGAACAGAACTCCTCTCGTCTCCAAATGGGGAGCTTTCTTACTGGGGATGTATCAAACCCTTCAGGTAGTGCCCAAGCAGCACTTGAGTGCTGATTGGGAACAAATTCACACTGTGACCCTAGCATGAGCCCCATGTCAAAGAAAGGCCTGTCAGGGCCTGGACAAAGAGCCCGCATATGGGGCTTGCCAAGCCCCTATGCACCCAATCCTCACCAGGGTTTGAGATTTCCAGTCGCCCCGCCCGTACCTGGGGCTCTGATCTGGAATCCCTTTCTTGGAGAGACACATGAGCCAGACAACACGACTCCACCCTTCCCACAAAATGACCCCAAACTCTTGGGAGCTGGGACAAATCCCCAGAGAGGGATACTCGTCCACAGTACCTGAGGCCACCGCTCCAATCCACGGCTATCCCGGACACAACATCCAGAGACAAAAGCCTGAAGGAACGCCTCCCACTCGCCCTTGTTTCAGAGGCCCAGGAGTTCCCTCTCGGGCTGTACCTCCGGCCTGCCATACCCTAGGCACCACTCATAAGCTGGCTTTGTGTTTTAAGACTTCTGTGCCCACAGCCTGGACCCACACACCTCCAGGCTAGGGCCTCTGGAGCCACAGCGAAAGTTTGTGCCTGCCCTCTCCAAGGAAAGTGTGCCCAATCCATTGACCACAACCCTACAGGTTAGGGAAAAGCTCCAAGGCCCCTGAGGACATCAATAGTGTAAGCCACCCTGGACTAAGAGGGGCTCTCTGACACCAGCGGAGCAACTATCTCCACTTAGACTCTCAGAAAGTGTCCCCAGAGACAGAAGGTTGAAATGGACAGGCCCCCAGGCCCTAATATGAACCTTAGCTTTGTTCCATGTGTCCGTTCTCAGAGGACTGTTTTCGTAGACCAGCACATGGGGCTTTTCTGAGGCACCAAACAGCGGATCTCTCGTCTCCACATGGGCAGCTTTCTTACTGGGGATGTATCAAACCCTTCAGGTAGGAGAGTTCCGCAGGGCCACTGAACAACCAGCACATTCCATGGTCTCCATGGACCCAAACGCACATTATGACGCATCCTCAGGAGAGGCCATTTCAACTCAGCCCCCTGGGTCGCGTGTTCCAGAGGCCCCAGATCAAACATATCTTATCGCTAATGGCCAATTGGAATGCGAGGCATGCTGTACAGGGATCCATCCTTCGAACCCTGCTCTCCAGTCCTTCCGTATGGTATGTCCTGGAGCCATGCAACAGGACTCGAATGTCCCGCAGAAGGAAACCTTGTGGTTTGGGGCAACCTCCAAACTCAGCGTGGGAAAACTTCCTTGGCCTCATGAGGCCCCCGCTTCATGAAGGTGCCATCATGGACACATACTCCAGCCTCAGCCAACGTCTGATCCTCAGCCTGACTTCAGATGCAGGAGATTTTGATTCAGCCTCTGCAGAATGGGCCTGCTCTGCCCTTGGCTCCAATCCTCACCCTAGCTTGTGTTTTCAGACTTCCGTCCTCTCACTCCAGGCCCACAAGCCCTCCCTACTGGGAATTCTGGGGCCACAATGAAGCACTGTGCCTGCCTCCCAGGAGAAAAACATTGTCTATGGTGCTGCCCAGAAACCCCAAATGAGGATCAAACTGCTTGGCCCTCGGCAACACCCCAATTGCATAGGCTACCATAAACACTGATGCTCTGAGGCAAATAGCCTGAGCCCAGACCTTCCAACAGACACCGACACAGCTGGCTGCACACCCAGCACATTGGACCCGCCACTGCCTTAGGCCACCATCCATTCCCAACCTGGGTTTTCAGTCATCGGAACCTAGACCTTATCTCCAATCCCTGCACAGGGGGGAACCTGATACACAAGTCAGAACCCCTCCTTCCCCATGGCAAGAAAACTTGCTGCTGGCAGTGAGTCAAACCTTCAGTGTAGGAGAAAACGGCATGGCCCATGAGGCAACGCCCAAGCGTTAGGGCCGCCTTGGGCACAAACACACATTGTGACCCTCAGCGTGAGTACCTTATTCAAGTAACGCCTCTCAGTGACTGGACCAAGAGCCCGCATATGTGGCTTGCCATGCCCATAGGCACCCAGGATTAACTAGATGGTGTGTATTCCAGTTGAGGGAACCCACTGCTGTGCTCTAGAGTCCCTCTCCTGGGGGGTCCCCTGTGGCAGAAAACAGTACTCTTCCCTTCCCATAGAATGAATCCAAACACTTGGGAGCTTGCACAATCCCCCGAGAGGAAGGCTCTTCCTCGGCCTCTGAGACAACCCCTACCCTGACCGGACACTGTGAACGCAACACCCAGAGACAAAATCCTGAGTGACTGCCTCCCACTTGCCCTCCTTTGATATCCAGAGGATCTCCCCTCACGGACTGGAGATCAGTCCTGCCATTACCTTGGCCACTAGCTGAGCCAAGTTTGCTTTTTCAGACATCTGTCCCCACAGCCCTGGCAAACACAGCCTCTAGGCTGAATCCTCTGGAGCCATACCACAGGACCGTGCCTGCTCTCTCCTGGGAAACTGTGTCCATTCCTTTGGACACACACCTCCAGAATATGAGAAACCTCAAGGCCCCCGAGGACATCCCACTACTGGGAGCCTCCCTGGACACACAGGGGCATTCAGACACAAGCTGAGCAGCTACCTCCACGGAGGCATGCCCACAGATGTCAAGAGAGATAAAAGGTTGAGCCGGACAGGCCCTTAGGCCGTAATCTCAACTCTTTCTTTGGGTTCCAGGTGTTACTCCTCAGAGGCTTTTGTTCGAAGAACAGGATATGGGGCTTTCCTGAGGCACTGAACAGAACTCCTCTCGTCTCCACATGGGAAGCTTCCCTGTATGAGCTGTGTCAAACACCTCAGTTTGGAGAACCCTGCAGAGTCCCTGAGCCACCTCCACATTCCAAGGTCTCCCAGGCCACCAAGCCACAGTAGGACTCATCTTCAGGAGAGTCCATTTCAACTCTCCCCTCTGGGTAGCTCACCCAGGAGCCTGAAGATTGAGCCTGCCTTGTCCTGACTAAAGAGTGGGAATATGAGGTGGCGTTCCCAGGCATCCATGCTTAGACACCTGCTCTCGAGTCTTTCCGTATGGGGCCTCCTGGAACCATCCAATAGGACTCGACTGTCGTGCAGAAGGAAACCTTGAGGTTTTGAGCAGTTCACAAATCCCATTGTAGGCAAACATCCCTGGCCTAATGAAGCCCTCACCCTTCAGGAAGAGGCCATGCTGGACAAAAACTCTAGCCTGAGGCACGTCTCATAGTTGACATGACCTCAGTGCAGGAGATCTCGATTCAGCCTCTGCAGAGTGGGCCTGCCGTGACCTCGGTCCCAAACCTCACGCTAGCTTGTGTTTTCAGACTTCCTTCCTCACACTCCTGGCAAACAAGCCCTCCGGACAAGAAACTCCAGAACCAAAACCCAGCCCAGTGTCTGCCCAACGGAAGAAAAACTTTTCCCTGTGGGGCTCTCCAGAAAACCCAGATGAGGATCAACCTGCTCGGGCCTCGACGGACCTTGAACTGGATATGCTGCTCTGGGAACTCATGCTCTGTCTGACACAGCCTGAAACCAGACGTCCAGAGAGACAAGGAGACAGCTGGCCGCACACCCAGCACTTCGGACACGCCATGGTCTTATGCCGTAACCTCTTCCTAACCTTGGTTTTCAGATATCTGAACTTAGATATTATATCAATTCTCCACACAGCTGGGTATCGCAAGGACAAAACAGAACTCCTCCTTCCCCATGGCTGTCAAGCTTGCTCTTGGCATGGAGTCACACCTTCAGGGTGGGAGAAACCTTCATGGCCCCTGATGCCACGCCCAAACTTGAGTGCTGCTTGGGCACAAATTCACACTGTGACCCTCAGCATGAGCCCCATGTCAAAGAAAGGCCTGTCAGGACCTGGACCAAGAGCCCGCATATGGGGCTTGCCAAGCCCCTATGCACCCAATCCTCACCAGTGTTTGAGTTTTCCAGTCGCCCCACCTGTACCTGGGCGCTGCTCTGGAATCCCTTTCTTGGAGAGACCCATGAGCCAGACAACACGACTCCACCCTTCCCTCAAAATGACCCCAAACTCTTGGGAGCTGGGACAAATCCCCAGAGAGGGATACTCGTCCACAGTCCCTGAGGCCACCGCTCCAATCCACGGCTATCCCGGACACAACATCCAGAGGCAAAAGCCTGAAGGAACGCCTTCCACTCGCCCTTGTTTCAGAGGCCCAGGAGTTCCCTCTCGGGCTGTACATCCGGCCTGTCATACCCTAGGCGCCACTCATAAGCTGACTTTGTGTTTTAAGACTTCTGTGCCCACAGCATGGACCCACACAACCTCCGGGTTAGGGCCTCTGAAGCCACAGCGAAAGATTGTGCCGGCCCTCTCTAAGGAAAGTGTGTCCAATCCATTGACCACAACCCTACAGTTTAGGGAAAAGCTCCAAGGCCCCTGAGGCCATCAATAGATAGGCCACCCTGGACTAAGAGGTGTTCTCTGACACCAGTAGAGCAACTATCTCCACTTAGATTCTCAGACAATGTCCCCAGAGACAGAAGGTTGAAATGGACAGGCCCCCAGGCCCTAATCTGAACCTTAGCTTTGTTTCCATGTGTCCATTCTCAGAGGACTGTTTTCGTAGACCAGCACATGGAGCTTTTCTGAGGCACCAAACCAAGCATCTCTCGTCTCCACATGGGCAGCTTTCTTACTGGTGATGTATCAAACCCTTCAGGTAGGAGAGTTCTGCAAGGCCACCGAACAACCAGCACATTCCAAGGTCTCCATGGACCCAAACGCACATTATGTCACATCATCAGGAGAGGCCATTTCAACTCAGCCCCCTGGGTAGCGTGACCCAGAGGCAGCAGATCAAACATATCTTGTCGCTTATGGCCAATGGGAATGCGAGGAATGCTGTACAGGGATCCATCCTTCGAACCCTGCTCTCCAGTCCTTCCATATGGTATGTCCTGGAGCCATGCAACAGGATTCGAATGTCCCGCAGAAGGAAACCTTGTGGTTTGGGGCAACCTCCAAACTCAGCGTGGGAAAACTTCCTTGGCCTCATGAGGCCCCCGCTTCATGAAGGTGCCATCATGGACACATACTCCAGCCTCAGCCAACGTCTGATCCTCAGCCTGACTTCAGATGCAGGAGATTTTGATTCAGCCTCTGCTGATTGGGCCTGCTCTGCCCTTGGCTCCAATCCTCACCCTAGGTTGAGTTTTCAGTCTTCCGTCCTCACACTCCTTGCCCACAAACCCTCCCTACTGGGAATTCTGGGGCCACACTGAAGCACTCTGCCTGCCTCCCAGGAGAAAAACATTGTCTATGGTGCTGCCCAGAAACCCCAAATGAGGATCAAACTGCTTGGCCCTCGGCAACACCCCAATTGCATAGGCTACCTTAAACACTGATGCTCTGTCGCAAATAGCCTGAGCCCAGACCTTCCAACAGACACCGACACAGCTGGCTGCACTCCTAGGACATTGGACCCGCCACTGCCTTAGGCCACCATCCATTCCCAACCTGGGTTTTCAGTCATCAGATCCTAGACCTTATCTCCAATCCCTGCACAGAGGGTAACCTGATGCACAAATCAGAACGTCTCCTTCCCCATGGCAAGAAAACTTGTTGCTGGCAGTGAGTCAAACCTTCAGTGTAGGAGAAAACGGCATGGCCCATGAGGCAACGCCCAAGCTTTAGGGCCGCCTTGGGCATAAACACACATTGTGACCCTCAGCGTGAGTACCTTATTCAAGTAACGCCTCTCAGTGACTGGACCAAGAGCCCGCATATGTGGCTTGCCATGCCCATAGGCACCCAGGACTAACTAGATGGTGTGTATTCCAGGTCTGGGAACCCACTGCTGTGCTCTAGAGTCCCTCTCCTGGGGGGTTCCCTGTGGCAGAAAACAGTACTCTTCCCTTCACACAGAATGAACCCAAACACTTGGGAGCTTGGACAATCCCCCGAGAGGAAGGCACTTCCTCGGCCTCTGAGACAACCCCTACCCTGACCGGACACTGTGAACGCAACACCCAGAGACAAAATCCTGAGTGACTGCCTCCCACTTGCCCTCCTTTGATATCCAGAGGATCTCCCCTCACGGACTGGAGATCAGTCCTGCCATTACCTTGGCCCCTAGCTGAGCCAAGTTTGCTTTTTCAGACATCTGTCCCCACAGCCCTGGCAAACACAACCTCTAGGCTGGGTCCTCTGGAGCCATACCACAGGACCGTGCCTGCTCTCTCCTGGGAAACTGTGTCCATTCCTTTGGACACACACCTCCAGAATATGAGAAACCTAAGGCCCCCGAGGACATCCCACTATTGGGAGGCTCCTTGGACACACAGGGGCATTCGGACACAAGCTGAGCAGCTACCTCCACGAAGGCATGCCCACAGATGTCAACAGAGATAGAAGGTTGAGCCGGACAGGCTTTTAGGCCGTAATCTCAACTCTTGCTTTGGGTTCCAGGTGTTACTCCTCAGAGGCTTTGGTTCAAGGAACAGGATATGGGGCTTTCCTGAGGCACTGAACAGAACTCCTCTCGTCTACCCATGGGAAGCTTCCCTGTTGGAGCTGTGTCAAACACCTCAGTTTGGAGAACCCTGCAGAGTCCCTGAGCCACCTCCACATTCCAAGGTCTCCCAGGCCACCAAGCCACAGTAGGACTCATCTTCAGGAGAGTCCATTTCAACTCTCCCCTCTGGGTAGCTCACCCAGGAGCCTGCAGATTGAGCCTGCCTTGTCCTGCTTAAAGAGTGGGAATATGAGGTGGCGTTCCCAGGCATCCATGCTTAGACACCTGCTCTCGAGTCTTTCCGTATGGGGCCTCCTGGAACCATCCAATAGGACTCGACTGTCGTGCAGAAGGAAAGCTTGAGGTTTGGAGTAGTTCACAAATCCCATCGTAGGCAAACCTCCCTGGCTTCATGAAGCCCCCACACCCTTCAGGAAGAGGCCATGCTGGACAAAAACTCTAGCCTGAGGCACGTCTCATAGTTGACATGACCTCAGTGCAGGAGATCTCGATTCAGCCTCTTCAGAGTGGCCCTGCCATGCCCTCGGTCCCAAACCTCACGCTAGCTTTTGTTTTCAGACTTCCTTCCTCACTCCTGGCAACAAGCCCTACGGACTAGGAACTCAAGAACCACAACCCAGCCCAGTGTCTGCCCAACGGAAAATAAACGTTTCCCTGTGGGGCTCTCCAGAAAACCCAGATGAGGATCAACCTGCTCGGGCCTCGACGGTCCCCGAACTGGATATGCTGCTCTGGGCACTCATGCTCTGTCTGACACAGCCTGAAGCCAGACGTCCAGACAGACAAAGAGACAGCTGGCCACACACCCAGCACTTCGGACACGCCATGGTCTTATGCCGTTACATCTTCCTAACCTTGGTTTTAAGATATCTGAACCTAGACATTATATCAATTCTCCACACAGCTGGGTATCGCAAGCACAAAACAGAACTCCTCCTTTCCCATGGCTGTCAAGCTTGCTCTTGGCATGGAGTCACACCTTCAGGGTGGGAGAAACCTTCATGGCCCCTGATGCCACGCCCAAACTTGAGTGCTGCTTGGGCACAAATTCACACTGTGACCCTCAGCATGAGCCCCATGTCAAAGAAAGGCCTGTCAGGACCTGGACCAAGAGCCCGCATACGGGGCTTGCCAAGCCCCTGTGCACCCAATCCTCACCAGTGTTTGAGTTTTCCAGTCGCCCCACCTGTACCTGGGCTCTGCTCTGGAATCCCTTTCTTGGAGAGACACATGAGCCAGACAACACGACTCCACCCTTCCCACAAAATGACCCCAAACTCATGAGGCCCCCGCTTCATGAAGGTGCCATCATGGACACATACTCCAGCCTCAGCCAACTTCTGATCCTCAGCCTGACTTCAGATGCAGGAGATTTTGATTCAGCCTCTGCCGATTGGGCCTGCTCTGCCCTTGGCTCCAATCCTCACCCTAGCTTGTGTTTTCAGACTTCCGTCCTCACACTCCTGGCCCACAAACCCTTTCTACTGGGAATTCTGGGGCCACACTGAAGCACTCTGCCTGCCTCCCAGGAGAAAAACATTGTCTATGGTGCTGCCCAGAAACCCCAAATGAGGATCAAACTGCTTGGCCCTCGGCAACACCCCAATTGCATAGGCTACCTTAAACACTGATGCTCTGTCGCAAATAGCCTGAGCCCAGACCTTCCAACAGACACCGACACAGCTGGCTGCACACCCAGCACATTGGACCCGCCACTGCCTTAGGCCACCATCCATTCCCAACCTGGGTTTTCAGTCATCGGAACCTAGACCTTATCTCCAATCCCTGCACAGGGGGAACCTGATGCACAAGTCAGAACCCCTCCTTCCCCATGGCAAGAAACCTTGCTCCTTGCCGTGAGTCAAACCTTCAGTGTAGGAGAAAACGGCAAACCTGCCGGGCCTCATGAAGCCCCCCATATCCTTCAGGGAGAGGCCATCATGGACAAAAACTCTAGCTTGAAGCACGTCTCATAGTAGATATGACCGCAATGCAGGAGATCTTGATTAAGCCTCTGCAGAGTGGCCTGCCGTGCCCTCGGTCCCAAACCTCATGCTAGCTTGTGTTTTCAGACTTCCTTCCTCACACTCCTGGCAAACAATCCCTCCAGAGTAGGATTTGCAGAACCACGAGCCAGCCCAGTGACTGCCCACCGGTAGAAAACGTTTCCTTGTGGGGCTCTCCATAAAACCCAGATGAGGATCAACCTGCTCTTGCCTCGACGGCACTCAGATTTGATAGGCTGCTCTGGGCACTAATGCTCTGCCTTTCACAGCCTGATGCCAGACGTCCAGACAGGCAAGGAGACAGCTGGCCACACACCTAGCACTTCTGACACGCCATGGTCTTATGCCGTTATCTCTTCCTAACCTTGGTTTTCAGATATCAAAACCCAGATATTATATCAATTCCCCACACAGTTGGGCATCTGAATCACAAATCAGAACTCCTTCTTCCCCATGGCTGTAAGGCTTGCTCTTGGCATGGAGTCACACCTTCAGGGTGGGAGAAACCTTCATTTCCTCTGAAACCACGCCCAAACTTGAGTGCTGCCTTGGGCACAAATTCACTCTGTGACCCTCAGCATGAGCCCAATATCAAAGAAAGGCCTGTCAGGGCCTTGACCAAGAGCCCTCATATGGGGCGTGCCAAGCCCCTATACACCCAATCCTCACCAGTGTTTGAGTTTTCCAGTCTCCCCCCCGTTCCTGGGGCTCTGCTCTGGAATCACTTTCTTGGAGAGACACATGAGCCAGACAACAGGACTCCACCCTTCCCCCAAAATGACCCCAAACTCCTGTTAGCTGGGACAAATCCCCAGAGAGGGATACTTGTCCACAGTCACTGAGGCCACCCCCAACAATCTACGGCTATCCTGGACGCATCCAGAGACAAAAGCCTGAAGGAATCTCGCCCTTGATTCACAAGCCAAGGAGCTCACTCTCTATCTGTACATCCGGCCTGCCATACCCTCGGCGCCACTCATAAGCTGAGTTTGTGTTTTCAGACTTCTGTGCCCACAGCCTGGACCCACACACCCTCTAGGCTAGGGCATCTGGAGCCACAGCGAAAGTTTGTGCCTGCCCTCTCCAAGGAAAGTGTGCCCAATCCATTGACCACAACCCTACAGGTCAGGGAAAAACTCCAAGGACCCTGAGGCCATCCTGATAGTGTAGGCTGCCCTGGACTAAAAGGGGCACTCTGACACCAGCTGAGCCATTATCACCACTTAGACTCTCAGACAGTGTCCCCAGAGACAGAAGATTGAAATGGACAGGCCCTTAGGCCCTAATATGAACCTTAGCTTTAGTTTTCATGTGTCTGTCCTCAGAGGACTGGTTTCGTATACCAGCATATTAGGTTTTTCTGAGGCTCCAAACCAAACCTCTCTCGTCTCCACATGGAGTGCTTTCTTACTGGATCTGTATCAAACCCTTCTGGTCGGAGAATTCCGCAGGGCCACAGTACAACCATCACATTCCAAGGTCTCCATGGACAGAAACACACATTATGACGCATCCTCAGGAGAGGCCATTTCAACTCAGCCCGCTGGTTAGCTTGCCCCAGAGCCAGCAGATCAAACATATCTTGTCGTTAATGGCCAAAGGGAATGTGAGGCATGCTGTTCAGGCATCCATCCTTTCAACCCTCCTCTTCAGTCCTTCCGTATGGTATGTACTGGAGCCACTCAACAGGACTCGACTGTCTTGCAGAAGGAAACCTTGTGGTTTGTGGCAACCTCCAAACTCAGCGTGGGAAAATTTCGTTGGCCTCATGAGGCACCTGCTTCATGAAGGTGCTATCAAGGGCACAATCCAACCTCAGCCAACATCTGATCCTCAGCCTGACTTCAGATGCATGAGATATCCTTTCAGCCTTTGCAGAGTGTGCCTGCTCCCAACCTCACCCTATCTTTTGTTTTCAGACTCTACCCTAGCACTCCTGGCCCAAAAGCCCTCATGATTGGGAATTCTGGTTCCAGAACGAAGCACTCTGCCTGCCCCCCAAAGAAAAACATTATCTATGGCATTGCTCAGAAACCCCAAATGAAAATCAACCTGCTCAGCCCTCGGCAACACCCCAATTGCATAGGCTACCCTAAACACTATGCTCTGTCTTACATAGCCTGAGCCCAGACCTTGTGAGAGACATTGAGACAGTTGGCTTCACACCCAGCACATCGAGCCTGCCATGGGTTAGGCCATTTCATCCCTTCCCATTGCCCTGTGTGTCTTCCTGGAGGTATATTCTGAGGCTGTGTCAGACTATGCATTTTTTCTGGAGCTTCCTATGGAATTGGGGTGGTATTAGGGGCCTTGCAATTTTCTCTTAATCTGGTGGGTTGGGAAACTGAGACAGGCTGACATTCCTTGGGAGAGCTGGCCCAGTGCTGTTGTGTGTTCCTGGAGGCCCCATCCTGGAGGGCATATGGGTCAGGACTCTGGGTCCAAAGTCTTCAGACACAAACTCGGGTAAGAGTTAAGCTCGAGGTGATGGCAGACCCAATCTGCAGACCCTGAGCGAAGCATCTCCAGATATGAAATTCGGACGGCTGTGAGGCAGGAGCACAGTCTTTTCTGTCTGACTTGTTTGTCTATGATGGCCACGAAATGGAGGGGTGGCCTCATGGGTCCATGTGAGATTCTACCTCTCTGGGAATTCTGCTCGGCACCCAAGAGTTTGGTGTATTTCCGGGGGATGGGAGGAGCGCAGTTTTCTGAGTCAGGGATCCCGTCCAAACAGCCATTCCAGAGATGGGTCCTGGGTTCTGGAGCCTGGATCACAGCAACAAGGCTTAGGATTTGGGCCTAGGGTCCTGCTCTATGTTTTCCTGGTACAGCTCCCGAGTGTTCTTGTTGGAAATGGGTCTCATTCTGAGGGTCACAATGCCTGTTTTTGCCCAGATGCCCATGCTGAGTGGGTGTGACCTCATGGGCTATGCACTTGGCTCCCACTCTGAGGGTTGGACTGCCATCTCAACATTCAGTTTTCCTGCCATGGGGAAGGAGGGGTACTTTTTTATGCTTCAGGTTCCCCCATGGGCAGGAATTTGAGCTAAGTTCTGGGACAGGTGCCTGAATACCCAGTTCACTTTGAGATGAGGTCCTCGGGCCAAGGCAGGACCCACCTGCAGAAAATGAGGCCTGCTTTCTGGGTGGCTGTCAGGAGCTCGGGCTCGAGCTGTGTCAGACAGAACATTCGTGGAGAGTTCGGCCTAAGATATTGGGGTGCTTTTGAGAGCTGTGCAACTGGATCCTCATGGGGGATTTTTGCACAGACCCTTTCTTCACTTCTTCTATCTGGTGAGCAGGCAGATGGCTGCATTACGGCTCCAGAATATCCAAGTTGGAGGGTTTGCAGGCGAGGAGTGTGAGGACAGAAGTATGAAAACATAAGCTACGGTTACGCTCAGTGCCGAGCACATGTCTATTCCAATGTACAGCAGTTGTTTCGAGATCTTCAGCACCTGGGCGAGGGGAAGATGTCTGCTCACGCTGGAGTTTGTATCCATGATGGCCAACAAATGGTGGGGAGGCCTCAAGAATTCTTGGAGGTTTTTCCAAGCTGGAGCTTGTGAGCTGCTCCAAACATCAAGGTGTCCTACTAAGGGACAGCAGAAGTCTTCTTACAGGGCTCCAGGGTCCCCCATATGGAAGATTCGATAGCAATGCTCTCTGAATGGAGGCCTGGGAAGCCAATCTCGTGTTACCATTGCAGCTGAGGAACAGGGTAAGCTTGAACCAATGACACTGATTCCAAGTTCCAAGTGATTTGCGTTGATGGAAGTTCTCAGTCTAACAGGTCCCAATGCTGCTTGGTGTCCAGGGAGACCTTAGAATGTGGTGGCGGCTCTCTGACCATTGAGGATTCTCTATCCTTAGGATTAGACCCAGTACCCAGGAGCCAGGTTTCCTTCTTGGGACAGGATGTGTGCTCTTGTATGGCTCACGGACCACAGGTTGGACCATATGCTTGAATTTCCAGAACAGACCTCTAGGAAGAGAGACCTCAAAACATAAGCTAGGGTTCTGATGAGGTTTTAAGGCCATGGAAGTTTCAATCTTCGGACTAAGTTCCATTGGCCTGCATGTCATCCTGGAAGTAGGTGCTGAGGCTGTGTCAGGCTGTGCACTTTTTCCAGAGTGGCCTATGATATTGGGGTGCAGTCAGGGGCCTTGCAGTTTTCTCCTAATCTGGACATTTTGGGAAACTGAGATGGGCAGGGTTTCCTCAGGAGAGCAGGGCCAGTGATGTCATGTGTTTCTCGAGGCCCCATCCTGGAGGTCATGTGTGTCAGGACTTTGGGACCAAAGACTTTAGACACAACCTTGGATAAGAGATAGGAGTGAGGTGATGGCAGTCCGAATCTGAAGACCCTGAGGGAAGCTCCTCGGGATTTGAAATTCAGGTGGCTGGGAGGGAGGAGCACAGGCTTTTCTATCTGGATTTTGTGTCTAGGATGGCCACTAAATGGAGGGGTGACCTCATGTGTCCATGGGATATTATTCCACTCTGGTGATTCTGCTTGGCACCCAAGAGTTTGATTTCTTTTTGGGGAAGAGGAAAAGACTGTATTCCATCTCTGGGATCCTGTCCAAACAGGGATTCCAGAGATGGGTTCTGGGTCCAGACACTGGGAAAACTTAACCAAAGCTTCGATTTGGGATCCTGGTCCAGATCCCAAGGGGGATCTTTGGAAAGGGGTCTCATTCTGAGGGTCACAATGCCTATTTGTGCCCAGCTGCCCGTCCTGTGTAGGCATGGTCTCATGGACCATGCACCTGGTTCCCACTCAGGGTTGTACAGCCATCTCAACATTCAGTTTTCTGGCCATGGGGAAGGAGGAGCACTCTTTTGTGCTTCCGAGTCCCCTATGGGCAGGAATTTGAGCTAAGTCTGGGACAGGTACCTGAATATCCAGGTTGCTTCAAGATGATGGCCTCGGGCCAAGGTTGGACCCACCTGGAGGATATGGGGCCCACTATCTGTGTGGCTGACAGGAGGTCGGGGATCAGGCGGTGTCAGATAGACAATTTATGCAGAGGTCGGTCTATTATATTGGGGTGCCATTGAGGGCCGTGCAGGAGGATCCTCATGTGGGTTTCTACGAAAACCCATAGGGCACTTCTTTCTGGTGGGCAGGCAGAAAGCTGCACTGTGGCTTCAGAATTCCCAATATGAAGGGCTTGTAGGCGAGGAGTGTGAAGACAGAAGTCTGAAAACACAAGCCACGGATAAGCTCAGTGCTGACCACAGGACCATTCCATTGTGCAGTGGTTGTTTCGAGATTTCCAGCACCTGAGTATGGGCGAGGGTCAGATGTATGCTCACGCTGGGTTTGCATCCATGATGGTCAACGAATTGTGGGGTGGCCTCAAGAATTCTTGGAGATTTTCCCAAGCAGGACCTTGTGAGCTGCTCCAAACAGCAAGGTGTCCCACTGTGGGACAGGGGAAGTCCGCTTACAAGGCTCCAGGGTCCCCCATATAGAAAGATTCGACAGCAGAGGTCCTGAATGGGGGCTTGGGAAGTCTTCCTTGCATGACCATTGCAGCTGAGGAACATTGCAGGCTTGATCTGCTGGTTTTTGTTCAAATTTCCAAGTGATCTAAGTTGACGGATGTTCTCAGTCTAATGAGTCACAATGCTGCTTGGTGTCCAGGGAGACCTTAGAATGTGGTGGTGAGGGTGCCTGGGTGGCTCAATGGGCTAAGCCGCTGCCTTCGGCTCAGGTCATGATCTCAGGGTCCTGGGATTGAGTCCCGCATCGGGCTCTCTGCTCAGCAGGGAGCCTGCTTCTTCCTCTCTCTCTCTCTGCCTTCCTCTATGCCTACTTGTGATCTCTCTCTGTCAAATAAATAAATAAAATCTATATAAAAAAAAGAATGTGGTTGTGGGTCTGTGGCCATGCAGGATTCTCCTACCTGAGGGTTAGACCCACTTCCCAGGAGCCAGGTTCCCTTCTCGGGACAGGAGGGGTTCTCTTGTATGGCTCAGGGACCACATGTCGGATCATATGTTGGATTTCAAGACCAGGCCTCTGGGCACAGAGGCCTGAATATCTAGGCTAGGGTTCTTATGAGGTTGTTGGGGCATGTCATCCTCAACCTTCGGACTTAGGGACTTTGACCTGTGAGTCTTCCTGGAGGTAGATGCTCAGGCTGTGTCAGACTGTGCATTTTTTCCAGAGTGGCCTATGAAATTGGGGTGGGCTCAGGGGCCTTGCAGGCTTTTCCTAATCTGGAGGGTTTGTGCAACTGAGACGGCAGAATTTCATCCAGAGATCAGGCCCAGTGATGTAGTGTGGTTCTGTCAGCCCCATCCTGCAGGGAATGTGGTTAAGGGCTCTGGGACCAAAGTCTTCAGACACAAAATTGTGTATCAATTAGGAGGGAGGTGATGGCAGCCCCGATCTGCAGACGCTGAGGGCAGCTCCTCAGGATTTGAAATTCGTGTGGCTGGGAGGCAGGAGCAAAGGCTTTTCTGTCTGGATTGTGTCTAGGATGGCCTTGGAATGGTGGGGTGTCCTCATGTGTCCATGGAATATTCTACCTCTCTGGGGATTCTGCCCAGCACCCAAGAGTTTGGTGTCTCACTGGGAAGGAGAGAGCGTGGTTTACTGTTTCAGGGTTTCCGTCAACACAGGGATTCCAGAGATGGGTTATAGGTCCCTGTGCCTGGATAACCCTACAAAGGCTTAGTATTTGGGCCTAGAGGCTTGACTGCCTGGCTCTGTGGGGCTTTGGTTCAGCTCCCATGGAGACTTGTTGGAAATGGGTCTCAGGGTAAGGGTCACAATGCCTGTTTTTGCCCAGATGCCCATCCTGAGTGGGCATTGGCTCTTGTTCCATGCACCTGGATCCCAATATGAGGGTTGGACCACCATATCAACATTTAATTTTCCTTCTATGAGGAAGGAGGAGTACTCTTTTGTGCTTCAGATTCCCCCATGCACAGTAATTTGAGCTATGTTCTGGGACTGGTACGTGAATAACCAGGTTGGTTTGAGATGAAGGACTCAGGTCAAGGCAGGTCACACCTGCCAGATATGGGTCCCGCTATCTAGGTGGCTACCAGGAGGTCGGGGCTCGAGCTGTGTCAGACAAAGCATTAGTTCACAAGGTGGCCTATGATATTGTGGTGCTATAGAGGGCTGTGCTGGTGGAACCTTATATGGAGTTTCACGCAGACCCATAGGGCACCTCTTTTTTCTGGTGGGCAGGCAGAAGGCATTGTGGCTCCCAAATTCCCAATATGGGGGACTTGAATGCGAGGAGTGTGAGAACAGAAGGCAGAAAACACAATCTATGCTTAATCTCAGTGCCGAGAACATGGCCGTTCCAATGTGCAGTGGTTTTTTCGAGATCTCCAGCATCTGAGTACAGGCGAGGGTCAGATGTCTGCTCATGATAGAGTTTGTATCTATCGTGGCCAACAAATGAAATATCCAGCACCTGAGTAAAGGTGGATTTCAGATGTTTACGCACACTGGAGTTTGTGTCTCTGATAACCGAATGGAGGAGTGGCATCAAGAGGCTGATGCATGTGAGATGCTCCAAAGAGCAAGGTTGTTTTTTCTACTGGACAGTTAGAGTCTGGTATGTTTTCTGCAGGGCCCCCCATGTGAAAAGTATGGGTAGCAGAGCCCTTCCACATGGATGCCTGGAAAACACACCTCCATTGACCAATGCAGCTGAGGAACATGCAGGTTCTTTACGGTGCTTCTGGGGCGAAGCACCAAGGACTTGAGTTGACATGGAATCTATTGAAGATGGGTTACAATGCTGGTTTTTTTTACCAGGTAGATCTTAGAATGTGTTGGTGGCTAAGGTGCCTGCAAGATTCTCCTACCCTGAGGGTTTAACACAGGTCGAAGAGCACGGTTACCTTCTGGGGACAGGAGATGTAGTGTTTTGTGGCTCAGGGACCACATGCCATATCATAAGTTCCTATTCAAGAACAGGCCTCTGAAGACAGATGCCCGACAACCTAATCTAGGGTTCCAATGAGTACCAGGGGCATGAGAGGTTCAATCTTCAGACTTAGGAAAGTTGACTTGGGTGTCTGCCAGGATGTAGGTGATCAGGGAGTTTCAGACTGCGCACTTATGTCCAGAGTAACCTCCAATATTGGGGTGGCCACAGGGGCCTTGAATGTTTCAACCAACTCTGGAGGGTTTGGTTAACTGACATGCACAATTTCCATGGGGATGGCAAGCACAGTCCTGTGGTGTGGCTCCAGATACTCCACCCTGGAGGGCATGTGAGCCATGGTTCTGGGAGGGAAGTCTGCAAACACAAACTCGGGTTAGGTTTAGTGGCTAGGTTATCGCAGGGCAATGTGTAGACCTGGAAGGCTACTCGTCAGGAACAGAAACTGGAATGACCCGAAGGTGGAAGCACAGGCTTTTATATCTGGATTGTGTGTCTAGGGTGACCTCAGAATGTAGCTGTGGCCTCATGGGTCCATGGGAGATTTTTCCTCTAAGGATACTGGCGGTTCCCAATATTTTGATGACTATTTGAGATGGGAAGACTGCTATTTTCGATCTTAGGTGTGCCCCAAAACAGGGATTCCAGAGATGGGCTCTGGGTCTAGGCGCCTGGAAAATCCCAACAAGGGTTGGGATTTGGGCTTATGGGCAGACCAGGCCTGCAATGCAGGATCTTGGTGGTGCAACTGAGAGGGCTTGTTTGGAAGCATGCTCAGGCTGAGCATTACAATGCCTGTTTTTGCCCAGGGTGGCCCTCAGGAGTGGGCGTGGTCCCATTGTCCATTTTCTGGCTCCCACACTGAGGGATGGACACACATTCCAATGGCCAGGTTTCCAGCCATGGGAAAGGAGGAAATATCTATTGTGCTTCATGTTCCCCCATAGGCAGGGATTACAGCAAAGGTCTGGGGACAGATGCCTGAATACCAAGGATGCATAGAGATGACAGATTTGGGCCATGGCCGTTCTCACATGCTGGATATGGGCCCCGCTCTCTGGGTGGCTGACACGAGGTCTGGGCTCAGGCTGTGTCAGACACAGCACTAGTGGCCAGAGAAGTCTATATATTGGGGTTCTCTCCAGGGCCGAGTAAATTGATCCTCATGTAGGGTTTCTGGCCAGACTCACGAAGCACTTCTTTCTGTGGGGCAGGCAGTATGCTGCCTTATGGATCCAGAATTCCCTATCAAGAGGGTTTGGGGACAAATAGGGTGAGAATGCAATTGTAAACACCAGCTATGCTTAAATTGAGTGCCAAGCGGAAGTCAGTTTCAATGTGCAGCAGCTTATACGAGATATCCAGCACCTGAGTAAGGGCAGATGTCAGATATTTGCTCACACTGGAGTTTGTGTCTAGGATGACGACTAATGGAGGGGTGGCTTCAGGAGGCAATGGAGGATTACCCACGCTTAAGATTGTGAGATGCTCCAAACAACAAGGTTTCCTTCTAATGGACAGGAGGAGTCTGTTTTTTTTTCCTCCAGGGTCCCTCAAGTGGAAGTTTGCGTAGCAGAGCCCTCCCGCATGGATGACTGGAAAGCACACGTCCAATGACCATTGCAGCTGAGGAACATGACAGGTTCGTTTTGGTGGTTCTGGTGCCAAGTACCAAGGCCTTGAGTTGACTTGGAATCTCTTACAGATGTGTCCCAAAACTGGTTTGTTACAAGGGAGTTCTTAGAATGTATTGGTGGCTATGGGCGACGCTGAGGGTTTGGCACAGGTCGATGTGCACAGTTTCCATCTTGGGAGAGGAGATGTTCTGTTTTGTGGCTCAGGGTACATATGTTGTATCCTGACTTGGTATTCAAGAACAGGCCTCTGAGGATTGATGCTTGCAACCTAATCTAGAGATCCAATGATGTCCTTGGTGCCCATCAGGTTCAATTTTCTTACTAAGGACCATTGATATGGTTGTCTGACTGGATGTAGGTGATCAGGGTGTTTCAGACTGTGCATTTGCATCCAGAACCACTTCCAATATTGGGGTGGGCTCAGGGGCCTTGCAGGTTTCTCCTAACTTGGAGGCTTTGGGGAACTGTGATGGGCACAGTTTCCTTGGGGATGGCAGGCCCAGTCCTGTGGTAAGGCTTCAGAGACCACCTCCTTGAGGATATGAGAGCCATGGTTTTGGGAGGGAAGTCTGCAAACACAAATTTGGGTCAGGGATAGTGGCAAGGTGATCGCAGGTCCAATGCATAGACCTAGAAGGCATCACGTCAGGAACTGTAATTAGGGTGACTGAAAGCTGGTAGCACAGGCATTTCTATCTGGATTGTGTGTCCAGGATGGGCTCTGAATGTAGACGTGGTCTCATGGTTCAATGGGAGACTTTCCTCTCTAAGGATCCTGGTGGATCTCCATAGATTGGTGGTTTTTTAGAGAAGAAAAGAGTGCTCTTTTCCATCTTAGGGGTGCTCCAAAACAGGGAAGAATGCTGTTTTCCAACTTAGGCTTATGCCAAAACAGGGATTCCAGAGACGGGCTCTGGGTCTGGGTGCCCGGATATCCCACTAAGTGTTAGGATTTGGGCCTAGGGGCATTCCAGGCCTGCAATGCAGGATCCTAATGGTGTAACAGAGAGGGCTTGTTTGAAAGCATGCTCAGCCTGAAGGTCATCATGCCTCTTTGTGCCCAGGGGGGCCCTCAGGAGAGGGCGTAGTCTCATTGGCCATATAGCTGGATCCCACTTTGAGGGTTGGACACCCATTGCAACAGCCAGGCTTCCTGCAATGGAAAGAGGAGTTCTCTATTGTGCTTCAGGTTCCCCCATTGGCAGGGTTACAGGAAAGGTCTGTGGAAAGTTGCCTTAATACCAAGGATGTGTACAGATGACAGGCTAAGAATTCCCAGGTAACAAAACAGCATTGTTACCCATGTTCATGACATTCCATGTAAAAATAAGCCCTTAGTACTTCGCCCCAGAGCCACCAGAATGAACTTGCCATGTTCCTAAGCTGCAATGGTCAGTGGAGGTGTGGTTTCCAGGCAACCATACGGGGGTGCTCTGCTACACAAACTTTGCAATTGGCGGGGACCCTTGAGACAAAAAAACAGAATGCCCCTGTCCGGTAGAAGGAAACCTTCTGTTTGGAGCATCTCACAAGCCCCAGCGTGGGAAATCCTCCATTTCCTCTTGAAGCCACCACTCCATTTGTCAGTCATCATAGACACAAACTCCAGCATGAGCAAACATCTGACATCCGCCCTTACTCAGGTGATGGATTTCAATTCGATCGCTGCACACTGGAATTGCCTTTAGTTTGACTGAATTAAGCCATAGCTTGGGTTTACAATTCCATCCTCAGTCTACTGGTCCACAAGCCCTATTGTGAGGGAATTCTGGAGCTACAACACAATATTCTGCCTTCCCCATAGAAAGAAAAAGGGCCTGGAGAGTCTGCCCAGAAACTCCATATGATGGTCAATCTTCTCGGTGCTAGACGGAACCCTGATTCATAGGCTGCCCTGGGCACTAGTGCTGTGTCTGACATAGCCGGAGCCAGGACCTAGTGTCAGCCACGGAGAGATCAGGGCCCATATCCAGCATGTGAGACCAGCTATGGCCCAAGTCTATCTTCTCTTCTATTCTTGGTATTCAGGCATCTGTACCCACACCTTTGCTGAAATCCTTGCCATTGGGGGAACCTGAAGCACAATAGAGAACTCCTCCTTCCCCATGGAAGGTATTCTGACAGTTGGGAGAGTTGCTCAACCCTCAAAGTGGAAGGCAGCTCCATGGCCAAGGAGACCATGTGCACTCATGATGGCTTCCCCGGGCACAAGCAGGCATTGTGACCTCAGCCTGAGCATGCTTTCAACCAAACGCTCTCAATTGCATCTCTGGGACCCCGAATTGCAGGCCTAGTACACACCTAGGCCCAAATCCTAACCCTGGTGGGATTTTACAGGGGCCCAGACACAGGGCCCATCTCTGGAATCCCTATTTTGGGGGACCCTTAAGATGGAAAACAGCACTCTTCCCTTCCCCGAGATAGTCACCAAACTCATGGTAGCCACCAGGATCCTTGAGTGGAAAAATCTGCCATAGACCCATGAGAACACACCTGCATTCCGAGGCCATCCTGGACATACAATCCAGATACATATCATGTGCTATCACCTTTGAGTCATCGGATTTACAGTTCCTGACGAGCTGCCTTCCAGGTCTATGCATTGGGCCTGCAATCACCTTGCCATTAACCTAAACTGAGTTTGTGTTTGCAGACTTCCTTCCTAAAACCATGGCTCACATGACCTCCAGGTTCTGGCATCTGAAGCCACACCACAAGACTGTGCATGAGATCCTCAAGGAAACTGTGCCCATCACTTTTGCCCGATACCTTTAGATTAGGAGAAACCTGCAAGGCCCCTGAGCGAAGCCAAATAATGGAGGCCGCTCTGGGCACAAATGCACAGTCTGAGACACCCTGATCACCTCCATACAGGCAGACACCCAAGTCAGTGCTCCTGAGTCAGAAGATTGAACCTGACATGCCCCGAGGACTTCATTGGCACACTAGATTAGGTTTACAGGTATCTGTCGTCAGAGGCCTGCTCTGGAATATCAACTTATGATAAAATATATAGTCCCTGAGCCACAGAACAGAATATGTTCTCCCCAAAAAGGAAGCCATGCTCCTGGAATTGTGTCATACCCTAAGGGTATTTGGATCCTGAATGGCCCCTTAGCAACCAGCACATTCTATGATATTCCTGGTAACAAACCATCATTGTGCCCCATCTTCATGAGACTCCATGTCAACTCAAGGTCTCGATATATTGCCCCAGAGCCACCAGAATGCACCTGCCATGTTCCTCAGCTGCAATGGTCAATGGAGGGGTGATTTCCAGGCATCCCTGTGGGGTTCTCTGCTACAAAACTTTCCACATGGAGAAACCAGAGAAAACAAACCAGACTTCTCCTGTCCGGTAGAAAGAAACTTTGCTATTTGGAGCATCTCACAAGCCCCAGCATGGGAAATCCTCCATGGTCTCTTGACGCCACCCTTCCATTTGTGGGTAATCACAGACACAAACTCCAGTGTGAGCAAACATCTGACATCCACCCTTACTCAGGTGCTGGATATTCGAAACGGCAGCTGCACACTGGAACTGCCTTTTGCTTTTCACTGAACTTAACCATAGCTTTGTATTACTATTCTATCCTCACCACACTGGTCCACAATATCTCTTGATAGGGAATTCTGGAGCCACAACGCAGTATTCTGCCTTCCACATAGAAAGAAGAAGGACCTGTTGAGTCTGCCCAGAAACTGCACATGAGGATCAATCTACTCAGACCACGAGGCAACCCTGATTAATAGATTTCCCTGACCACTAGTGCTGTGTCTGACAGAGTCTAAGCCCCGACCTCGTTTCAGCCACCCAGAGGTGAGGGCCCATATTTAGCATGAGAAATCGGCCATGGCCCTGGGCCATCATCTGTACCCATCCTTGGTATCCAGTCATCTGTCCCCCAAACTTTGCTGGAATTCCTGCCAATGGCGAACCTGAAACACAATAGAGAACACCTCCTTCCCCATGGCAGGAATATTGGCTGTTGGGATGGTTGTCCAACCCTCAGCGTGGGAGCCAGCTGCATGGCCAAGGAGACCATGCCCACTCCTGAGGGCCGACATGGGCACAGGCAGGCATGGTGATCCTCAGCCTGAGCATGTTTTCAAACAAACACTCTCAGTTGCTCCTCCAGTACCAGCATTGCAGGCCTGGTATGCCCCTAGGCCCAAATCCTAACCCTTGGTGGGATTTTCCAGGTGCCCAGACCCAGAGTCCGTCTCAGAATCCCTGTTTGGGGCACCCTTAAGATGGAAAACAGCACTCTTCCCTTCCCTGAGAAAGGCACCAAACTATTGGGAGCCGCCAGGATCCTTAGAGAGAAAAAATCTCCCATGGACCCATGAAAACAAACCTGCATTCCGAGGCCATCCTGTCCACACAATCCAGAGAGAAAAGTCTTTGCTACCGCCTTCGAGTCATCCTATTTACATTTCCTGACGAGCTGCCCTCCATGTCTATGCATTGGGCCTGTGATCATCTCGACACTAACCCTAACCCCAGTTTGTGTTTGCCGACTTCTCTCCCAAAACCATGGCTTACATGCCCACCAAGATGTGGTCCCTCAAGCCACATCACAGGAAAGTTCCTGCCATCCCCAAGAAAACAGTGCCCATCAGGTTGTCCAAACCCTCCAGATTAGGAGAAACCTGCCAGGCCCCTGAACCCACCCCAATATTGGCGGTTGCTCTGGATGCAAACGTGCAGTCTGAACCACCCTGAGCACCTCCATCGAGGCAGAAAGCCAAGTCAATGGTTCTGAGTCAGATGATTGAACCTGACATGCCCCTAGGACTTCACTGGAACCCTAGATTGGGTCTTCAGACATCTGTTCTCAGAGTCCTGTTCTGGAATACCAAGTTATGATACAACATGTGGTCCCTGATTCCCACAACAGAACATCTCCTGTCTCCAGAAGGAAAATGTGCTCTTGGATCTATGTCCAACTTTCAGGGTAGATGGATCCTGCATGACCCATTAGCCCCAGCACCTTCTATGATCTCCCTGGTAACAAACCAGCATTGTGACCCAACTTCCTGAGACTTGATGCCAACTCAAGGTGTTGGTACTTTGCCCAAGAGCCATGAAACGAATCTGCCATGTTCCTCAGGTACAAAGGTCAATGGACGTGTGCTTTCTAGGCATCCAAGAGGTAGTTCTCTGCTACACAAAAATTCCACATAGGGAACCCTAGAGCAAACAAATAAGACTGCTCCTGTCAGGTTGAAGGAAACCTTGGTTGTTTGGAGCATCTCACAAGCCCCAGCCTGGGAAGTCCTCCACATTCTCTTGATGCCAACCCTCCATTTGTTAGTCATCATAGACACAAATTCCAGCATGAGCAAACATCTGACATCTGCTCTTACTCAGGTGCTGGATATTCGAATCAGTCACGCACACTGGAAATACCTTTCACTTGACACTGTATTCTTGCATAGTTTGGGTTTACAATTCCATCCTCACCCTACTGGACTGCAAGTCCTCTTGAGAGGGAATTAGGGAGACAAAACGCAACATTCTGCCTTCCCCATAGAAAGAAGAAGGGCCTGGTGAGTCTGCCCAGAAACTCCCCATGAAGATCAATCTACTTGGCCCTCGAGGGAACCCCGATTTATATTTTGCGCTGGCCACTAGCGCTGTGTCTGAGAGAGCCTGAGCCCCAACCTCGTGTCAGCCACCCAGAGTGTGGGGCCCTTATCCAGCATGTGGGACTGGCCATGGCCCAGTCATCTCTACCCATTCTTGGTATTCCGGCAACTATCCCAGACCTTTGCTGGAATCCCTACCAGTGGGGGAACCTGAAGCACAATTGAGAACTCCTCCTTCCCCATGGCAGGAAGCCTGGCTGTTGCTATGGGTGCCCAACCCTCAGAATTAGAACCAGGTGCATGGCCAATGAGACAACGCCCAATCATAAGGGCCGCCTGGGCCAAAGCAGGCATTGTGTCCCTCAACTTTAGCATGCATTCAAACAAATGCTCTCAGTTGTTTCTGCAGGGTCCCGCATCGCAGGCCTGGTATGCCCTTAGGACCAAATCCTAACACTTCGTGGGATTTTCCATGCCAACATAACCAGAGCCCGTCTCTGGAATCTCTGTTTTGAAGCACCCCTATGATGGAAAACAGCAATCTTCCCTCCCCTGAGAAAACTATTAGGAGCTGCCAGGATGCGTAGAGAAGAAAAATCTCCCAGGGCTCCATAAGACCACACCTTCATTCCGAGGCCATCCTGGACACACAATCCAGATACAAGAGACTGTGCTACCACCTTCGAATCACCTGGTTTACAGTTCCAGACGAGCTGCCCTACAGACCTACGCATTGGGCCTGTGATCACCTCGCCATTAACCCTACCCCAAGTTTGTGTTTGCAGACTTCTTTCCCAAAACCATGGCTCACATGCCCTCTATGATGGGTCTCTGTAGCCACACCACAGGAAAGATCCTGCTATCCCCAATGAAACTGTGTCAATCACAGTTGCCCAAACCCTCCAGATTAGGAGAGACCTGCAAGTCCCCTGAGCCCAGTCCAATATTGGAGGCCACTCTGGACACAAATGCACAGTGTGCAACACCCTGATCACCTCCATCCAGGAAGACACCCAAGTCAATGGTCCTGAGTCAGAAGATTGGTCCCTGAACCCCACAATAGAATATCTCCTGTCCCCAGATGGAATTCGTGCTCTTCAACTTGTGTCAAGGGTCGGGGTATATGAATTATGCACAGCCCCTTAGCCCCCAGCACATTCTAAGATCTCTCTGGTAACAAACAAACAGCATTGTGATCCATCTTCATGAGATTCCATGTCACTTCAAGTCCTTGGTAATTCGCCCCAGAGCCACCAGAATGAACCTGCCATGTTCCTCACCTGATATGGTCAGTGGAGGTGTGCTTTCCAGGCATCCATGTGGGAGTGCTCTTCTACTTATTCTTTCCACATGTGGGACCCTGGAGCAAACAAACCAGACTGCCACTGACCAGTAGAAGGGAACCCTCTGTTTGGAGCATCTCAGAAGCACCAGCAGGAGAAATCCTCCATGGCCCTTGACACAACCCCTCCATTTGTCAGTCATCATAGACAAAAACTCCAGCATGAGAAAACATCTGAAATCTGCCGTTATTTAGATTCTGCACTTTCTCTTCCACCACTGCACACTAGAACTGCGTTTCACTTGACACTGAATTTATCCATAGCTTGGGTTTAGAATTCCATCCTCAGCCTCCTGGTCTGCAAGCCCTCTAGAGAGGGAATTTGGAGCCACAAGGCAACATTCTCCATTCCCACTAGAAAGAAATAGGGCCTGGTGAATCTTCCCAGAAACTCCACATGAGGTTCAATCTACTTGGCACTCGATGGAACCTTGATTTATAGGCTGTCCTGGGCACTAGTACTAGTACTAGTACTAGTACTGTGTCTGACAGAGCCTGAGCCAAGACCTAGTTTCAGGCACCCAGAGATATGAGCCCATATCCAGCATGTGAGATTGGCCAGGGCCCAAGTCCATCATCTCTACCCATCCTTGGTATTCAGGCACCTGTCCCCAGACCTTTTATGTAATCCCTACCAATGGGGTAACCTAAAGCACAATAGAGAACTCCTCCTTCCCCATGGTAGGAATCCTGGCTGTTGATATGAGTGTCCAAACCTCAAAGTGGGAGCCAGCTGCATGGCCAAGGAGACAATGCCCACTCATGAGGGCTGCCCTGGGCACAAGTAGCCATTGTAACCCTCAGCTTGATCAAGCCTTCAAAAAAATGCTCTTAGTTGCACCTCCAGGATCCTGCATTGCAGGCCTGATATGCCCTTAAGCCCAAATCCTAACACATCGTGGGATGTTCCATGTGAACATACCCAGAGCCTGTCACTGGAATCCCTGTTTTGAGGCACCCCTAAGATGGAAAACAGCACTCTTCACTTCCCTGAGAAAGCCACCAAACTAATGGGATCCCCCAGGATCCTTGAGAAGAAGAATCTCCCATGGTCCCATGAGTCCACACCTGTATTCCGAGGCCAGCGTGGATATGCTATCCAGATACAAGAGACTGTGCTACTGGCTTCGAGTCACCTGATTTACAGTTCCTGACGTGCTGCCCTCCAGATCTTTGGATTGGGACTGTGAACACCTCTCCATTAACCTTATCCCGAGTTTGTGTTTGCAGATCTCTCTCTAAAAACAATAGCTCACATGTCCTCCAGGATGGGGCCCCTAGAGTCACACCACAAGATTGTGCTTGCCATCCCCAAGGAAACTGGGCCCATCACAGTTGCCCAAACCCTCCTGATTAGGAGAAACCCGGAAGGCTCCTGAGCACATCCCAATATTGGAGGCTGCTCTGGATGCAAATGCACAGTCTGAAACACCCTGATCACCTCCATCCAGGCAGACACCCAAATCAATGGTCCTGAGTCAGATAATTGAACCTGACATGGCCCTAGGACCTCATTGGAAGAGGGATTAACTTTTCAGGCACCTGTCCTCAGAGGCCTCTTCTGGAATACCAACTTATGATACAAATTATGGCCCCTGAGCCCCAGGGTGGGAAATCCTCCATGGCCTCTTGACGCCACCTCTCCATTTGTTGGTCATCGTAGACACAAACTCCAGCCTGAGCAAACATCTGACATCCGCCCATATTCAGGCGCTGATATTGGAATCAGCTGCTGCACACTGGAACTGCCTTTCGCTTTGCAATGAATTTAAGCCTAGCTTCAGACTACAATTTCATCCTCACCCTACTGGTCTGCCATATCTCTTGATAGGGAATTCTGGAGCCACAATGCAACATTCTGCCTTCTTCATAGATAGAAGGACCTGGTGAGTCTGCCCATAAACTGCACATGAAGATCAATATACTCAGCCCAGGAGGGAACCCCTATTTATAGTTTGCCCTAGCCACTAGTGCTGTGTCTGACAGAACCTGAGCCCCTACCTCGTGTCAGCAACCCAGAGGGTGGGGCCCACATTAACCATGTGAGACCGGCCATGGCCCAGGGCTGTCATTACTACCCATCCTTGGTATTCAGGCATCTGTCCCCTAGATCTTAGCTGGAATCCCTACCAATGGGGGGACCTGAAGCACAATAGAGAATTCATCCTTCGCCATGGCAGGAATCCTGGCTTTTGGATGGGTGTCCAACCCTAGGAATGGGAACTGGCTGCATGGCTGAGTAGACATCGCCCAATCCTGATGGCCTCCGGGGCAAAAGCAGGCATTGGGACCCTCAGCTTGACCATACTTTCAAACAAACGCTCTCAGTTGCACCTCCAGGATCCCGCATTGTAGGCCTGGTATGGCCCTAGGCCTAAATATTAACCCTTGGTGGGATTTTCCAAGCACTTAGACCCAGAGCTCATCTCTGGAATGCCTGTTTTGGGGCACGCCTAAGCTGGAAAACAGTACTCATCCCTTCCCGGAGAAATCCAACAAACTACTGAGAACCGCCAGGATCCTTGAGAGGAGAAATCTCCCATGGACCCTTGAGACAACACCTGCAATAAAGGCCATTCTGGAAATTAAATCCAGATACAATTACCTGTGCTACCACCTTTGAGTTATGTGATTTACAGTTCCAGACTTGCTGCCCTCCTGGTCTATGGATTGGGACTATGATCACCTTGCCACTAACCCTAACCTAAGTTTGTGTTTGCAGACTTCTCTCTCAAAATCATGGCGCACATGTCCTCCAGGATGGGGTCTCTGGAGTCACACCACAGGACTTTTCCTGCAATCCCCAAGGAAACTGCCCATCACAGTTGTCCAAAAACCCCATATAAGGAGAAACCTGCAAGGAACCTGAGCCAACCCTAGTATTGGATGCCACTCTGGACACAAATGCACAGTCTGAAACACCCTCATCACCTGCATCCAGTCAGACACCAGAGTCAATGATTCTGAGTCAGAAGATTGAATGACATTCCCCTAGGGCCTCATTCAAACCCTTTATTAGGTTTTCAGGCTTCTGTCCTCAGAGACCTGTTCTGGATTACCAATTTATGATACAACATATGGCCGCTGAGCCCCACAACAGAATATCTCCTGCCCCCAGAAGCAATCCGGGCTCTTGGGCCTGTGTCAAATCCTCAGGCTAGATGAATCCTGCATGGCCCATTAACCACCAGCACATTCTAAGATCTCCCTGGTAACAAACCAACATTTTGACCCATCTTCATGAGGTTCCATGTCCAATCCAGTCTTTATTTCTTCGCCTCAAAGCCACCAGATGCCATGTTCCTTCGCTGTCATGGTCAATGAAGGTGTGCTTTCCAGTCACCCATGTGGGAGATCTATGTTATCCGATCTTTCGACATGGGGAACCATGGAGGAAACAAATCAGACTGCCCCTGTCTGGTAGAAGGAAACCTTGCTGTTTGGAGCATCTCAAAAACACCAGATTGGGAAATCCTCCATAACCTCTTGACGCCACCCCTCCATTTTTGTGTCATCATAGACACAAACTCCAGCATGAGCAAATATCTGACATCCACCCTCACTCAAGTGCTGAATATTGGATTCAAACATTGCACACTGGAAATTTCTTTCGCTTGATACAGAATGTAACCATAGCTTAGGTTTACAATTCCATCCTCAGCCTCCTGGTCCACAAGCCCTCTTGATAGTGAATTCTAGAGCCACAAAACAGCATTCTGCCTTCCCCTTACAAACAAGAAGGGCCTGGTGAGTCTGCCCAGAAACCATACATGAGGATCAATCTGCTCGGCACTCGAGGGAACCCCAATTTATAGGCTGCCCTGGGCACTAGTGCTGTGTCTGACAGAGCCTGAGCCAAGACCTAGTGTCAGCCACCCAGTGATCGGGGCCCATATCCACGATTTGATACTGGCCATGGCCCATGTCCATCATCTTTACCCATCCTTGGTATTCAGGCCTCTGTCCCCAGACCTTTGCTGGAATCCCCGCTAATGGTGGAACCTGACGCACTATAGAGAACTCCTCTTTCCCCATGGCAGGATTCTGGCTGTTGGGATGGTTGTCCAACCCTCAAAGTGGGAGCCAGCTGCATGGCCAATGTGACCACGCCCACTCATGAGGGCCACCTGGGCATAAGCAAGTATTGTGACCCTCAGCCTGAGAATGATTTCAAACAAGACCTCTCAGTTGCACCTCCAGGATCCTGCATGCAGGCCTGGTAAGCCACTAGGCCCAAATCCTAACACTTGGTGGGATTTTCCAGGGGACCAAACCCAGAGTCCGTCTCTGGAATCCATATTTTGGGTCACCCCTAACATGAAATACAGCACTCTTCCCTTCCCCGAAAAAGCCACCAACTATTGGGAGCCACCAGGATCCTTAGAGAGGAAAAATCTCCCATGGACCCATGAGGCCACAACTGCATTCTGAGGCCATCCTGCACACAATACAGAGAAAAAAGCCTGTGATTCTGCCTTTGAGTCACCCGATTAACAGTTCCTGAAGAGCTGCCATCCATGTCTATGCATTGGGCCTGTGATAACCTTGCCACTAACCCTAACCCAAGTTTGTGTTTTCAGACTTCCCTCCCAAAACCGTGGCTCACATGCCCTCCAGTTTGTGATAACTGGAGCCACACCACGGGATTGTACGGGTCTTCCCAAAGGAAACTGTGATTGTCACTATTAAACAAACACTCCAGATTAGGAGAAACCTGCAAGGCCCCTAAGCCCAGCCCAATATTGGAGGCCACTCTGGACGCAAATGCACAGTCTGACACACCATATAACCTACATCCAGGCTGATATCCAAGTCAATGGTCCTCAGACAGAAGATTGAACCTGACATGCTCCTAGGATTCACTGGAACACTAGAATAGGTTTTCAGGTATCTGTACTCAGAAGGCTGTTCTGAATATCAATGTATGATACAATATGGTCACTGAGCCACACAAAAGAACATCTCCTGTCCTTAGAAGAAAGCTGTGCTCTGGACCTGTGTCAAACACTCTGGGTAGATGAATTCTTCAAGGCCCCCTGGCAACCAGCACATTCTATGATCTCCCTGACAACATACCAGCATTGTGACCCATCTTCATGAGACTCCATGACAACTCCAGCCCTTGGTACTTCGGCCCAGAGCCACCAGAATGAAACTGCCATGTTCCTCTGCTGCCATGGTCAATGTAGGTGTACTTTCCAGGCATCCAGCGGGAGTGCTCTGATACCAACTTTCCACATGGGGAACCCTGGAGGAAACAAACCAGACTCCCCTGTACGGTAAAAGGAATCTTTTCTGTATGGAGTATCTCAAGCCTGAGGGTGGGTAATCCTCCATGGCCTCTTGAGGCCACCCATCCATTTGTTGGTCATCATAGACACTAACTCCAGCGTGAGCAATCAACTGACATCTGCACTTACTCAAGTGCTGGATATTTGAATCAGCTGCTACACACTGGAATTGCCTTATGCTTGGCACTGAATTTAAAAGTAGCTTGGCGGGACGCCTGGGTGGCTCAGTTGGTTAAACAGCTGCCTTCGGCTCAGGTCATGATCCCAGCGTCCTGGGATCGAGTCCCACATCAGGCTCCTTGCTCCGCAGGGAGCCTGCTTCTCCGTCTGACTCTGCCTTCCACTCTGTCTGCCTGTGCTTGCTCTCGCGCGCTCTCTGACAAATAAATAAAATCTTGAAAAAAAAAAAAGTAGCTTGGGTTTGCAATTCCATCCTCACCCTGGTGTTCAGTAAGCTCTCTTGATAGGGAATTCTGAAGCCACAACACAGCATTCTGCCTTCCCCATAGCAAGAAAAAACAGCCTGGAGAGACTGCCCAGAAACCCTACATGAGGATAAATCTACTCGACCCTCGAATGAACCCCATTTATAGGTTTACCTGGCCACTAGCGCTGAGTCTGACAGAACCTCGTCTCTGACCTCGTGTCAGGACCCAGAGACTGGGCTCCAACTCCAGAATGTGAGACCAGCCATGTCCCAGGGCTGTCATCTCTACCCATTCTTGATTCAGGCATCTGTCCCCAGACATTTGCTGAAATCCCTGCCAATGGGGGAACCAGAAGCACAATAGGGAAATCCTCCTTCCCCATGGCAGGAATGATGGCTCTTGGGATGGGTTTCCAGACCTCAGAGTGGTAGCCAGCTGAATGGCCAATGATAACCCGCCCACTCATGAGGGCCGCCCTGGACACAAGCAGGCATTGTGACCCCCAACATGAGCATGCTTTCAAACAAAAACTCTCAGTTGCATTCCAGAATCCAAATTTGCAGGCCTGATATGCCCCTAAGCACAAATCCTAACACCTGGTGGGATTTTTCAGGGGACCAGAAACACAGCCTTTCTCTGGAATCCCTGTTTTTGGACACCCCTAAGATGTAAAATAGCACTCTCCCCTTCGCCAAGAAAGCCACCATAGTATAGGGAGCCGCTAGGAACCTAGAGAGGAAAAATCTCCCATGGATCCATGAGACCACACCTGCATTCCGAGGCCATCCTGGACACATAAGCCAGATACACAAGCCTGTGCTACCACCTTCAAGGCAACTAATTTATAGTTCCAGACGAGCTGCCCTCCAGGTCTATGCATTGGGCCTGCGATCACCTCACCGCTAACCTTAACCCGAGTTTGTGCTTACAGACTTCTATCCCGAAACCATGGCTCATATTTCCTCCAGGATGGGGTCTCTGGAGCCACACCAAAGGACTGTGCCTGCCATCCCCAAGGAAAATGTGTCCGTCACATTTGCCTAAAACTTCGAGATAAGGAGAAACCTGCAAGGCCCCTGAGCCCACCCCAATACTGGAGGCCCCTCTGGACACAAATGTGCAGTCTGAAATACGCTGATCACCTGAATCCAGGCAGATACCCAAGTCAGTGTTTCTCAGTCAGAAGATGGAACCTGACATGCTCCTATGACCTCATTGTAACCCCTGATTAGGTTTTCAGGCATTTGTAATCAGAGACCTGTTCTGGAGTACCAACTTAAGATACAACATATGGTCCCTGATCCCTACAACAGAACATCTCCTTTCTCTAGATGGAAGCCGTGCTCTTGGAACTGTGTCAAACGCTCAGGGTAGATGAATCCTACTGGCCCGTAGCCACCAGCAGATTCTAAGATCTCACTGGTAACAAGCCAGTATTGTGAGCCATCTTCATGAGATTCCATGTCAACTACAGGCCTTGGAACTTCACCCCAGAGCCTTCAGAAAGAACCTGCCATGTTCCTCAGCTGCAATGTTCAGTGGAAGTGTGCTTTCCAGGCATCCATGTGGGAGTGCTCTGCTACCCAAACTTTCCACATGGGGGACTCTCGAGCAAACAAATCTGACTGCCCTGTCCTGTAGAAGGAAACCTGGCTGTTTGGAGCATCTCACAAGCTCAAGTGTGGGAAATCCTCTATGACCTCTTTTCAACTCCTCTCCATTTGTCGGTCATTATAGACACAAACTCCAGCTTGAGCAAACATCTGACGTCTGCGCTTACTCAGGTGCTGGATATTCGAATCAGCCGCTGCACACTGGAAATGCCATTCGCTTGTCACTGAATTTATTCATAGCTTGGGTTTACAATTCCATCCTCACCCTACTGGTCCACAAGCCCTCATGATAGGGAATTCTGCAGCCACAACACAGCATTCTGCCTTCCCAATAGAAAGAAGAAGGGCCTGGTGAGTCTGCCCAGAAACTCCACATTATGATCAATCTACTTGTCCCTTGAGGGAACCCTGAATTATAGACAGCCCTGGCCCCTAGTGTTGTGTCTGACAGAGCCTAAGCCCCGACCTCGTGTCAGCCACCTAGAAGGCGGGGCCCATATCCCGCATGTTAGACTGGCCATGGAACAGAGCCGTCATCTTTACCCATCCTTGGTATTCAGGCATGTGTCCCCAGACCTTTCCTGGAATCCCTACCAATGAGGGAACCTGAATCACAATAGAGAAATCCTCATTCCCCATGGCAGGATTCCTGTAAGTTCGGAAGGGTGTCCAACACTCAGAGTGTTAGCCTACTGAATGGCCATTGAGACCACCCCCATTCCTGAGGGCCACCCTATGCAAAAGCTTGCATAGTGACCCTCAGCCTGAGCATGCTTTCAAACAAACGCTCTCAGTTGTATCTCCAGGACTTGCATTGGAGGCCTGGTAAGCCCCTATGCCCAAATCATAACCCTTGGTGGGTATTTCCAGGTGCCCAGAGCCAGAGCACTTCTCTGCAATCCCTGTTATGGGACACCCTTAATATGGAAAACAGAACTCTTTCCTCTCTGAGAAAGCCACCACATTATAAGGAGCCGCCAGGATACTTGAGAGGAAATATCACCCATGGACACCTGAGACCACACCTGCATTCTTAGTCCATCGTGGATACACAATCCAGATAAAAAAGCCTGTGCTACCTCCTTTGAGGCATGCGATTTACATTTCACACGGAGCTTCCCTCCAGGAGTATGCATTGGGCCTACAATCACTTCGCCACTAAACCTAACCCGCATTTGTGTTTGCAGACTTCCCTCCCAAAACCATGGCTCTCATGCCCTCCAGCATGGGGTCTCTGGAGCCACACCACAGGACTGTGCCCACCATTGCCAAGGAAACTGTGCCCATCAAATTGCCCTATCTTTCCAGATTAGGAGAAACCTGCAAGGCCCCTGAGCCCACCCCAATACTGGTTGCCACTCTGTACACAAATGCACAGTCTGGAACACCCTGATCACCTACATCTAGGCAGACTTTGAAGTCAATGATACTGAGTCAGAGGATTGAACCTGACATTCCGTTAGGATTTTATTGGAACCCTAGATTAAATTTTCAGGCATCTATCCTCAGAGGCCTGTTCTGCAATACCAAATTATGATACATTTGGTCCGTTAGCCCCACATCAGAACATCTCTGGTCCGAGAAGGAAACCGTGCCCTTTGACCAGTGTCAAACCCTCAGGGTAGATGAATCCTACATGGTCCCTTAGCCACCAGCACACTGTAAGGTCTCCATGGTAACAAACCTGCATTCTGACCCATCTTCATGAGACTTCATGTCAACTCCAGGCCTTGGTAATTCGCCCAAGAGCCACCAGAACGAATTGGCCATGTTTCTCAGCTGCAATTTTAATGGAGGTGTGCTTTTCAGGCATCCACGTGGGAGTGCTCTGCTACCCAAACTTTCCACATGGGGGACCCTGGAGCAAATAAACCAGACTCCCCCTGTGTGGTAGAAGGAAACTTTGCTGTTTGAAGCATCTCACAAGCCCCAGCATGTGAAATCCTCCATGGCCTCTTGACGCCACCCCTCCATTCATCGGTCATCATAGACATAAACTCCAGCATGAGGAAATGTCTGACTTTCACCTTTACTCAGGTGCTGGATATCTGGAATCAGACACTGCACAATGGAACTGCCTTTTGCTTGGCACTGAATTGAACCTTAGCTTGAGTTTACAATTCCATCCTCATCCTACTGGTCCCCAAGCCCGCTTGATAGGGAATTCTGGGGCCACAACGCAGCTTTTTGCCTTCCCCTTAGAAAGAAGAAGGGCATGGTGATTCTGCCCAGAAACTCTGCATGAGGATCAATCTGCTCAGCCCTTGAGGAATCCCTGATTCATACTCAGCCCTGACCACTAGTTCTGTTTCTGACAGAGCCTGAGTGCTCAATTCATGTCAGCTACTCAGAGAGTCAGGCATGTGAGACTGGCCATGTCTCAGGTCCCTCATCTCTACCCATCCTTGGTATTCAGGCATCTGTCCCCAGACATTTGCTAGAATACCTGCTAATGGGGGAACCTGAGGCACAATAGAGAATTCTTCCTTTTCCATGGCAGGAATCCTGGTAGTTGGGATGGGTGTCCTACATTAAAGTGGTAGCCAGCTGCATGGCCAAGGAGACAACTCCCACTCATAAGGGCTGCCCTAATAACATCAGGCATTGTGACACTCAGACTAGCATGCTTTCAAACAAACGCTCTCAGTTGTACCTCCAAGTCACACATTGTAGGCCTGGTACTCCCCTAGGCCCAAATCCTAATCCTGGTGGGATTTTCCAAGCACCCAGACTCACAGCCCTTCTCTGGAATCCCTTTTTGGGGAACATCTAAGATTGAAAACAGCACTCTTCCATTCAAACGAGAAAGCCACCATACTATTGGGAGCTTCCAGGATCTGTAGAGAGGAAAATACTCTCATGGAAACATTAGAACACACCTGCATTCCAAGGCTATCATGGACACACAATCCAGATACAAAAGCCAGTGCTAGTGCCTTCGAGGTACGTGATTTACAGTTCCTGACGATCTGCCCTCCAGGTCTATGCATTGGGCCTACGATCACCTCGCAACTCAACCTAATCCGAGTTTGTGATTGCAGACTTCTCTCCCAAAACCATGGCTTACATGCCCTCCACGATGGAGTCTCTGGAGCCACACCACAGGACTGTGCCTGCCACCCCCAATGAAACCGTGCCCACAAATTTGCCTAAACCTTCAAGATTAGGAGAAACCTGCAAGGCCCCAGAGCCCACCCCAATATTGGAGGCTACTCTGTACACAAAGGCACAGTCAGAAACACCCTGATTGCCTACATATAGGCAGACACCGAAGTCAATGGTCCTGAGTCTGATGATTGAACCTGAAATTCCCCTTGGACTTCATTGGAACCCTAGATGAAGTTTTTAGGCATCTGTCCTCAGAGGCCTGTTCTGGAATTCCAACTTATGATACAACATTTGGTCCGTGAGCCCCACAACAGAACATCTCCGATACCCAGAAAGAAACCGTGTTCTTCGACCGGTGTCAAACCATCAGGATAGACTAATCATACATGGCCCCTTAGCCACCAGCACATAGTAAGATTTCCGTGGAAACAAAACTGCATTGTGACCCAACTTCATTAGAAACCAGGCCTTGGTACTTTGCCCTAGAGCAACCAGAAAGAACCTGCCATGTTCCTTAGGTGCAATGGTCAATGTAGGTGTGCTTTCCCTTATCCACGTGCGAGTACTATGCTACCCAAACTTTGCACATGGGGGAACCTGGTGTAAACAAACCAGACCTCCCCTGTCCAGTAGAAGGAAACCTTATGTTTGGATCAACTCACAGGCCTCAGCGTGTAAACTGCTCCATGGCCTCTTGATGCCACCACTCCATTGGTCGGTCATCATAGACACAAACTCCAGTCTAAGCAAACATCTGACATGCACCCTTATCCCGGTGCTGGATGTCTCGAATAAACCACTGCACATTGGAACTGCCTTCCACTTGGCACTGAATTGAACCATAGCTTGTGTTTACAATTCCATCCTCACCTGACTGGTCCCTAAGCCCTCTTGATAGGGAAATCTGGGGCCACAACGCAGCATTCTGCCTTCCCCATCGAATGAAGAAATGCCTGGTGAGTCTGCCCTGAAAACCCACATGAGGATCAATCAGGTCGGCCCTCGAGTCAACACCGATTTATAGGCTGCCATGGCCACTAGTGCCATGTCTGACAGAGCCTGAGCTCGATTGAGTTTCAGCCACTAGAGAGCAGGCCCCATATCTAGCATTTGGGATTGCCATGGCCCAAGTATGTCATCTCTACCCATCCTTGATATTCAGGCACCTGTCCCCAGACCTTGGCAGGGATCCCTGCCAATTAGGGAACTTGAAGCACAATAGAGAACTCTTCTTTCCCCATGGCAATAAACCTGGCTTTTGGGATGGGTGTTCTACCCTCAAAGGGGGAGCCAGTTACAACATCAATGACCCCACACACACTCCTGAGGACTACCCTTGGCACAAACAGGCATTGTGACCCTCACCCTGAGCATGCTTTCAAAAAATCCCTCTCAGATTCACCACAATGATCCCTCATTTCAGGCCTGGTATGCCTGTAGGTTCAAATCATAAAACTTGGTGGGATTTTCGAGGTGCCCAGACCCAGAGACCATCTCTGGAATTTTTGTTTTGGTGCACCCTTCAGATGGAAAACAGCACTCATCCCTTCCCCAAAAATGTCACCAAATTATGAGGAGCCACCAGGATCCATAGAGAGGCAATGTCTCCCATGGACCCATGAGAACACACCTGCATTCCGAGGCCATCCTGGACACACAATCCGGAGAGAAAAGCCTGTGCTACTGCCTTCCATTCACCCTAATTACAGTTCCAGATGAGCTGCTCTCAAGGTATATGCATTGGGCCTGTGATTACCTCGCCACTCACCCTAATTCGAATTTGTGTTTGCAGACTTATCTACCAAAACCATGGCACACATGCCCTCCAGGATGGGGTCTCTGGATCCACACTGCAGGACTGTCCCTGCCATCCACAAGGAAACTGTTTCCATCACAGTTGCCCAAACTGTCTAGATTAGGAGAAACCTACAAGGCCTCTGGGCCTACCCCAATTTCGGCGGCCGCTCTGAACACAAATGCACAGTCTGAAATACCCTGATCCCCTACATCCAGGAACACAGCCAAGTCAATGGTCCTGAGTCAGAATAATGAACCTAACATGCCCCTAGGACGTCATTGGAACCATTGATTCGGTTTTCAGACATGTGTCCTCAGAGGCCTGTTCTAGAATGCGAACTTATGATACAACATGTGGTGCTTGGGCCACACAACAGAACATCTCCTGTCCCCAGAAGGAAACCGTGCCCTACAATCTGTGCAAAATCCCAGAGTAGTAGATTCCTGCACAACTACTAAGCCACCAGCACATTCTAAGATCTACCTGGTAACAAACCAGCTGTGTGGCCCATCTGCAAGAGATTCCATGTCAAATCAAGGACTTGGTACTTTGCTACAGAGACACCAGAATAAAGCTGCCATGTTCTTCAGTTGCAATGGTCAATGAAGTTGAACATTCCAGGCATCCATGCGGTAGAGCTCTGCTACCCAAACTTTCCACATGGGGGACCCTGGAGCAAATAAACCACACTCCACCTGTCCAGTAGAATGAAACCTTGCTATTTGGAGCAGCTCATGAGTCTCAACGTGAAAATCCCTCCATGGCTTCTTGACGCCACCCCTCCATTTGTCAGTCATCATAGACACAAACTCCAGTGTGAGCAAATATCCGACGTCCTCCCTTACTAAGGTGCTGGATATCTCGAATAAGCTGCTGGACACAGGAACTGCCTTCCGCTTGGCAGTGAATTGAACTGTAGCTTGTGTTTACAATTCCTTCCTCACCCGACTGGTCCCCAAGCCTTCTTGATAGCGAATTATGGAGACACAACACAGCATTCTGCCTTCCCGATAGAAACAAGTGCCTGGTGAGTCTGGCCAGAAACCCCACATGAGGATCAATCTGCTCGGCCCTATATTGGAGGGACCCTGATTTATAGGTTGCCCTGGCCACTAGTGCTGTGTCTGACGGAGTTGAGCCCAGACCTAGTGTCAGTCACCAGAGTTTGAGCCCCACATCTAGCATTTGGGATTGCCATGGCTCAAGTATTTCATCTCTACCCATCCTTGGTATTCAGGCACCTGTCCCCACACCTTTGCTGGAATCCCTGACAATGGGGCATCCTGAAGCACAATAGAGAACTCCTCCTTCTTCATATCAGGAAACTTGGCTGTTAGGATGGGTGTTCAACCCTGAAAGGGGGAGTCATTTACAAGTCCAGTGAGACCACACAAACTCCTCAGGGATGCCCTGGAGGCAAACAGGCCTTGTGACCCTCAGCCTGAGCATGCTTTCAAACAATCCTTCTCTGTTGCACCACCATGAACCCGCATTGCAGGCCTAATATGCCCCTAAGCCCAAATCCTAGCACATGTTGTGATGTCCCAGATCCCATGAACCAGAGCCCGTCTCTGGAATCCCTGTTTTGTGGCACCCATAAGGTGGAAAACATCACTCTCCCCTTCCCCGAAAAAGCCACCAAACTATGGAGAGCCACCAGGATCCATAGAGAGGAAAAGACTCCCATGGACCCATGAGACCACACCTGCATTCCAAGGCCATGCTGGACACACAATCCAAAGAGAAAAACCTGTGCTACTGCCTTCCAGTCTCCCTAATTATAGTTCATGAGGAGCTTCCCTCCAGGTCTACGCATTGGGCCTGTGATCACCTCGCCCCTCACCCTAATTTGTATTTGTGTTTGCAGACTTCTCTCCCAAAACCATGGCTCACATGCCCACCAGAATGTGATCTCTGGAGCCACACCACAGAACTCTGGCTGCCAACCCCAAGGACACTGTGCATATCAGATTTGCCCAAACCTTCCAGATTAGGAGAAACCTGTGTGGCCCCTGAGCCCACACCAATATTGCCGGCCACTCGGGATGGAAATGCGCAGTCTGAAACACCCTTATCACCTACATCCAGGGAAATAGCCAAGTCAATGATCGTGAGATAGACGATTGAACCTAAAATGCCCCTAGGCTCTCAATGGAACCCCATTAGGTTTTTAGGCATCTGTCCTCAGGGGCCTGTTCTGAAATACCAATCTATGACACATCATGTGGTCTCTGAGCCACACGACAGAACATCCCCTGTCCCCAGAAGAATACCATGCTCTTCGACCTGTGCCAAACCCTCAGGGTAGGAGAATCCTGCATGGCACCTTAGCAACCAGTACATTCTAAGTTCTCCCTGGTAACAAACAAGCATTGTGACCCATCTGCAAGAGATCCCATGTCAACTCAAGTCCTTGGCACTTTGTCCCAGAGCCACCAGAACGAATCTGCCATGTTCCTCAGCTGCAATTGTCAATGGAGGTGTGCTTTCCTGGCATCCATGCCGGAGAGCTCTTCTTCACAAACTTTCCACATGGGGAAACCTAGAGTAAACAAACCAGACTTCACCTACACTGTACAAAAAAATGTTACTTTTTGCAGCAGTTCACAGGCCTCAGCATGTGAACTCCTCCATGGCCTCTTTATACCACCCCTCCACTTGTCGGTCATCATAGACAAAAACTCTAGTGTGAGCAAGCATCTGACATCCACCCTTATTCCAGTGCTGGATATCTCGAGTAAACTGCTACAAATTGGAACTGCCTTCTGCTTGGCACTGAATTGAACCATAGCTTTTGTTTACAATTCCACCCAAAACTGACTGGTTCCCAAGCTCTCGTGATTGGGAATCCTGGAGCCACAACACAGCATTCTGCCTTCCCTATTCAATGAACAAATGCCTGGGAATCTTCCCAAGAAACTCCACATGAGGATCAATCTGCTCCGCCCTCGAATCTACTCTGATATAAAGGCTGCCATGGCCACTAGCGCTGTGTCTGACAGAGCCTGAGCCCCGACCGAGTTTTAGGCCTCATATCTAGCATTTGGGATTGCTATGGCCCAAGTACGTCATCTCCACCCATCCTTGGTATTCAGGCACCTATCTCGAGACCTTGCTGGAAACCCTGCCAATGGGGCAACCTGAAGCACAGAGGAACCTGACGGAAGAGAACTCATCCTTCCTCATGGCAGGACATTTGGCTGTTGGGTTGGGTGTCCAACTCTCTAAGAGGGAGCCAGATATATGACCAATGAGACCACTCCCACTCCTGAGGGCCGCCATGGGAGCAAACAGGCATTGTGAGACTCATCCTGAGCAAGCTTTCAAACAATCCCTCTCAGTTGCACCATCATGATCCCGCATTGCAGGCCTCATACACCCCTAGGTGCAAATCCTAACCCTTGGTGGGAAGTCCCAGATGCCCAGAAAAAGAGCCTGTATCTGGAATCCCTGTTTTGGGGCACCCATAAGATGGAAAACAACACTCTTCCCTTCCCCAAAAAAGCCACCAAACTATGAGCTGCACAGATCCATAGAGAGGAAAAGTTTCCCATGGACCCATGAGACTATACCTGCATTCCAAGGCCATCCTGGACACACAATATAGAGAGAAAAGCCTGTGCTACTGCCTTCCAGTCACCCTAATTACTCCTGACAAGCTGCACTCCCGGTCTACTCATTGGGCCTGTGATCACCTTTCCACTAACCATAACCCACATTTGTGTTTGCAGACTTCTCTCCCAAAACCATGGCTCATATGCCCTCCAGGACAGGGTCTCTGGATCCACAACACATGACTGGGCCTGCCATCCCCAAGGAAACTGTGCCCGTCAAACCTGCCCAAACCTTCCAGTTTAGGAGAAACACGCAAGAGCCCTGAGCCCGACCCAATATTGTCGGCAGCACTGGACACAAATGCCAGTCTGAAACGCCCTGATCACCTACATCCAAGCAGACAGCCATTTCAATGTTCCTGGGTCAGAAGATTGTACCTGACATGCTCCTAGGACGTCATTGGAACACTAGATTAGGTTTTCAGGCATCTGTCCTCAGGGTCCTGTTCTGAAATACCAACTTAGGATACAACATGTGGTCCCTGAGCCACACAATAGAATATCTCCTGTCCCCAGTAGGAAACCATGCCCTTCGACCTGTGCCAAACCCTCAAGATTGGAGAATCCTGCACAGCACCTTAGACACCAGCACAAACTCTAGTTTGTGCGTTGACCCATACCACAAGCTTTCCATCTGCTGGACAGTCGAGTCCTGTTGAATGGCTCCAGGATGTCCCATACGGAAAGACTGGAGAGCAGGATTCGAAGGATGGATGCCTGTACAGCATACCTCACATTCCCATTGGCTCTTTGTGACAAGACATGTTTGAACTACTGGCTCTGGGGCGAGCTAACTAGGGGGCTGAATTGAAATGGACTCTCCTGCGGATGGGTCATAATGTGGGTTTGTGTGCATGGAGACCTTGGAATATGTTGGCAGCTCAGGGGCCATGAAGTATTCGCCTAACCGAAGGGTGTAATATTGCTCCAATTAAAAAGAGATCCCTATGTGGAGATGAGACAGGTTCTCTTTGGTGCCTCAGAAAAGCCCCAGATACTGGTCTTCAAACCAGTTCTCTGAGTAGAGACACCTGGAAACCAAAGCTAGGGTTCAGATTAGAGCCTAGATGCCTGTCCGTTTCAATCTTCTGTCTCTGGGGACACTGTCTGAGTATCTAAGTGGAGATAGTTGCTCAGCTGGTGTCAGAGTGCCCCTCTTAGTCCATGGCCGAGGCATGGCCTTGGAGACCTTATTGGATTCTCCTAATCTCTAGGGTTGTGGCCAATGGATTGGGTACAGTTTTCTTGGAGAGGACTGGCACAGTCCTTCAGTGTGTCTCCATAGGCCCTAGCCTGGAGGGTGTGTGGGTCCGGGCTGTGGGTACAGAAGTCTGAAAACACAAACTCGGCTTGGGTGTGGAGCCGAGAGCATGGCAGGATGGACCCACAGACCGTGAGAGGAGATCCTCAGCTTATGAAAGAAGGGCAAATGGGAGGCAGTCACGCAAGCTTTTGTCTTTGGATGTTTTGTCTCCCATAGCCGTGGAATGTAGGGGTGACCTCAGGGGCTATGGAAGAGTCTCCCTCTCTGAGGAGTTGGTCCAGCTCTTAAGATTTTGGGGACATTTTGTGGGAAGGGTGGAGTTCTGCTGTCTGGCTCAGGTGTTCTTCCAGGAGAGGGACTCCAGATCACAGTCCTGGGTTCGAGCAAATGGAATACTCGAGCTCTTGTGAAGATTGGGATCATAGGGGCTTGGCAAGCCCCATATGCGGGCTCTTAGTCCAGGCCCTGAGAGACCTTACTTCGACATGGGGCCCATGCTGATGGTCCCAATGCGAGTTTGTACCCAAGGAGGCACTCAAGTTTAGGCTTGGCCTCAGGGGCCATGAAGGTTTCTCCTACACTGAAGGTATGACTCCATGCCAACAGCAAGCTTTCCAGCCATGGGGAAGGAGAAGATCTGATTTGTGCTTCAGTTACCCACGTTTGCCAGGATTTGATATAATATCTAGGGTCAGATGTCTGAAAACCCAGGTTGGGAAGAGATGACGGCATAAGGCCATGGCCTGTCTGATGTGCTTAGTGTGCAGCCAGCTGTTTCCTTGTCTGTCGGGACGTCAGGCTCTGTCAGACAGAGCAATACTGACCAGGGTAGCTTTTCCAGTTAGGGTGCGGTCGAGGCCAGAGCAGGTTGGTTCTCATTTGTGGTTTCTGGAGAGCCCCATAGGGCAACGTTTTTCTTCTGGTGGGGAGGCAGAAAACTGTGTTGTGGTTCTGGAATTCCCAGTCTGGAGGGCTTGTTTGCCAGGAGTGTGAAGAGGGAAGTCTGAAAACACAAGCTAGCGTTAGGTTTGGGGCCGAGGGCATGGCAGGCCCACTCTGCAGAGACTGAATCGAGATCTCCTGCATCTGAGGTCAGGGCGAGTATCAGACGTTGCCTCAGGTTGGAGTTTGTGTCCATTATGGCCCCTTCCTGAAGGGGGTGGGGGCGTCATGAGGCCAGGGAGGTTTCCCAACGCTGGGAGTTATGAGCTGCCCCAAACATCAAGGTTTCCTCTGTAGGACAGTCGAGTACTATGAGATGGTTCTAGGATGACCCCTACAGAAAGACTCGAGAGAAGGGGTCTAAGCATGAATGTCTGCAAATGCCACCTCACATTCCCACTGGCTGCTTGGGGCAAGGCAGGCTCAATCTGCAGGCTCTTGGGCGGGTTTCTCAGAGGGCTGAGTAGAAATGGACTCTCCTGAGGATGAGTCATACTGTGGGTTGGTGGCCATGGAGACCTTGGAATGTGGCGGTGGCTCAGGGACTCTGCAGGTTTCTCCAAACCGAAGGGTTTGACACAGCTCCAACAATGAAGCTTCCCATGTGGAGACGATAGTTGTTCTGTTTGGTGTCTCAGGAAAGCCCCAGATGCTGGTCTTCAAACCCAGGCCTCTGAGGAGTGACACCTGGAAACCAAAGCAAGAGTTCAGATTAGGGCCCAGGGGCCTGTCTGGTTCAATCTACTGTCTCTGCCGACATCTGTCTGTGTTTCTGCATGGAGGTAGTTGCTCAGCTTGTGTCAGGATGCCTTTGTCCAGAGAGGCTTATAGTAGTGGGATGTCCTCGGGGGCCTTGAGGTTTCTCCTATTCTGTGGGGTTATGGGCAATGGAATGGGCATAGTCTCCTTGGAGAGAGCAGGACAGTCCTGTGGTGTGGCTCCAGAGGCCCCAGCCTGGCGGCTGTGTGGGCCAGGGCTGTGGGGACAGACATCCAAAAACACAAACTCGGCTGAGGTTTGGGGCTGAGGTTATGGCAGGAGTGATCTACAGTCCGTGAGGGGAGCTCATTGTGATTAGAAAGTAAGGCGAGTGAGAGTCGGTCGTTCAGGCTTATGTCTCTGGATGTTGTATTCATGATGGTCATTTAATGTAAGCATGGTCTCATGGGCTATGGAAGTCTCCCTCTCTGGTGATTTGTCCGGCTCCCAAGAGATTGGGGTCATTTTGTGGGAAGGGAGGAGTCCTGTTTTCTGCCTCATGTGTCCCCACAATAGAGGGATTCTAGAGCAGAGCACTGGGTACATACAACTGGAATACCCACCCTCTGGTTAGGCCTGGGGTCCATTGGGCATGGCAAGCCCATATGCAGATTCTTGGTCCAGCCACTGAGAGACGTTACTTGAATAGTGGACTCATGCTGAGGGTCACAATGTGTGTTTGTGCCCAAGGTGGTCCTCAATGTTGGGCGGGACCTCATTGAGCTTGCAGGTTTCTCCTACAGTGAACCTTGGACATGCCAACCTCAGGGTTTCTTGCCATGGGGAAGGAGGAGTTTTGATTTCTGCATCACGTTCACCTCTGGGCACTAATTGGAGATAAGGTCTAGGTTCTGAAGCCTGAAAACCGAGGTTTGGAAGAGATGACGACCTAAGGCCATGGCGGGTCCGATGTGTTCAGTTTGGGGCCAGCTTTCTAGGTGTCGTTCAGGAGGTCTGCACTCAGGCTGTGCCAGACAGGGCATTCGTGCCCAGATACGCTGTATAATTGGGGTACAGTTGAGTGGCATGCAGAAGATAATTATTTGGGGTTTCTCCGTAGCCCCATAGGGCAAAGTCTTTCTTCTGGAGGGCAGGCAGAGTGCTGCATTCTGGCTCCGGAACTGCCAAACTGGAGGCCTTGCGGCCAGGAATGCAAGGATGTAAGTCTGAGAACTGAAGCTTTGCTTTGGTTTCAGGGCGAGGAAATGGCAGGCACACTCTGCAGAGCTGAATTGAGATTTCATGCATCTGAGGTCAGGGCGAGGTTCATATGTTGGCTCAGGTTGGAGTTTCTGTCCATGATGGCCCCTTCATGAAGGGGGGTCATCACACTGCCATTGGTGTTTTCCCATGATGGCAGTAGTGAGATGCTCCAAACCACAAGGATTTTCTGCGGGTCAGTTGAAACCTATTGGATGGCTCCAGGACATCCCATATGGAACAATTGCAGAGCAGGGTTCTAAGGATGGATGCCTGGGCATCCGGCCTTGCATTCCAATTGTCTCCTAGCGAAACGGCACGTTTGATTGCTGCCTATGATGTAGCAGCCGAGGGGGCTGAGTTGAAATGCATTCTCCTGAGGATCGGTCCTAATGTGGGATTGTGTCCATGGAGACCTTGGAATGGAACAGTGGCACCAGGGTTCTGAAGGATGCTCCTAACCAGAGGTTTTGACACAGCTCCAAGAAGCATTTTTCCCATGGGGAAACAAGATTTGTTCTCATTGGTGCTTCAGTAACCCCCAATATGCTGGTATTGGAAACCAGAACTCTGAGGAGAGATGCCTGGAAACCAAGGCAATGGATCTGATTAGGGCCTGGGGCCTGTCTGGTTTAATCTTCTTCTCTCGGTTCATCTGTCTATGGGATTGAGTGGAGGTAGTTCCTCAGCTGGTGTCAGATTGCCCCTATTTGTCCTGGGCAGTCTACACTATTGGGATGGCCACTTTGACTTTGGAGGTTTCTCCTAATTTGCAAGTTTGTGGCCAATGAAATGGGCAGAATTCCTTTGGGGAGGGAAGGCACAATCCTGAGGTGTGGCTCTAGGGGCTCAAGCATGGAGGGTGTGTGGGTCAGAGCTGTGGGGACAGAAGTCTGAAAACAGAAACTCGTCTTAGGTTTGGGGACATAGGTATGGGAGGCCCGATCTACAGACCTTGAGCAGAACTCTTCAGGATATGAACAAAGAGTGAGTGTGAGGCACTTGCTCAGGCTTTTGACTCTGGATTTTGTGTCACTGATGGCCGTGGAATGTAGGGGCGTCCTCATGGACCATGGGTGAGACTTCCTCTATGGGGATTTGGATGATCCCAATATTTTGGGGTCATTCCGTGGGATGGGAGGAGTCCATTCTGTTTTTTGTTTTGTTTTGTTTTGTTTTTTTACCTCAGGTGTGCCACTAAAGAGGGATTCCAGAGCAGAACCCTGGGAAGGGGCGACTGGACAACCCGAACTCTGTATAAGATTGGGGGCCTAAGGGCATGGCAATCCCCATATGGGGTACCTTGGTCCAGCCACTGAGAGGTCTTACTTGAGTACAGTGCTCACACTGAGGGTCACAATGCATGTTTGTGCCCAATGTAGGCATCAAGCATGGGCGGGGACTCATGGGCCATGCTTGATTCTCCTACACTGAACTTTGGACAACATACGAACCACAAGGTTTCTTTCCATGGGGAAGGAGGAATTCTGATTTCTGCATCATGTTCACCCCTGGGCAGTGACTGGAGATAAGATCTAAGTTCTGAATCCAGAAAATCGAGGTTGGGATGAGATGATAACCTAAGGTCATGGAGGGTCCGATGTGCTCAGTGTGCGGTCAGCTTTCTGGGTGTTCTTCAGGAGGTATGGATTCAGGCTGTGTCAGACAGTGCATTAGTGCCCAGGTTAGACTGTATAATTTGGGTACAGTTGAGTTCCATGTAGGTTCATCCTCATTTATTGTGTCAGGGAAGCTCACTGGGGCAACATTTTTCTTCTGGTGGGCAGGCAGAGTGCAGCATTGTGGGTCCAGAATTGCCAAACTTGAGGGCGTCGGGACCAGGAGTGTGAGCACGTAAGTCTGAGATCATAAGCTAAACTTAAGTTTCAGGGCGAGGGCACGGCAGGCACCCTCTGCAGATCCGAATCAAAATCTCATTCATCTGAAGTCAGGACGAGGATCAGACTTAGGCGCAGGTTGGAGTTTCTGTCCATGATGGCCCCTTCATCAAAGGGGTGGAATCTCGAGGCCATGGAGGTTTTCCCACGTTGGGAGTTGTGGGATGCTCCAAACTGCAAGGATTCCTTCTGCGGGAAAATTGAGAACTGTTGGATGGCTCCAGGACATCCCATATGGAATGACTCCAGAGCCGGGTTCTAAGGATGGATGCCTGAGCAGACTGCCTCTTACACCAATTGTCTCCCTGCCACAAGACAGGTACGATCTGATGGCTATGCAGGAGCAATCGTGGGAGCTGAGTTGAAATGGACTCTCCTGAAGATGGGTCTTAATGTGTGTTTGTGTCCATGAGGACGTTGGAATGGGGTGGTGGCCCCAGGGCTCTAAAGGATTCTAACCGGAGATTTTGAAACAACTCGAAAGAGCAAGTTTTCCATGTGGAGACAAGATTTGTTCTAATTGGTGCCTCAGGAAACCCACATATGCTGGTATTAGAACCAGGCCTCTGAGGAGAGATACATAGAAACCGCAGCAATGCATCCAATTAGGTCCTAGGAGCCTCTCTGGTTCAATCTTCTTCTCTGTCGACATCTGTCTATTTTATGAAATGGAGGTAGTTGCTCAGCTGGTGTCAGACCGCTCCTGTTTGTCCGGGCGGCCTACACTATAGGGATGGCCTCGGGGACTTTGGAGGTTTCTCCTAAATTGTATGATTATGGACAATGGCATGGGCAGAATTCCTGTGGAGTGGGCAGGCACAGACCTGATGTGTGGCTCCAAGGGCCCAGCCTTGAGGGTGTGTGGGCAAGGACTGTGGGGACAGATGTCTGAAAACACAAACTCAGCTTAGCTTTGGGGACGTAGGTATGGCAGGTCCGATTTACAGACTATGAGGAGAACTTTTTGGGATATGAATAAAGGGTGAAAGTGTGACACTTGTCAGGCTTTTGCCCCTGGATTTTGTGTCAATGATGGCTGTGGAATGTCAAGGAGTCCTCATGGGCCATGGAAGAGTCTTTCTCTCTGTGGATTTGGCCAGATCCCAATTGTTTTGGGTTAATCTGTGGGATTCAGTTTTGTTAACTAAGGTGTCCCACCAAAAGAGGGATTCCAGAGCAGAGCCCTGGACAACAAGAAATCTAACTAAAAATACGGGCCTAGGGGCATGGCAAGCCCAATATGCCTTCTAATGGTCCAGCCACTGAGAGGCCTTCATTGAGGACAGAACTCATGCTGAGGGTCACAATGCGTGTTTATGCCCTCGTGGTACTCAAGCATGGGTGGGGACTCATGGTGCATGCTTGTTTCTCCTACACTGAATGATAGTCAACATGTCAACCACATGAGTTCTTGCCATGGGGAAGTATTAATTCTGATTTCTGCATGTCATTCACCCCTGGGCAGTGATTGGAGATAAGGTCTAGGTTGTGAAGTCTGAAAACCGAGGTTGGGAAGAGATGACGACCTAAGACCATGTTGGGTCCGATATGCTCAGCGTGGAGCCAGCTGTCTGGGTGTTGGTCGGGAGGTCCAAGCTTGGGCTGTGTCAGACAGGGCATTAGTGCCCAGGGTAGATTGTATAATTGGGGTACAACTGAGTGCCGTGCAGGTTGATCTTTATTTGGCATTTCTGGGTAGCCCCAAGGGCAATGTTTTTCTTCTGGAGAACAGGCAGAGTGCTGCATTGTGGCTCCGGAATTTCCAAAGTGGATGCCTTGTGGACGGGGAGTGTGAGGACGGAAGTCTGAGATCACATGTTAGGCGTAGGTTCTGGGCGAGGGCACGGCAGGCACCCTCTGCAGATCTGAATCGGGATATCATGAATCTGAAGTCAGGGCGAGGTTCAAACCTAGGCTTAGGTTTGAATTTCTGTCCATTCTGGCCACTTTATGAAGGGGACAGCTTCTCCAGTCCATGGAGGTTTACCCACGATGGGAGTTGTGAGATGCTCCAAAGAACAAGGATTCCTTCTGATCAACAATTGAGACCTTTTGTATCACTCCAGTACATACCATACAGAATGACACCAGAGCAGGGATCTAAGGATGGATGCATGGGAAGCCCGCCTCACATTGCAGTTGTCTCCTAGCAAATAGACAGGTTTGATATGCTGGCTCTGTCAGAGCAACCAAGGGGTCTGAGTTGAAATGGACTCTCCTGAGGATGGATGCTAATGTGGGTTTGTGTCCATGGAGACCTTGGAATGGGGCGTTGGTGCATGGGCCCTGAAGGATTCTCCTAACCGGAGGTTTTGAGACATCTCCAAAGGACAAGTTTCCCATGTGGAGACGAGATTTGTTCTGATTGGTGCCTCAGGAAACCCCCATATACTGTTATTGGAATATAGGCCTCTGAAGAGAGATAACTGGAAACCAAAGCAATGGCTCCGTATAGAGCCTAGGGGCCTGTCCGGTTGAATCTTCTTCTCTGTGTACATCCATCTAAGGTATTAGTGGAGTTAGATGCTCAGCTGGTGTCAGATGGCCCTTGTTTGTCCCAGGCGGCCTACACTATTGTGAAGGCCTTGGGGACTTTGGAGGTTTCTCCTAATTTTATGATTATGGACAATGGAATGGGCAGAATTCCCCTGGAGAGGGAAGGCACAGTTTTGATGTGGCTCCAGGGGCCCCAGCTTGCAGGGTGTGTGCACCAGGACTGTGGAGACAGAAGTCTAAAACACAAACTCAGTTTAGGTTTAGGGACATAGGTATGGCAGGCCCGATCTACAGACCGTGAGGAGAATTCTTCCGGATATGAAGAAAGAGAGATTGTGAGGCACTTGTTCAGGCTTTTGTTTCTGGATTTTGTGTCAACGATGGGCGTGGAATGTCGGGGAGGCCTCATGGGCCATGGACGAGTCTTCCGCTCTGTGGATTTGGCCCGATTCCAATTGTTTTGGGTCAAACTGTGGGATGGGAGGAGTCCTTTCAGTTTTGTTACCTCAGGTGTCCCACCAAAAGAGGGATTCCAAAGCCGAGCCCTGGGGAGGGGAGACTGGACAACCAGAAATCTGGTTAAAAATTGGGGCCTAGGGGCATGGCAAGCCCAATATGCTGTCTTTTGGTCCAGCCGCTGAGAGGCCTTACTTGAGAACTGGGCTCACGTTGAGGGTCACAATGCATGTTTGTGACCGACTTGGTCCTCAAGCATCTGCAGGGCCTCATGGGCCACACTGGTTTCAACTACACTTTACGTTGGACAACATGCCAACCACAAGGTTTCTTGCCATGGGGAAGGAGTTCTGATTCCTGCATCATGTTCAACCCTGGGTGGTGACTGGAGATAAGGTTTAGGTTCTGAAGCCTGAAAACCGAGGTTGGAAAGAGATGATGACCTAAGGCCATGGCGGGTCCGATGTGCTCAGTGTGTGGCTAGCTGGGTGGGTGCGAGCCAGGAGGTTCAGTCTCAGGCTGTGCCAGAAAGTGCAGTAGTGCCCAGGGCAGCCTGTATAATTGGGGTCCAGTCAAGTGGCATGCAGGTTGATCCTCATTTGGGGAATCTGGGTAGCCCCAGAGGGCAAAGTTTTTCTTCCGGAAAGCAGGCAGAGTGCTGCCTTGTAGTTCTGGAATTGCCAAACTGGAGGGCTTGTGGGCCAGGAATGTGAGGATGGAAGTTGAGAACACAAACTAGACTTACGTTTCTGGGCAAGGGCACGGCAGGCACACTCTGCAGAGCTGAATCAAGATGTCCTGCATCTGAAGTCAGGGCGAGGATCAGACGATCGCTCAGGTTGGAGCTTCTGTCCCTGATGGCCCCTTCATGAAGCGCAGGGGGCGGGATCACGAGGCCATGGAGGTTTTCCCACGTTGGGAGTTGTGAGATGCTCCAAACAGTAAAGATTCTTCTGCGGGACTATTGAGACCTGTTGGTTGGCTCCAGGACTTCCCATACAGCATCATTCTGAGAATGGTTCTAAGTATGGATGGCTGGGAAGCCTGCCTCTCATTCCAATCATCTCCTAGCGACAAGACGGGTTAGATCTGCTGGATCAGGGGGAGCAACTGAGGGGGCTGAGTTGAAATGGACTCTCCTGTGGATGGGTCCTAATGTGGGTGTGTCTCCATGGAGACCTTGGAATGAGGCGCTGGCACCGGGAACCTGAAATGTCCTTCTAACCAGAGGCTTTGAGAGAGCTCCAACATGCAAGTTTCCCATGTGTAAACGAGATTTGTTCTGATGGGTGCCTCAGGAAAAGCCCTCAGCTGGTATTGGAAACCAGGCTTTTGAGGAGACATGCCTATAAACCAAAGCTATGCATCCCATTATGGCCTGGGGTCCTGTCTGGTCAATCTTCTTCTCTGGGGACATCCATCTATGGTATGAGTGGAGGTAGATGCTCAGCTGGTGTTAGACGGCCATTTTTTGTCCCGGACAACCTATACCATTGGTATGGCCTCAGGGAATTTGGAGGTTTCTCCTAATTTGTATGGTTTTGGATAATGGAATGGGCAGAATTCCCATGGATTGGTAAGGCACAGTCCTAATGTGTGGTTCCAGGGGCCCAGCCTGGAGGGTGTGTGGCCCAGGACTTTGAGGACAGAACTCAAAAAACACAAACTCAGCTTAGGTTTGGGGACGTAGGTATGGCACGGCCGAACTACAAATCATGAGAAGAACTCTTCAGGATATGAAGAAAGAGCGAGTCTGAGGCGCTTGCTTAGGCTTTTGTCTCTGGATTTTGTATCAGCGATGGCCGTGGAATGTCGGGGAGGCCTCATGAGCCATGGACGAATCTTCCTCTCTGTGGATTTGGCCCTATCCCAATTCTTTTTCGTGAATCTGTGGAATGGGAGGACTCCTTTAAGGTTTGTTACCTGAGGTGTCCCACCAAAAGAGGAATTCCAAAGCAGAGCCCTGGGCAAGAGTGAAGGGACAACCCGAACTTGGTTAAAAATTGGGGTCTAGGGGCATGGCAAGCCCAATATGCTCTTTCTTCATGCAGCCACTGAGAGGCCTTGCCTGAGGACCGGGCTCAGGCTGAGGGTCACAATGTGTGTTTGAGACCAATGTGGCCCTCAAGCGTGGGCTGGGTCTCATGTGCCACACTGGTTTCAACTACACTGAAAGTTGGACAACATGCCAACCACGAGGTTTCTTGCCAAGGGAACGAGTTCGGATTTCTGCAACATTTTCAAACCTGGGCAGTGATTGGAGATAAGGTCAAGGTTCTGAAGCGTGAAAACCGAGGTTGGGTAGAGATGACGACCTATGGCCATGGCGGGTCCGATGTGCTCAGTGTGTGGCCAGCTGTCTGGGTGAGGCCAGGAGTTCCAGGCTCAGGCTGTGTCAGAATGGGCAATTGTGCCCACCTCAGCCTATATATTTGGTGTACAGCCAAATGGCGTGCAGGTTGATCCTCATTTGGGGTTTCTGCGTAGCCCCAGAGGGCAATGTTCTTCTTCCAGGGAGCAGGCAGAGTGCCGCATTGTACTTCTGGATTGCCAAACTGGAGGGCTTATGGGCCGGTAGTCTGAGGACGGAACTCCTAGAACACAAGCTAGGCTTAGGTTTTATGTGTGAGGACATGGCAGGCACAATCTACAGAGCTGAATCGAGATCTCTTGCACCTGAAGTCAGGTTGAGCATCAGACGATGCCTCAGGATTGACTTTCTGTCCCTGATGGCCCCTTCATAAAGGGGGGGAATCACGAGGCCGTGGGGGTTTTCCCACCATGGGAGTTGTGAGAAGCTCCAAACTGCAAAGATTCTACTGTGGGACAATTGAGACCAGTTGGTTGGCTCCAGGCCAACGATTCTGAGCAGGGTTCTAAGGATGGATGGCTGGGTAGCCCACCTCGCATTCCAATATTCTCCTAGCTACAAGACAGGCTAGATCTGTTGGATCTCGGGGAGCAACCGAGGAGGCTGAGTTTAAATGGACTCTCCTGTGGATGGGTCCTAATATGTTTTTGTGTCTATGGAGACTGTGGCATTAAGCGGTGGCACTAGGGCCCTGAAGGCTTCTCCTAAACAGAGGTTTGACACAGGTCCACCATGCAAGTTTCCCATGTGTAGAGGAGATTTGTTCTGATGGGTGAGTCAAGAAACAGCCATATTCTGGTATTGAAATCCAGGCCTCTGAGGAGAGATGCCTGGAAACCAAAGCAATGAATCCGATTAGTGCCTAGGGGCCTGTTGGTTTCTTTTTACCTCGGGCGACATCTATCTATGGGTCAGAGTGCAGGTAGGTGCTCAGATGAACTCAGATTGCCCGTGTTTGTCCTTGGAAGCCAACACTATGGGATGGCATCAGGGAATTTAAAGGTTTATACTTTTAGTTGCGTTGTCGCCATTGGAATGGGCTCACACAATTCCCTTGCGAGGGCAAGAACAGTCCTCAGGTTTGGCTTCAGGGGCCTGAGCCTATAGGGTGTGTAGGCCAGGGCTGTTTGGACAGTTGTCTGAAAACACAAACTCGACTTCTGTTTCGGGTCATAGGTAGGGCATGACTGATCTACAGACCATGAGGAGAACATTTCGGTATATGAAAAAAGGGCGAGTGTGAGGCTATTGCTCATGTTTTTGTCTCTGCATATCATGTCACTCATGGTCGTGAAATTTCCGGGTGACTTCATGGGAAATGGACGAGTCTTACTCTCTGGCGATTTGGCCCCTTCCAAAGAGGTTGGGGTCATTCTTGGGATGGAAGAAGTCGTTTTTTTTGTTGTTGTTGTTGCTTTGTTTTGTTTCATTTTTTAACCTCCGTTGTCCCACCACATGAGGAATTCCAGAGTAGAGCTCTGGGGAGGGGTGACTGAACAACCAGAAATCTGCTTAAAAATTGGGGCCTAGGGCTATGTCAAGCCCATTATGACATCTAGTGATCCAGGCTCTGAGAGGACTTACTAGAGGACAGGACTCACCCTGAGGGTCACAATGCATATTTATGCCCTCGTCGCACTCAAGAATAGGCGGGCCTCAGGGTGAATGCTAGTTTCTCCTACAATGAACGTTGGACAACATGCCAACCACGAGGTTTCTTGCCATGTGTAAGGAGAAGTTCTGATTTCTGCATCACACTCATCCCCAGGCAGAGATAAAGTCTAGTTTCTGAGGCCTGAAAACTGAGGTAGGGAAGAGATGAGGACCTAAGGCCATGGCGGTTCTGATGTGCTCAGTGTGCGGTCAGCTGTCTGGGTGTTGTTCAGGAAGTCCGGGCTCAGGTTGTGTCAGACAGTGCATTAGTGCCCAGGTTAGACTATATAATTCGGGCAAAGCCGAGTACCGTGTAGGTTTATCTTCATATAAGGTGCCTTGTCAGCTCTTTAGGCAATATTTTTTTTCCAGAAAGCAGGCCATGTGCTTAATTGTGGGACCGGATTTACCAATCATGAGGGCTTTGAGGCCAGGAGAGTGAGGTCGGAATTCTGAGAACAAAAGTTATACTTGGGCTAAGGGCAAGGGCACGGCAAGTACCCCCTGCAGATCTGAACCAATATCTCATCCATTTCAAGTCAGGGAGAGAATTAGACTTTGGCTTAGGTTGGAGTTTCTGTGCCTGACGGCTCCTTCATGAAGGGAGCGGAATCTCGTGTCCATGGAGTTTTTCCCACGTGGGAGTTGTGGGTTGCCCCCTTCAAGAATTCCTTCTGCGGGACAATTGAGGCCTTTGGGCAGCTCCAGGACATCCCATATGGAATGACTCTATAGCACCGTTCGAGGGAGGATGCCTGGGAAGCCAGCCTCGCATTCCAATTGTCTCCTAGCAACAAGCCAGTTTAGATCTGATGGCTCTGCGGGAGCAACCGGGGTGGCTGACTTGAAATGGACTTTCCTCACGATGGGTCCTAATGTGTGTTTGTGTCCATGGGGCCTTGGAATGGGGCCGTGGCACCGGGACCCTGAAGTATTCTCCTAAGCTTTTGACAGAGCTCGATGCACATGTTTCCTTGTGGAGACGAGATTTGTTCTGATTGCTACCTCAGGAAAACCCCTATGCTGGTATTGGAATCCAGGCTTTTGAGGAGACATGCCTCTCACCAAAGCAATGGATCCGATTGGCCAGGGTCCTGTCTGGTTCAATCTTCTTCTCTGGGGACATCCATCTATGGTATGAGTGGAGGTTGATGCTCAGCTGCTATCAGACCGCGCTTGTATGTCACGGGCGACATGCCCTATTGGGATGGCCTCAGGGATTTGGAGGGTTCTCCTAATTTTACGGTTTTGGACAATGGAATGGGCAGAGTTCCCATGGATTGGGTAGGCACAGTCCTTATGTGTGGCTCCAGGGACCGAAGCCTGGAGGGTGTGTGGTCCAGGACTTTGAGGACAGAAGTCTGAAAACATAAACTCAGCTTAGGTTTGGAGACGTAGGTATGGCAGGCCCGATCTATAAACCATGAGAAGAACTCTTCAGGATATGAAGAAAGAGCGAGTCTGAGGTGCTTGTTCAGTCTTTTGTCTCTAGATTCGGTATCAGCGATGGCCGTGGATTGTCTGGGAAACCTCATGGGCCATGGACGAATCTTCCTCTCTGTGGAATTGGCCCGATCCCAATTCTTTTTCGTCAATCTGTGGAATGGGAGGTCTCCTTTCAGGTTGGTTACCTTAGGTGTCCCGCCAAAAGAGGAATTCCAAAGAAGAGCCCTGGGGAAAAGCGAAGGGACAACCCGAATTATGGGTAAAATTTGGGGCCTAGGGGCATGGCAAGCCCAATATGCTGTCTCTTCATCCAGCCACTGAGAGGCCTTACCTGAGGACTGGGATCAGGCTGAGGGTCACAATGTGTGTTTGTGACCAATGTGGCCCATAAACATGGGTGGGGCCTCATGGGCCACACTGGTTTCAACTACACTGAACATTGGAAAACATGCCAACCACATGGTTTCTAGCCACGGGGAAGGAGTTGTGATTTCTGCATCACTTACAAGCCTGGGCAGTGATTGGAGATAAGGTCTAGGTTCTGAAACTTGACAACCGAGGTTGGGAAGAGATGACGACCTAAGGACATGGCTCGTCCGGCATGCTCAGTGTTCGACCAGCTTTCTGGGTGGGGCCAGGAAGTCCAGGCTCAGGCTGTGTCAGAAAGGGCAATAGTGCCTAGGTCAGCCTATATATTTGGGGTACAGTCGAATGGCATGCAGGTTGATCCTCATTTGGAGTTTCTGGGTAGCCCCAGAGGGCAATGTTTTTCTTCCTGAGGGCAGGAAGAGTGCTGCATTATAGTTCTGGTTTTCAAACTGGAGGCTTGTGGGCCAGTAGTCTGAGGAAGGAAATCTGAGAACAAGCTAGGCTTAGGTTTCTGGGTGAGGACAAGGCAGGAACAATCTACAGACCTGAATCGAGATCTCGTGCTTATGATGTCAGGGCGAGGATCAGAAGATCGCTCAGGCTGGAGTTTCTGTCCCTGATGGCCCTTCATGAAGGGGCGGGGGGGTCACGAGGCCGTGGGGGTTTTCCCACGATGTTAGTTCTGAAAAGCTCCAAACTGCAAAGATTCTTCTGCAGGAAAATTGAGACCTGTTGGTTGGCTCCAGGGCAACGATTCCGAGCAGGGTTCTAAGAATGGATGGCTGGGTAGCCCACCTCGCATTCCAATTGTGTCCTAGCAACAAGACAGGTTAGATCTGCTGGATCTGGGGGAGCAACCCAGGAGGCTGAGTTGAAATACACTCTCCTGTGGATGGGTCCTAATGTCTTTTTGTGTCTATGGAGACCTTGGAATGTAGCGGTGGCACTGGGGTCCTGAAGGGTTTTTCCAAACAGAGGCTTTCACACAGCTCCAACGTGCAAGTTTCCCATATGTAGATGAGATGTTTTCTGATGGGTGAGTCAAGAAACAGCCATACGCTGGTATTGAAATCCAGGCCTCTGAGGAGAGATGACTGGATACCACAGCAATGGATCCGTTTAGTGCCTAGGGGCCTGTTCGTTCCTTTTTACCTCTGGGGACATCAGTCTATGCGTCTGAGTGCAGGTAGGTGCTCAGATGAGCTCAGATTGCCCCTGTTTGTCCTGGGAAGCCACCACTATTGGGATGGCCTCAGGCAGTATGGAGGTTTATCCTATTAGTAGGGTTGTGGCCATTGGAATGGGCACATACAATTCCCTTGGAGAGGGCAAGTACAGTCCTCAGGTTTGGCTCCAGGGGCCTGAGCCTGTAGGGTGTGTAGGCCAGAGCTGTTTGGACAGTTGTCTGAAAACACAAACGCGGCTTATGTTTCGGGTCATAGGTATGGCAGGACTGATCTACAGACCATGAGGAGAACTCTTCAGGATATGAAAAAAGGGCGAGTGTGAGGCTCGTGCTCAAGTTTTTGTCTCTGGATATCGTGTCACTCATGGTCGTGAAATTTCCGGGTGACTTCATGGGAAATGGACGAGTCTTACTATCTGGGGTTTTGCCCATTCCCAAAAGTTTTGGGTCATTCTGGGGATGGAAGGAGTCCGTTTTGTTGTTGTTGTTGTTGATTTGCTTTGTTTTGTTTTTTAACCTCAGGTGTCTCACCAAATGAGGTATTCCAGAGTAGAGCCCTGGGGAGGGCCGACCGGACAATCAGAAATCTGGTTAAAAATTGTGGCCTAGGGACATGTCAAGCCCATTATGACATCTAATGGTCGAGCCACTGAGAGGACTTACTAGAGCACAGGACTCACGCTGAGGGTCACAATCCGTGTTTATGCCCTCTTCGCACTCAAGAATTGGCGGGGCCTTCGGGTGAATGCTGGTTTCTCCTACACTGAACGTTGGACAACATGCCAACCACAAGGTTTCTTGCCATGGGTAAGGACGAGTTCTGATTTCTGCATCACAGGCACCCCTGGGCAGTGGTTGGAGATAAGGTCTAGGTTCTGAAGCCTGAAAAACCGCAGTTGGGAAGAGATGATGACCTAAGGCCATGGCGGTTCTGATGTGCTCAGTGTGCGGTCAGCTGTCTGGGTGTTGGTCAGGAGGTCCGAGCTCAGGTTGTGTCAGATGGTGCATTAGTGCCCAGGTTAGACTATATACTTTGGGTACAGTCGAATGCCATGTAGATTTATCCTCATATAAGGTGCCTGGGCAGCTCATTAGGCCAAATTTTTTTTCTAGAGGGCAGGCAGAGTGCTGCATTGTGGGTCTGGAATTGCGAAACTTCCGGGCTTCGGGGCCTGGAGTGTGAGGACGGAAGTCTGAGAACACAGCTACACTTGGGTTTCAGGGCCAGGGCACGGCAGGTACCCCTGTAGATCTGAACCTATATCTCATGCATCTGAAGTCAGGGCGAGGATCAGACGTTGGCTCAGGTTGGAGTTTCTGTGCATGACGCCCCCTTCATGAAGGGAGCGGAATCTCGAGGCCATGGAGGTTTTCCCACGTTGGGAGTTGTGGGATGCCCCCTTCAAGGACTCCTTCTGCGGGACAATTGAGACTTTTTGGGCAGCTCCAGGACATCCCATATGGAATGACTCCAGGGCACCGTTCGAGGATGGATGCCTGGGAAGCCCGCCTCGCATTCCAATTGTCTCCTAGCAACAAGACAGTTTAGATCTGATGGCTCTGCGGGAGAAACCGGGGTGGCTGACTTGAAATGGACTTTCCTGAGGATGGGTCCTAATGTGTGTTTGTGTCCATGAGGGCCTTAAAATGGGGCGGTGGCACCGGGACCCTGAAGTATTCTCCTAAGCTTTTGACATAGCTCGATGCACAAGGTTCCTTGTGGAGACGAGATTTGTTTTGATGGGTGCCTCAGGAAAACCTCTATGCTGGTATTGGAATCCAGGCTTTTGAGGAGACATGCCTGTAAACCAAAGCAATGTATCCGATTATGGCCTAGGGTCCTGTCTGGTTCAATCTTCTTCTCAGGGGACATCCATCTATGGTATGAGTGGAGGTAGATGCTCAGCTGGTATCAGACCGCCCTTGTTTGTCCCGGGCGACCTGCACTATTGGGATGGCCTCAGGGATTTGTAGGGTTCTCCAAATTTTACTGTTTTGGACAATTGCATCGGCAGAATTCCCATGGATTGGGTAGGCACAGTCCTATTGTGTGACTCCAGGGGCCCAAGCCTGGAGGGTGTGTGGCCCAGGACTTTGAGGACAGAAGTCTGAAAACACAAACTCAGCTTAGGTTTGGGGACGTAGGTATGGCAGGCCCGATCTATAAACCATGAGAAGAACTCTTCCCGATATGAAGAAAGAGCGAGTCTGAGGCGCTTGCTCAGGCTTTTGTCTCTGGATTTTGTATCAGAGATGGCCGTGGAATGTCGGGGAGGCCTCATGGGCCATGGACGAATCTTCCTCTCTGTGGATTTGGCCCGATCCCAATTGTTTTTCGTCAATCTGTGGAATGGGAGGACTCCTTTCAGGTTTGTTACCTCAGGTGTCCCGCCAAAAGAGGAATTCCAAAGAAGAGCCCTGGGGAAAAGTGAAGGGAGAACCCTAACTAGGGTAAAATTTGGGGCCTAGGGGCATGGCAAGCCCAATATGCTATCTCTTCATCCAGCCACTGAGAGGCCTTATTGAGGACTGGGATCAGGGTGAGGGTCACAATGTGTGGTTTTGACCAATGTGGCCCGCAAACATGAGCGGGGCCTCATGGGCCACCCTGGTTTCAACTACACTGAACGTTGGACAACATGCCAACCACATGGTTTCTTGCCACGGGGAAGGAGTTGTGATTTCTGCATCACTTTCAAGCCTGGGCAGTGATTGGAGATAAGGTCTAGGTTCTGAAACTTGACAACCGAGGTTGGGAAGAGATGACGACCTAAGACCATGGCGGGTCCGATGTGCTCAGTGAGCGGCCAGCTTTCTGTGTGGGGCCAGGTAATCCAGGCTCAGGCTGTGTCAAAAAGGGCAATAGTGCCCAGGTCAGCCTATATATTTGGGGTACAGTCGTATGGCGTGCAGGTTGATCCTCTTTTGGAGTTTCTGGGTAGCCCCAGAGGGCAATGTTTTTCTTCCTGAGGGCAGGTAGAGTGCTGCATTATAGTTCTGGTTTTCAAACTGGAGGCTTGTGGGCCAGTAGTCTGAGGAAGGAAATCTGAGAACAAGCTAGGCTTAGGTTTCTGGGTGAGGACAAGGCAGGAACAATCTACAGACCTGAATCGAGATCTCATGCTTATGATGTCAGGGCGAGGATCAGAAGATCGCTCAGTTTGGTGTTTCTGTCCCTGATGGCCCTTCATGAAGGGGCGGGGGGGTCATGAGGCCGTGGGGGTTTTCCCACGATGTTAGTTGTGAGAAGCTCCAAACTGCAAAGATTGTTCTGCAGGACAATTGAGAACTGTTGGTTGGCTCCAGGGCAACGATTCCAAGCAGGGTTCTAAGGATGGATGGCTGGGTAGCCCACCTCGCATTCCAATTGTGTCCTAGCAACAAGACAGGTTAGATCTGCTGGATCTGGGGGAGCAACCCAGGAGGCTGAGTTGAAATGGACTCTCCTGTGGATGGATCCTAATATGTTTTTGTGTCTATGGAGATCTTGGAATGAAGCGGTGGCACTGGGGCCCTGAAGGGTTTTTTCAAACAGAGGCTTTGACACAGCTCCAACGTGCAAGTTTCCCATATGTAAATGAGATTTGTTCTGAGGGATGAGTCAGGAAACAGCAATACGCTGGTATTGAAATCCAGGCCTCTGAGGAGAGTTGACTGGATAGCACAACAATGAATCCAAATAGTGCCTAGGGGCCTGTTCGTACCTTTTTACCTCTGGGGACATCAGTCTATGCGTCTGAGTGCATGTAGGTGTCAGATGGGCTCAGATTGCTCCTGTTTGTCCTGGAGAGCCACCACTATTGGGATGGCCTCAGGGAGTTTGGAGGTTTATCCTATTAGTAGGTTGTGGCCATTGGAATGGGCACATACAATTCCCTTGGAGAGGGCAAGTACAGTCCTCAGGTTTGGCTCCAGGGGCCTGAGCCTGTAGGGTGTGTAGGCAGAGCTGTTTGGACAGTTGTCTGAAAACACAAACGCGGCTTATGTTTCGGGTAATAGGTATGGCAGTATTGATCTACAGACCATGAGGAGAACTCTTCGGGATATGAAAAAAGGGCGAGTGTCAGGCTCTTGCTCAAGATTTTGTCTCTGGATATCGTGTCACTCATGGTCCTGAAATTTCCGATTGACTTCATGGGAAATGGACGAGTCTTACTCTCTGGTGGTTTGTCCCCATCGCAAGATTTTGGGGTCATTTTGTGGGATGGAAGAAGTCCGTTTTCTTGTTGTTGTGATTTGCCTTGTTTTGTTTTTTAACCTCAGGTGTCTCACCAAATGAGGTATTCCAGAGTAGAGCCCTGGGGAGGGCCGACTGGACAACCAGAAATCTGGTTACAAATTTGGGCCTAGGGACATGTCAAGCCCATTATGACATCTAATGGTCGAGCCACTGAGAGGACTTACTAGAGGACAGGACTCACACTGAGGGTCACAATGCGTGTTTATGCCCACTTCGCAAACAAGAATGGGCGGGGCCTCATGGTGAATCCTGGTTTCTCCTACACTGAACGTTGGACAACCTGCCAACGACAAGATTTCTTGCCATGGGTAAGGAAGTGTTCTGATTTCTGCATCACAGTCACCCTTGGGCAGTTATTGGAGATAAGGTCTAGATTCTGAAGCCTGAAAACGGAGGTAGGGAAGATATGATGACCTAAGGCCATGGCGGGTCTGATGTGCTCAGTGTGCAGTCAGCTGTCTGGGTGTTGGTCAGGAGGTCCGGGCTCAGGTTGTGTCAGACAGTGCATTAGTGCCCCCGTAGACTATATAATTTGGGTAAAGTCGAGTGCCATGTAGATTTATCCTCATATAAGTTGTCTGGGCAGCTCATTAGGCAAAATTTGTTTTCTAGAGGGCAGGCAGAGTGCTTCATTGTCGGTCCGGAATTGCCAAACTTGAGGGCTTCGTGTCCAGGAGTGTGAGGACGGAAGTCTGAGAACACAAGCTAGACTTGTGTATCAGGGCGAGGACACGGCAGGGACCACTGTAGATCTGAACCAATATCTCATGCATCTGAAGTCAGGGCGAGGATCAGACGTTGGCTCACGTTGGAGTTTATGTGCATGACGACCCCTTCATGAAGGGAGCGAAATCTCGAGGCCATGTAGGTTTTCCCACGTTGGGTGTTGTGGGATGCCCCCTTCAAGGATACCTTCTGCGGGACAATTGAGACCTGTTGGGCAGCTTCAGGACATCCCATATGGAATGACTCCAGGGCACCATTCGAGAATGGATGACTGGGAAGCAGGCCTCGCATTCCAATTTTCTCCTAGCAACAAGAGAGTTTAGATCTCATGGCTCTGCGTGAGCAACAGGAGTGACTGACTTGAAATGGACTTTCCTGAGGATGGGTCCTAATGTGTTTTTGTGTCCATGAGGGCCTTAAAATGGGGCGGTGGTACCGGGACCCTGAAGTATTCTCCTAAGCTATTGACATAGCTCGATGCACAAGGTTCCTTGTGGAGACGAGATTTGTTCTAATGGGTGCCTCAGAAAACCCCTATGCTGGTATTGGAATCCAGGCTTTTGAGGAGACATGCCTGTAAACCAAAGCAATGTATCCGATTATGGCCTAGGGTCCTTTCTGGTTCAATCTGCTTCTCAGGGGACATCCATCTATGGTATGAGTGGAGGTAGATGCTCAGCTGGTATCAGACCGCCCTTGTTTGTCCCGGGCGACCTTCACTATTGGGATGGCCTCAGGGATTTGGAGGGTTCTCCTAATTTTACGGTTTTGGACCATGGAATGGGCAGAATTCCCATGGATTGGGTAGACACAGTCCTAATGTGTGACACCTGGGGCCCCAGCCTGGAAGGTGTGTGGCCCAGGACTTTGGGGACAGAAGTCTGAAAACACAAACTCAGCTTAGCTTTGGGGAGGTAGGTATGGCAGGCCCGATCTATAAACCATGAGAAGAACTCTTCCGGATATAAAGAAAGAGCGAGTCTGAGGCACTTGCTCAGGCTTTTGTCTCTGGATTTTGTATCCGAGATGGCCGTGGAATGTCGGGGAAGCCTCATGGGCCATGGACGAATCTTTCTCTCTGGGGATTTGGTCCGATCCCAATTGTTTTTCATCAATCTGTGGAACGGGAGGACTCCTTTCAGGTTTGTTACCTCAGGTGTCCTGCCAAAAGAGGAATTCCAAAGATGAGCCCTGGGGAAAAGTGAAGGGAGAACGCGAACTATGGGTAAAATTTGGGGCCTGGGGGCATGGCAAGCCGAATATGCTAACTCTTCATCCAGCCACTGAGAGTCCTTACCTGAGGCCTGGGATCAGGCTGAGGGACACAATGTGTGTTTGTGACCAATGTGGCCCATAAACATGAGCGGGGCATCATGGGCCACACTGGTTTCAACTACACTGAACGTTGCAAAAACATGCCACCCACTAGGTTTCTTGCCAAGGCGAAGGAGAAGTTCTGATTCTTGTATCATGTTCACTCCTGAGCAGTGAGTGGAGATAAGGTCTAGGTTCTGAAGGTGAAAACTGAGGTTGTGTAGAGTTGATGGCCTAAAGCCATTGTAGGTGTGATATGCTCTGTTATGGCCAGCTGTCTGGGTGTTGGACTGGAGGTCTGCCCTCAGGCTGTGTCAGACAGGGCTTTAGTGCACAGGCTAGACTGTATAATTGGGGTATGGTCGAGTGGCATGCAGGTTGTTACTCATTTAGCGTTTCCGGTTAGCCCTATAGGGACTCTCCTGAGGATGAGTCATAATGTGGGTTGGTGGCCATGGAGACCTTGGAATGTGGCAGTAGCTAAGGGACTCGGCAGGATTCTCCAACCCGAAGGGCTTGACACAACTCCAACAAGGAAGCTTCCCATGTGGAGATGAGAGGTCTTCTGTCTGGTGCCTCAGGAAAGCCCCGTATGCTGGTCTTCGAACCCAGGCCTCTGAGGAGTGATACCTGGACACCAAAGCAAGAGTTCATAATAGGGCCTAGGGGCCTGTCTTGTTCAATCTTCTGTCTCTGCGGATATCTGTCTGTGTGTCTGCATGGAGGTAGTAGTTGCTCAGCTTGTGTCATAATGCCCCTATTTGTCCAGTGAGGCTTGCGGTAGTGGGATGTCCTTGGGGACCTTGAGGTTTCTACTATTTTGTAGAGTTGTGGCCAATGGAATGGGCAGTTTCTTAGGAGAGAGCAGGCACAGTTCTGTGGTGTGGCTCCAGAGACCCCAGCCTGGAGGCTGTGTGGGCCATGGCTGTGCAGACAGACATCCAAAAACCCTAACTCAGCTCAGGTTTGGGGCCGAGGTTACGGCAGGCCTGATCTACAGTCCATGAGGGGAGCTCCTCTGGATATGAAAGAAGGGTGAGAGGGAGGCAGTCGCTCAGGCTTTTGTCTCTGGATGTTTTGTCCACAATGGCCGTTTAATGTAGGAGTTGCCTCATGGGTCGTAGAAGTCTCCCTCTCTGGTAGTTGGTCCAGCCCCCAAGAGTTTGGGGTCATTCTGTGGGAAGGGAAGTGTCCTGTTTTCTGCTTCATGTGTCCCCCCAGTAGAGGGATTCTAGAGCATAGCAGTGGGTACTGACAACTGGAATACTCGCCCTCTGGTTAAGCCTGGGGGCCTATGGATATGACAAGCCCCATATGCAGGATCTTGGTCCAGCCACTGAGAGGCGTTCCTTTAATACGGGACTCACGCTGCAGGTCACAATGCATGTCTGTGCCCTAGGCGGCCCTCAAGCACTGGCGTGGCCTTTCGGACAATGTAGGTTTTCCCACAGTGAACATTGGACAACATGCCAACCACAAGGTTTCTGGCCATGGGGAAGGAGGAATTCTAATTTCTGCATCACGTTCACCCCTGGGCAGTGATTGGAGATAAGGTCTAGGTTCTGAAGCCTGAAAACCGAGGTTGGGAAGAGATGACGACCTACAGCCATAGCGGGTCCTATGTGTCCAGGTTGGGGCCAGTTGTCTGGGTGTCGTTTGGGATGTCGTGTCTCAGGCTGTGCCAGACAGGGCATTAGAATACAGGGTGGGCTGTATAATTGCTTTACAATCGAGTGGCATGCATTTGAAAATCATTTGGGGTTTCTTATTAGCAGCATAGGGCAAAGTTTTTCTTCTGAGGGCAGGCAGAGTGCTGCATTGTGGCTTCGGAATTCCCAAACTGGAGGGCTTGTGGGCCAGGAGAGTGAGGACGGAAGTCTGAGAACACAAGCTAGGCTTAGGTTTCGGGGCAAGGACATGGCAGGCACACTCTGCAGGGCTGAATTGATATCTCATGCGTCTGAAGTCAGGTCGAGGTTCAGACTTTGGCTCAGGTTTGAGTTTCTGTCCATTTTGGTCCCTTCAGGAAGGGGGGGCATTAGGATGCCATGGGGGTTTTCCCACTATTGGAGTTGTGAGATGCTCCAAACCGCAAGGATTCCTTCTGTGGGACAATTAAGATTTGTTGGATGGCTCCAGGACGTCTTATAAGGTATTTTTCCAGAACAGCGTTCTAAGTATGGATGCCTGGGCAGCCAGCCTCACATTCCAATTGTCTCCTAGCAACAAGAAACGTTTGATCGGCTGTCTTGGGGTAGCAACAGAGGGGGCTGAGTTGAAATGGACTTTCCTGAGGATGGTCTTAATGTTGGTTTGAGTCCATGGAGACCTTGGTATGGGGCAGTGGCACCAGGGCCCTGAAGGATTCTCCTAACCAGAGGTTATGACAAAGCTCCAATGAGCAAGTTTTCCATGGGGAGACGAGATTTGTTCTTAATGGTGCCTCAGGAAACCACCATATGCTGGTATTGGAAACGAGGCCTCTGAGGAGAGATGCCTGAAAACCAAAGCAATGGATCTGATTAGGGCCTAGGGGCCTGTCCGGTTCAATATTCTTCTCTGGGGACATCTGTTGTCTGAGTGGAGGTAGTTGCTCAGCTGGTTTGAGATCACCCCTGTTTGTCCTGGGCGGCCTACACTATTGGGATGGCCTCGGTGACTTTGGAGGTTTTTCCTCATTTGCAAGGTTGTGGCCAATGGAATGGGAAGAATTCCCTTGAAAGGGAAGCACAGTCCTGAGGTGTGGCTCCAGGGACCCAAGTGTGGAGCGTGTGTGGTCCAGGGCTACTTGGACATAAGTCTGAAAACACAAACTCCACATAGGTTGGGGGATGTAGGTATGTCCGGCCCGATCTATAGACCGTGAGGAGAAGACTTCGGGATATGAACAAAGGGCGAATGTGAGGTGCTTGCTCATGCTTTTTTTTTTTTTTTCTGGAAATCTGTCACCGATTGCCATGGAATGTCGGGGTGTCCTCATGGGCCATCGATGAGGCTCCCTTTCTGGGGATTTGACCTGATCCCAAGAGTTTGGGGTCATTCTGTGGGAAGGGAGGAGGCCTTTCTGGTTTTTTTCTTTATTTTTGTTTATTTTTTTTTTTTATATACCTCAGGTGGACCAGCAAAATAGGGATTCCAGAGCAGAGTCGTGGGTTTGGGCAACTGGACAACCAGAACTCTGGTTAACATTGGGACCTAAGAACATGGCAATCCCCATATGTGGGCTCTTGGTCCAGACACTGAGAGGCCTTCCTTGAGGATAGGTCTCACACTGAGTTTCACAATGTGTTTTTGTGCCCAAGGAGCCCCTCAAGTCAGGGCGTGGCCTAATGTACCATGCTGGTTTCTCCTACACTGAACGTTGCACAATATGGCAACCACAAGTTTTCTGGCCATGGGGAAGATGGAGTTCTAATTTCTGCAACAATTCACTCCTGGACTGTGATTGGATTTAAGATCTAGGTTCTGAAGCCTGAAAACTGAGGTTGGGAAGAGATGAAGACCTAAGGCCATGGTGTGTCTGATGTGCTCAGTGTTCGGCCAGCTGTTGAGTGTGGGTTAGGAGGTGCAGGCTCAGGCTGTGGCAGACAGGGAATTAATGCCCAGGCTAGACTGTATCATTGGGGTGCAGTCGAGTTTCATGCAGGATGGTACTCATTTGTGGTTACTGCCTAGCCCCAGAGGGCAACGTTTTTCTTCTGGAGGGAAGACACAGTGCCACATAGTGGCTCCAGAATTCCCAAACTGGAAGGCTTGTGGGCCAGGAGCGTGAGGAAAAAATTCTGAGAACTCAAGCCAGACTTAGATTTCGGGGTGAGGGGACGGCAGGCACCCTCTGCAGAGATGATTCGAGATCCCGTATACCTGAAGACAGAGCTAGGATCAGACGTTGGCTTAGGTCAAAGTTTCTGTCCATGACGGCCCCTTCATGAAGGGGAGGGTGTCACGAGGACATGGAGGTTTTCCCACGATGGGAATTGTGAGATGCTCCAAACCGCAATGATTCCTTCTGTGGGACAGTCGAGACCTGTTGGATGGCTCCAGGACATCCCATAAGGAAGTTATCCAGAGCAGGGTTCTAAGGATGGATGCCTGGGCAGCCTGCCTCCCATTCCAGGTGTCTCATAGCGCCAAGGCAAGTTCGATCTGCTGGATCTAGGGGAGCAACCGAGGCGGGTGTGTTGAAATGGGTGAGTTGAGGATGGGTTATAATGTGCATTTGTGTCCATGGAGACCTTGGAATGGGGTGCTTGAACCGGGGCCTTTAGGGATGTTCATAACCGGAGGTTTTGATGGAGCTCTAAAGAGTATGTTTCCTATGTAGAGAAGAGAATTGTTTTGATGAGTGCCTAAGGAATCTCCCATATGCTGGTATTGGAAACCAGGCCTCTGAGGAGAGATGACTGGAAACAAAAGCAATCGAGATGATTAGGGCCTAGGTGCCTGTCCGGTTCAATCTCTTTCCTGAGGATACGTGTCTAAGGATCTGAGGGGATGTAGTTGCTCAGCTTGTGTCAGATCGCCCCTGTTTGTCCTGGGCAGCCTATAATATTGGGATGGCCTCAGGACTTTGGAGTTTCTCCTAATCTATAGGGTTGTGGCCAATGGAATGGGCAGAAATCCCCTGGAGAGGGCAAGCACAGTTCTGAGTTTGGCTCTAGGGGCCCAGCCTTGAGGCTGTGTGGGCCAGGCCTGTGGGGACAAAAGTCTGAAAACACAAACTCCGCTTAGGATTGGGGACATAGGTATGGCACGCCCAATCTACAGACCGTGATAACACTTGGGGATATGAAAAAGGGTGAGTTTGAGGTGCTTGCTCAGGTTTTGTCTCTGGATTTGTGTCAACAATGTGGGTGGAATGCTGGCGTGGCCTCATGGGTTGTAGATGGCTTTCCTTCTCTGAGCATTTGACCCAATCCCAAGAGTTTGGGTACATTCTGTGGGATGGGGGGAGTCTTTTCTGTTTTTTATTTTATTTTATTTTATATTTTATTTTATGTACCTCAAGTGTCCCAATAAAAGAGGGATTCCAGAGCAGAGTCCTTGGGAGGGACAACTGGATATCCCCACCTCTGTTTAAGTTTGGGGGCCTACGGGCATGGCAAGTCCAATAGGCGGGCTCTTGATTCAGACACTGAGAGGCCTTCCTTGAGGACAGGGCTCATGCTGAGGGTCACAATGCCTATTTGTGTCCAACAAGGCCCTCAAGCATGGGAAGTGCCTCATGGGCCACGCTGGATTCTCCTTCACTGAACGTTGGAGAATATGCCAACCACAAGGTTTCCAGCCATGGCGAAGGAAGAGTTGTGATTTCTGCATCACGTTCACCCCTGGACAGTGATTGGAGTTTAGGTCTAGGTTCTGAAACCCGAAAACTGAGGTTGAGAAGAGATGAAGACCTAAGGACCTGATGGGTCCAATGAGCTCAGTGTGCGGCCAGCTGTTGAGCGTAGGTCTGGAGGTGTGGGCTCATGCTGTGTCAGACAAGGCATTAGACAGGGTAGACTGCATATTTGGGGTGCAGTCGAGTGGTGTTCAGTTGATCCTTATTCGGGTTTCTAGGTAGCTCCATAAGGCAACGTTTTTCTTCTGGAGGGCAGGCAGTGTGCTGCATTATGGCCCCAGTATTGCCAATCTGTAGGGCTTTTGGGGCAGGGGTGTGAGGACGGTAGTCTGAGAACACAAGCTAGGATTAGTTTTGGGGGTGAGTGCACAGAAGGCACACTCTGCAGAGCTGAATCAAGATCTCATGCACCTGAAGTCAGGGCGAATATCAGACGTTTGCTCAGGTTGGAGTTTCTGTCCATGATAGCCCCTTTATAAAGTGGAGCGTCTCAAGAGGCCATGTAGATTTTCCCACAATGGGAGTTGTGAGATGCACCAGACTGCAAAGATTCCTTCTGTGGGACACTTGAGACCTGTTGGATGGCTCTAGGATGTCCCATGTGGAACGACTCCAGAGTAGGGTTCTAAGGATGGATGCCTGGGCAGCCCGCCTCCCATTCTAGTTGTCTCCTAGCAACAAGGCAGGTTTGATCTGCAGGCCCTGGGGGAGAAACCAAAGGGGTTGAGTTGACATGGACTCTCCCGACAATAGATCAAAATGTGGGTTTAAGTCCATGGAGACCTTGGAATGGGGCGATTGATCCGGGGCCCTGAAAGATTCTCCTAAACAGAGGTTTTTATAGAGCTCCAAAGAGTACATTTCCTATGTGGAGATGAGATTTTTCTGATGAGTGCCTCAGTAATCCCCCGTATTCTGGTATTGGAAACCAGGCCTCTGAGGAGAGATGCCTGGAAACAAAAGCAATGGATCTGATTAGGGCCTAAGTGCCTGTCCAGTTCAATCTTATTCTATGGGGATATCTGTCTCTGGGTCTGAGTGGAGTTAGTTTCCTAACTTGTGAAAGATCATCCCTGTGTGTCCTGAGCAGCCAACATTATTCGGATGGCCTGGGGGAGTTTGGCGGATTCTCCTAATCTATTGGGTTGTGGCCAATGGAAATGCAGAATTCCCCTGGAGAGGGAAGCCACAGTCCTGAGGTGTCGCTCCAGGGGCCACAGCTTGGATGGTGTGTGAGCCAGGCCTGTGGGGACAGAAGTCTGAAAACACAAACTCAGCTTAGGTTTGGGGATGTATGTATGAAGGCTCGATCTACAGACCCTGAGAATTTTCCGGGCTATGAACAAAGGGCGAGCATGTGGCGCTTGCTCAGGCTTTTGTCTCTGGATTTTGTGTCAACGGTGGCCGTGGAATGTCGGGGTGTCCTCAAGGGCCATGGACAATTCTTTCTCTGGTGATTTGGCCTGATCGCACGGGGTTTGGATCATTCTGTGGATTGGAAGAATCCTTTCTGTATATATATATATATATGTTTTTTTTTTTTTTTTTACCTCAGGTGTCCCACCAAAGAGGGATGCCAGAGTAGAGCCCTGAGTAGGGGTGACTAGTCATCTCGAACTCTGGTTGAGATTGGGGGACTAGGGGTTTGGCAAGCCCCATATGTGGGCTGTTGCTCCAGTCACTAAGAGGCTTTACATGAGGATAGGGCTCACGCTGAGGGTCACAATGTGTGTTTGTGCAAATTGTGGCCCTCAGGGATAGGTGGGGCCTCATAGTCCATGCTGCTTTCTCCTACAATGAACAATGGACAACATGCCAACCACAAGGTTACTTGCCAAGGCGAAGGAGAAGTTCTAATTCTTGCATCACGTTCACTCCTGAGCAGTGAGAAGAGATAAGGCCTAGTTTCTGAAGGTGAAAACTGAGGTTGGGTAGAGATGATGGCCTAAAGCCATTGTGGGTGTGATATGCTCTGTGTACGGCCAGCTTTCTGGGTGTTGGACTGGAGGTCTGCCCTCAGGCTGTGTCAGACAGGGCTTTAGTGCACAGGCTAGACTGTATAATTGGGGTATGGACGAGTGGCATGCAGGTTGTTACTCATTTGGCGTTTCCGGTTAGCCCTATAGGGCAACATTTTTCTTCTGGAGGGCAGGCAGAGTGCTGCATTGTGTCTCCAGAATTGCCAAACTGGAGGGGTGTGGCCAGGATTGTGAGGAAGGAAGTCTGAAAACACAAGCTAGCACGAGTTTTGGGGCCAAGAGCCTGGCAGGCCCACTCTGCAGAGGCTGAATCGAGATCTCCTGCAGGTGAGGTCAGGGCGAGTATCAGATGTTGCCTCAAGCTGGAGTTTGTGTCCATGACGGCCCCTTCCTGAAGGGGGTGGGGGCGTCATGAGGCCAGGGAGGTTTCCCTACACCTGGAGTTGTGAGCTGCTCCAAACTTCAAAGTTTCCTTCTTCAGGACAGTCGAGTACTATTGGATGGTTCCAGGATGCCCCATACAGAAAGACTCGAGAGCAGGGGCCTAAGCATGGATGCCGAGACACGCCAACTCACCTTCCCATTGCCTGGTCGAGACAAGGCACGCTCAATCTGCGGGCTCTTGGGTGAGCTACCCAGAAGGCTGAGTTTAAATGGACTCTCCGGAGGATGAGTCATAATGTGGGTTGGTGGCCATGGAGACCTTGGAATGTGGCAGTAGCTAAGGGACTCGGCAGGATTCTCCAACCCGAAGGGCTTGACACAACTCCAACAAGGAAGCTTCCCATGTGGAGATGAGAGGTCTTCTGTCTGGTGCCTCAGGAAAGCCCCGTATGCTGGTCTTCGAACCCAGGCCTCTGAGGAGTGATACCTGGACACCAAAGCAAGAGTTCATAATAGGGCCTAGGGGCCTGTCTTGTTCAATCTTCTGTCTCTGCGGATATCTGTCTGTGTGTCTGCATGGAGGTAGTAGTTGCTCAGCTTGTGTCATAATGCCCCTATTTGTCCAGTGAGGCTTGCGGTAGTGGGATGTCCTTGGGGACCTTGAGGTTTCTACTATTTTGTAGAGTTGTGGCCAATGGAATGGGCAGTTTCTTAGGAGAGAGCAGGCACAGTTCTGTGGTGTGGCTCCAGAGACCCCAGCCTGGAGGCTGTGTGGGCCATGGCTGTGCAGACAGACATCCAACAACCCTAACTCAGCTCAGGTTTGGGGCCGAGGTTACGGCAGGCCTGATCTACAGTCCATGAGGGGAGCTCCTCTGGATATGAAAGAAGGGTGAGAGGGAGGCAGTCGCTCAGGCTTTTGTCTCTGGATGTTTTGTCCACAATGGCCGTTTAATGTAGGAGTTGCCTCATGGGTCGTAGAAGTCTCCCTCTCTGGTAGTTGGTCCAGCCCCCAAGAGTTTGGGGTCATTCTGTGGGAAGGGAAGTGTCCTGTTTTCTGCTTCATGTGTCCCCCCAGTAGAGGGATTCTAGAGCATAGCAGTGGGTACTGACAACTGGAATACTCGCCCTCTGGTTAAGCCTGGGGGCCTATGGATATGACAAGCCCCATATGCAGGATCTTGGTCCAGCCACTGAGAGGCGTTCCTTTAATACGGGACTCACGCTGCAGGTCACAATGCATGTCTGTGCCCTAGGCGGCCCTCAAGCACTGGCGTGGCCTTTCGGACAATGTAGGTTTTCCCACAGTTAACGTTGGACAACATGCCAACCACAAGATTTCTGGCCATGGGGAAGGAGGAATTCTAATTTCTGCATCACGTTCACCCCTGGGCAGTGATTGGAGATAAGGTCTAGGTTCTGAAGCCTGAAAACCGAGGTTGGGAAGAGATGACGACCTACAGCCATAGCGGGTCCTATGTGTCCAGGTTGGGGCCAGTTGTCTGGGTGTCTTTTGGGATGTCTTGTCTCAGGCTGTGCCAGACAGGGCATTAGACTACCGGGTGGGCTGTATAATTGCTTTACAATCGAGTGGCATGCATTAGAAAATCATTTGGGGTTTCTTATTAGCAGCATAGGGCAAAGTTTTTCTTCTGTAGGGCAGGCAGAGTGCTGCATTGTGGCTTCGGAATTCCCAAACTGGAGGGCTTGTGGGCCAGGAGAGTGAGGACGGAAGTCTGAGAACACAAGCTAGGCTTAGGTTTCGGGGCAAGGACATGGCAGGCACACTCTGCAGGGCTGAATTGATATCTCATGCGTCTGAAGTCAGGTCGAGTTTCAAACTTTGGCTCAGGTTTGAGTTTCTGTCCATTTTGGTCCCTTCAGGAAGGGGGGGCATTAGGATGCCATGGGGGTTTTCCCACTATTGGAGTTGTGAGATGCTCCAAACCGCAAGGATTCCTTCTGTGGGACAATTAAGATTTGTTGGATGGCTCCAGGACGTCTTATAAGGTATTTTTCCAGAACAGCGTTCTAAGTATGGATGCCTGGGCAGCCAGCCTCACATTCCAATTGTCTCCTAGCAACAAGAAACGTTTGATCGGCTGTCTTGGGGTAGCAACAGAGGGGGCTGAGTTGAAATGGACTTTCCTGAGGATGGTCTTAATGTTGGTTTGAGTCCATGGAGACCTTGGTATGGGGCAGTGGCACCAGGGCCCTGAAGGATTCTCCTAACCAGAGGTTATGACAAAGCTCCAATGAGCAAGTTTTCCATGGGGAGACGAGATTTGTTCTTATTGGTGCCTCAGGAAACCACCATATGCTGGTATTGGAAACGAGGCCTCTGAGGAGAGATGCCTGAAAACCAAAGCAATGGATCTGATTAGGGCCTAGGGGCCTGTCCGGTTCAATATTCTTCTCTGGGGACATCTGTTGTCTGAGTGGAGGTAGTTGCTCAGCTGGTTTGAGATCACCCCTGTTTGTCCTGGGCGGCCTACACTATTGGGATGGCCTCGGTGACTTTGGAGGTTTGTCCTCATTTGCAAGGTTGTGGCCAATGGAATGGGAAGAATTCCCTTGAAAGGGAAGCACAGTCCTGAGGTGTGGCTCCAGGGACCCAAGTGTGGAGCGTGTGTGGTCCAGGGCTATTTGGACAAAAGTCTGAAAACACAAACTCCACTTAGTTTGGAGGATGTAGGTATGGCCGGGCCGTATTAGACCGTGAGGAGAACTCCAAGGGATATGAAAAAAGGGCGAATGTGAGGTGCTCTCATGCTTTTTTTTTTTTTTTTTTTTTTTACTTGAAATGTGTCAGCGAATGCCATGGAATGTCGTGGTGTCCTCATGGGCCATCAATGAGGCTCACTTTCTGGGGATTTAACCCGATCCCAAGAGTTTGGGTTCATTCTGTCGGAAGGGAGGAGGCCTTTCTGTTTTTTTTGTTTTTTTTTTTATTTTTATTTTTATTTTTATTTATTTATTTTTTTTACCTCAGGTGGACCACCAAAAGAGGGATTCCAGAGAAGAGTCGTGGGTTGGGGCAACTGGACAACCAGACCTCTGGTTAACATTGGGACCTAAGAACATGGCAAGCCCCATATGTGGGCTCTTGGTCCAGACACTGAGAGGCCTTCCTTGAGGATAGGTCTCACACTGAGTTTCACAATGTGTTTTTGGGCCCAAGGAGCCCCTCAAGGCAGGGCGTGGCCTAATGTACCATGCTGGTTTCTCCTACACTGAACTTTGCACTATGGTAACCACAAGTTTTCTGGCCATGGGGAAGATGGAGTTCTAATTTCTGCAACACTTTCACTCCTGGACTGTGATTGGATTTAAGGTCTAGGTTCTGAAGCCTGAAAACTGAGGTTGGGAAGAGATGAAGACCTAAGGCCATGGTGTGTCTGATGTGCTCAGTGTTCGGCCAGCTGTTGAGTGTGGGTTAGGAGGTGCAGGCTCAGGCTGTGGCAGACAGGGAATTAATGCCCAGGCTAGACTGTATCATTGGGGTGCAGTCGAGTTTCGTGCAGGATGGTACTCATTTGTGGTTACTGCGTAGCCCCAAAGGGCAACGTTTTTCTTCTGGAGGGAAGACACAGTGCCACATAGTTGCTCCAGAATTCCCAAACTGGGAGGCTTGTGGGCCAGGAGTGTGAGGAAAAAATTCTGAGAACACAAGCCAGACTTAGATTTCGGGGTGAGGGGACGGCAGGCACCCTCTGCAGAGATGATTCGAGATCCTGTATACCTGAAGACAGAGCTAGGATCAGACGTTGGCTTAGGTCGGAGTTTCTGTCCATGACGGCCCCTTCATGAAGGGGAGGGTGTCACGAGGACATGGAGGTTTTCCCACGATGGGAATTGTGAGATGGTCCAAACCGCAATGATTCCTTCTGTGGGACAGGTGAGACCTGTTGGATGGCTCCCGGACATCCCATAAGGAAGTTATCCAGAGCAGGGTTCTAAGGATGGATGCCTGGGCAGCCTGCCTCCCATTCCAGGTGTCTCATAGAGCCAAGGCAAGTTCTATCTGCTGAATCCAGGGGAGCAACCGAGGCGGTTGTGTTGAAATGGGTGAGTTGAGGATAGGTCATAATGTGCATTTTTGTCCATGTAGACATTGGAATGGGGTGCTTGATCCGGGGCCTTGAGGGATGTTCATAACGGAGGTTTTGATGGAGCTCTAAAGATTATGTTTCCTATGTAGAGTAGAGAATTGTTTTAATGAGTGCCTAAGGAATCTCCCATATGTTGGTATTGGAAACCAGGCCTGTGAGGAGAGATGACTGGAATCAAAAGCAATGGATCTGATTAGGACCTAAGTGCCTGTCCAGTTCAATCTTATTCTATGGGGATATCTGTCTCTGGGTCTGAGTGGAGGTAGTTTCCTAACTTGTGAAAGATCATCCCTGTGTGTCCTGGGCAGCCAACACTATTCGGATGGCCTCGTGGAGATTGGAGGATACTCCTAATCTATAGGGTTGTGGCCAATGGAAATGCAGAATTCCCCTGGAGAGGTAAGCCACAGTCCTGAGGTGTGGCTCCAGGGGCTCCAACTTGGATGGTGTGTGGGCCATGCCTGTGGGGACAGAAGTCTGAAAACACAAACTCAGCTTAGGTTTGGGGATGTATGTATGAAGGCTCGATCTACAGACCGTGAGAATTTTCCGGGCTATGAACAAAGGGCGAGCATGTGGCGCTTGCTCAGGCTTTTGTCTCTGGATTTTGTGTCAACGGTGGCCGTGGAATGTCGCGGTGTCCTCAACGGCCATGGACAATTCTTTCTCTGGTGATTTGGCCTGATCCCAAGTGGTTGGGATCATTCTGTGGATCGGAAGAGTCCTTTCTGTATTTTTTTTTTACCTCAGTTGTCCCACCAAAGAGGGATTCCAGAGTAAAGCCCTGAGTAGGGGTGACTAGACATCTCGAACTCTGGTTGAGATTGGGGGACTAGGGGCTTGGCAAGCCCCATATGTGGGCTGTTGTTCCAGTCACTAAGAGGCTTTACATGAGGATAGGGCTCACGCTGAGTGTCACAATGTGTGTTTGTGCACATTGTGGCCCTCAGGGATAGGTGGGGCCTCTTAGTCCATGGTGCTTTCTCCTACAATGAACATTGGAAAACATGCCAACCACTAGGTTTCTTGCCAAGGCGAAGGAGAAGTTCTGATTCTTGCATCACGTTCACTCCTGAGCAGTGAGTGGAGATAAGGTCTAGGTTCTGAAGGTGAAAACTGAGGTTGGGTAGAGATGATGGCCTAAAGCCATTGTGGGTGTGATATGCTCTGTGTACGGCCAGCTGTCTGGGTGTTGGACTGGAGGTCTGCCCTCAGGCTGTGTCAGACAGGGCTTTAGTGCACAGGCTAGACTGTATAATTGGGGTATGGTCGAGTGGCATGCAGGTTGTTACTCATTTGGTGTTTCCGGTTAGCCCTATAGGGCAACATTTTTCTTCTGGAGGGCAGGCAGAGTGCTGCATTGTGTCTCCAGAATTGCCAAACTGGAAGGGTGTGGCCAGGATTGTGAGGAAGGAAGTCTGAAAACACAAGCTAGCACGAGTTTTGGGGCCAAGAGCATGGCAGGCCCACTCTGCAGAGGCTGAATCGAGATCTCCTGCAGGTGAGGTCAGGGCGAGTATCAGATGTTGCCTCAAGCTGGAGTATGTGTCCATGACGGCCCCTTCCTGAAGGGGGTGGGGGCGTCATGAGGCCAGGGAGGTTTCCCTACGCTGGGAGTTGTGAGCTGCTCCAAACTTCAAAGTTTCCTTCTTCAGGACAGTCGAGTACTATTGGATGGTTCCAGGATGCCCCATACAAAAAGACTCGAGAGCAGGGGCCTAAGCATGGATGCCGAGAAACGCCAACTCACCTTCCCATTGCCTGGTCGAGACAAGGCACGCTCAATCTGCGGGCTCTTGGGTGAGCTACCCAGAAGGCTGAGTTTAAATGGACTCTCCTGAGGATGAGTCATAATGTGCATTTGTGTCCATGGAGACCTTGGAATGGGGTCTTGATCCGGGTCCTTGAGGGATGTTCATAACCGGAAGTTTTGATGGAGCTCTAAAGAGTATGTTTCCTACGTAGAGAAGAGAATTGTTTTGATGAGTGCCTAAGGTATCTCCCATATGCTGGTATTGGAAAACAGGCCTCTGAGGAGAAATGACTGAAAACAAAAGTAATGGATATGATTAGAGCCTAGGTGCCTGTCCGGTTCAATCTCTTTGCTGGGGATACGTGTCTAAGTATCTGAGGTGAGGTAGTTGCTCAGATTGTGTCAGATCTCCCCTGTTTGTCCTGGGCGACCTATAATATTGGAATGGCCTCGGGACTTTGGAGTTTCTCCTAATCTATAGGGTTGTGGTCAATGGAATGGGCAGAAATCCCCTGGAGAGGGCAGGCAAAGTTCTGAGTTTGGCTCTAGGGGCCCAATCTTGAGGGTGTGTGGGCTAGGCCTGTGGAGCAAAAATCTGAAAACACCATCTCCGCTTAGGATTGGGGACATAGTTATGGCACGCCCAATCTACAAACCGTGATAACACTTCAGGATATGAAAAAGTGTGAGTTTGAGGTGCTTGCTCAGATTTTGTCTCTGGATTTGTGTCAACAATGTGGGTGGAATGCTGGCATGGCCTCATGGGTTGTGGACGGCTTTCCTTCTCTGAGGATTTGACCCAATCCCAAGAGTTTGTGTATGTTCTGTGGGATGGGAGGAGTCCTTTCTGTTTTTTATTTTATTTTATTTTATTTTTTGTACCTCATGTGTCCCAATAAAGGAGGGATTCCAGAGCAGAGTCCTCGGGATGGACAACTGGACAACCCCACCTCTGTTTTAGTTTGGGGGCCTAGGGGCATGGCAAGTCCAATATGTGGGCTCTTGATTCAGACACTGAGAGGCCTTCCTTGAGGACAGGGCTCATGCTGAGGGTCACAATGCCTATTTGTGCCAACAAGGCCCTCAAGCATGGGAAGGGCCTCATGGGCCACGCTGGATTCTCCGACACTGAACGTTGGAGAATATGCCAACCACAAGGTTTCTGGCCATGGCGAAGGAAGAGTTGTGACTTCTGCATCACGTTCACCGCTGGACAGTGATTGGAGTTTAGGTCTAGGTTCTGAAACCCGAAAACCGAGGTTGGGAAGAGATGAAGACCTAAGGACCTGTTGGGTCCAATGAGCTCAGTGTGCGGCCAGCTGTTGAGCGTAGGTCTGGAGGTGTGGGCTCATGCTGTGTCAGACAAGGCATTAGACAGGGTAGACTGAATATTTGGGGTGCAGTCGAGTGGCGTTCAATTGATCCTCATTCGGGTCTCTAGGTAGTTCCATAAGGCAACGTTTTTTCTCTGGGAGGGCAGGCAGAGTGCTGCATTGTGGCCCCAGTATTGCCAAACTGTAGGGCTTTTGGGCCAGGGGTGTGAGGACTGTAGTCTGAGACCACAAGCTAGGCTTATTTTTTGGGGTGTGGGCACAGAAGGCACACTCTGCAGAGCTGAATCAAGATCTCATGCACCTGAAGTCAGGGCGAATATCAGACGTTTGCTCAGGTTGGAGTTTCTGTCCATGATGGCCACTTTATAAAGTGGAGCGTCTCAAGAGGCCATGTAGATTTTCCCACAATGGGAGTTGTGAGATGCTCCAGACTGCAAAGATTCCTTCTGTGGGACACTTGAGACCTGTTGGATGGCTCTAGGATGTCCCATATGGAATGACTCCAGAGTAGGGTTCTAAGGATTGATGCCTAGGCAGCCCACCTCCCATTCTAGTTGTCTCCTAGCGACAAGGCAGGTTTGATCTGCAGGCCCTGGGGGAGAAACCAAGGGGGTTGAGTTGACATGGACGCTCCCGAGGATAGATCATAATGTGGGTTTAAGTCCATGGAGACCTTGGAATGGGGCGCTTGATCCGGGGCCCTGAAAGATTCTCCTAAACAGAGGTTTTTATAGAGCTCCAAAGAGTAAATTTCCTATGTGGAGACGAGATTTTTCTGATGAGTGCCTCAGTAATCCCCCGTATTCTGGTATTGGAAACCAGGCCTCTGAGGAGAGATGCCTGGAAACAAAAGCAATGGATCTGATTAGGGCCTAAGTGCCTGTCCAGTTCAATCTTATTCTATGGGGATATCTGTCTCTGGGTCTGAGTGGAGGTGGTTTCCTAACTTGTGAAAGATCATCCCTGTTTGTCCTGGGCAGCCAACACTATTCGGATGGCCTCGGGGAGTTTGGAGGTTTCTCCTAATCTATAAGGTTGTGGCCAATGGAAATGGCAGAATTCCCCTGGAGAGGGAAGCCACAGTCCTGAGGTGTGGCTCCAGGGTTCCCAGCTTGGATGGTGTGTGGGCCATGCCTGTGGGGACAGAAGTCTGAAAACACAAACTCAGCTTAGGTTTGGGGATGTATGTATGAAGGCTGGATCTACAGACCGTGAGAATTTTCCGGGCTATGAACAAAGGGCGAGTATGTGGCGCTTGCTCAGGCTTTTGTCTCTGGATTTTGTGTCAACGGTGGCCGTGGAATGTCGGGGTGTTCTCAAGGGCCATGGACAATTCTTTCTCTGGTTATTTGGCCTGATCCTAAGGTGTTGGGGTCATTCTGTGGATGGGAAAAGTCCTTTCTGTATTTTTTTTTTTTTTTACCTCAGGTGTCCCACCAAAGAGGGATTCCAGAGCAGAGCCCTGAGTCGGGTGACTAGACATCTCGAACTCTGGTTGAGATTGGGTGACTAGGGGCTTGGCAAGCCCCATATGTGGGCTGTTGTTCCAGTCACTAAGAGGCTTCACATGAGGATAGGGCTCACGCTGAGGGTCACAATATGTGTTTGTGCAAATTGTGGCCCTCAGGGATAGGTGGGACCTCATAGTCCATGCTGCTTTCTCCTACAATGAACGTTGGACAACATGCCAACCACAAGGTTTCTTGCCATAGCGAAGGAGAAGTTCTGATTCTTGCATCACGTTCACTCCTGAGCAGTGAGTGGAGATAAGGTCTAGGTTCTGAAGGTGAAAATTGAGGTTGGGTAAAGATGATGGCCTAAAGCCATTGTGGGTATGATATGCTCAGTGTACGGCCAGCTGTCCTGGTGTTGGACTGGAGGTCTGCCCTCAGGCTGTGTCAGACAGAGCTTTAGTGCACAGGCTAGACTGTATAATTGGGGTATGGTCGAGTGGCATGCAGGTTGTTACTCATTTGGCGTTTCTGGTTAGCCCTATAGGGCCAGGCAGAGTGCTGCATTGGAGGCCAGGCAGAGTGCTGCATTGTGTCTCCAGAGTTTCTGTCCATGATGGCCCATTTGTGAAGGTGTGGGGCATCATGAGGAAATGGAGGTTTTCTCACAGTGTTATTGTGTGATGCTTCAAACCACAAGGATTCATTCTGCGAGACAGTCAAGACAGGTTGGTTGGATTCAAGACGTCCCATAAAGAAGTTCTCCAGAGCAGGGTTCTAAGGATGGATGCCTGGGCAGCCCTCCTCCCATTCTAACTGTCTCCTAGTAACAAGGAAGGTTTGATCTGCTGGCTCTGGGTGAGCAGCCGAGTGGGCTGATTTGAAATGGACTCTCCTGAGAATGGTTCATAATGTAAGTTTGTGTCCTTGGAGACCTTGGGATTGGGCCATGGTGCCAGCGCCCTGAAGGATCCTCCTAACCTGAGGTATTGACACAGCTCCAAAGAGCAAGTTTCCCATGTGGAGATGAGATCTGTTCTGATTGTTTCCTTAGGAAACCCCCATATTCTGATATTGGAAACCAGGCCTCTGAGGAGAGATACCTAGAAACCAAAGCAATGCATCAGAAGTTGGCTCAGGTTGGAGTTTCTGTCCATGATGGCCCCTTTATAAAGGGGAGCATCTCATGAGGCCATGTAGGTTTTCCCACGATAGGAGTTGTGAGATGCTCCAATCTGCAAGGATTCCTTCTGTGGGACAGTCAAGACCTTTTGGAAGGCTCCAGGACATCCCATATGGAACGGCGCCAGAGCAGGATTCCATGGATGGATGCCTAGAGAGTCTGCTTTGCATTCCAGTTGTCTTCTAGCGACAAGGCAGGTTTGATATTCTGCCTCTGGGGGAGTAATCGACGGGGCTGAGTTGAAATGTACTCTCCTGCCGAATGGTCATAATGCGGGTATGTGTCCATGGAGACCTTGGAATAGGGCGGTTGCTCCGGCTACCTGAAGGTTTCTCCTAACTGGAGGCTTTTACAGAGCTCCAAAGGATAAGTTTCCCATGTGAAGACAAGATTTGTTCTGATTGGTATCTCTGGAATCCCCCATATGCTGGTATTGGAAAACAGGCCTCTGAGGAGAGATGCTTAGAAAAAAAAGCAATGGAACCAATTACATTCTAGGGGCCAGTCCAGTTTAATCTTCTTCTCTTGGGTTATCTGTCTACGGGTGAGTTGACGTCGTTGCTCAGCTTGTGAGAGATCGCCCCTCTTTGTCCTGGGTGACCTACACTATTGGAATGGCCTCTGGGACTTTGGAGGTTTCTCCTTATCTGTAGGGTTGTGGCCAATGGAATGGGAAGAATTTCCTTGGAGAGGGCAGGCACAGTCCTGAGGTGTGGCTCCAGGGGCCTCAGTCTGGAGGGTGTGTGGACAGGGATGTCAGGATAGAAGTCTGAAAACACAAACTCGGCTTAGGTTTGGGGACGTAGGTATGGCAGGCCCAATCTACAGACTATGAGGAGAATTTTTTGGGATATGACCTAAGGGTGAGTGTGAACACTTGCTGAAGCTTATGTCTCTGGATTTTGTGTCAATAGTGGCCGTGGAATGTCGGGCTGGCCTCATGGGCCATGGACGAGTCTTTCTCTCTGGACCCCAATCACTTGGGATGGCCCAATCCCAAGTGATTGGGGTCATTCTGTGAGTGGGAGGAGTCCTTTCTGTGTTTATTTACCTCAAATGTCCCACGAAAGAGGGATTCCAGAGCAGAGCCCTGAGTAGGGGTGACTAGATGTCTCTACCTCTGGTTAAGATTGGGTGACTTGGGGCATGGCAGGCCCCATATGTGGGCTCATGGTCCAGCCACTGAGAGGCTTTACTTGAGGACAGGGCTCAAACTGAGGGTCCCAATGTGTGTTTGAGCCCACCGCAGCTCTTAAGCATAGGCAGGGCCTCAGGGACCCTACACTACCCTCAGGGGCCCTACTACTACCCCTGTAGGCCCTACAGGGGTCCTACACTGAACGTTGGACAAGATGCCAACCACAAGATTCTGGCGAGAGGGAAGGAGGAGTTCTGATTTCTGCATCACGTTCACCCATGGGAAGTGAGTAGAGATAAGGTCTAGGATTCTGTAGCCTGAAAACCGAAGTTGGAAAGAGATGGCGACCTAAGGCCATGGCGGTTCAGATGTTCTCAGTGTACTGCAAGCTGTCTGGGTGTCGGTTGGTAATTCAGGCCTCAGGTTCTGTCAGACAGGGCATTAGTGCACAGGCTAGACTATATAATTGGTGTACAGTTGAGTGACGTGCAGGTTTATCCTCATTTGAGGTTTCTGGGTAGACCCATAGGGCAATATTTTTCTTCTAGAGGGCAGGCAGAGTGCAGCACTGTGTCATCGGAAATCCCAAAATAGAGGGCGTGTGGTCCAGGAGAGTGAGGACGGAAGTCAGAGAACACTAGCTACGCTTAGGTTTTGGGGTGAGGGCACAGCAGGTACACTCTGAAGAGCTGAATCAAGATCTCGTGCATCTGAAGTCAAGGCGAAGATCAGCTGTTGGCTCAGGTTGGAGTTTCTTTCCATGATCTGCCTTCATGAAGATTGGGGGCATCATGTGACCTTGGAAGCTTTCCATGATATGAGTTGTTAGGTGGTCCATGCACAAGGACTCCTGTGGGACAGTCGAGACCTGTTGGATGGCTCAAGGATGTCCCATAAGGAACGACGCAAGAGCAGGGTTCTAAGGATGGATGCCTGAAGATCCCAACTCGCATTTCAATTGTCTCCTAGCGACAAGGCAGGTTCAATCTGCTGGCTCTGGAGTAGCAACCGAGGGGGTTTAGATGAAATGGACTCTCCTGAGGATGGGTCATAATTTGGGATTGTGTCCATGGAGATATTCAAATGGGGCAGTGGCTCCAGTGACCTGAAGTTTTCTCCTAACTGGAGGTTATGACACAGCTCCATAGAGCAAGATTCCCATGTGGAGACGAGATTTTTTCTGATAGGTAGCTCTGGAAACCCCCTTATGCTGGTATTGGAATCCAGGCCTCTGAGGAGAGATGCCTGAAAACAAAAGAAATGGATCCAATTAGGGCCTAGGTGCCTGTCTTGTTCAATATTCTTTTCTATGGATATCTGTCTAAGGTTCTGATTGGAGGTAGTGGCTCAGCTTGTGCCAGAGGGTCCCTGTATGTCCAGGACATCCTACACTATTGGGATGGCCTCAGAGATTTTGGATGATTCTCCTAATCTGTCAGGTTGTTCCAAATGAATGAGCAGAATTCCCTTGGAGAGGGCAGGCACAGTCCTGAGGTGTGGCTCCATGGGGCCCAGCCTTTAGAATGTGTGGGTGAGGACAATGGAGACAGAAGTCTGAAAACACAAACTCGGCTTAGGTTTGGGGACATAGGTATGGCAGGCCCGATCTACAGACCTTGAGAATTTTGGGGGCTCTGAACAAAGGGCAAGTGTGTGGCGCTTTTTCAGGTTTTTGTGTCCGGATTTTGTGTCAATGGTGGCCGTGGAATGTCAGGCTGGCCTCATCGACCATGGACGAGTATTTCTCTCTGTGGATTTGGCCAGATTCCAAGTGTTTGGGGTCATTCTTTGGATGGTAGGAGTCCTTACTTTTTTTTTTTTTTTATCTTGGTTTTTTTTTTTTTTTTTTTTTTTTACCTTATGTGTCCCACCAAAGAGGGATTCCAGAAAAGAGCTCTGAATAAGGTTGACTAGACTTCTCAAGCTCTGGCTAGGATTGGGGGAGTAGGGGCATGGCAAGTCCCATATGCAGGCTCTTGGTCCAGCCCCGGAGAGGCTTTACTTGAGGCCAGGGTTCATGCTTAGGGTCCTAATGTGTGTTTGTGCCCATCGCAGCCCTCAAGCATGTCTGAGGCCTCATGGGCCATGCTGGGTTCTCATATACTGAACGTTGGACAACATGCCAACCACAAGGTTTCTGGTCATGGGGAAGGTGAAGTTCTGATTGCTGCATCACGTACATCACTTAGTTGTGAGTGGAGATAATGTCTAGGTTCTGAAGCCTGAAGACCAATGTTGGGAAGAGATGATGACCTAAGGCCATGGCATGTTCGATGTGTTCAGTGTGAGGCCAGGTGTCTGGGTGTCGGTCACGAGGTCTGGGGTCAGGCTGTGTCAGACAGGGCATTAGTGCCCAGGCTAGACTGTATAATTGGGGTACAGTCTAGAGAATTGCAGGTTGATCCTCATTTGATGTTTCTGGGTAGACCCCTAGGGCAAAGTCTCTCTTCTGGAGGGCAGGCAGAGTGCTGCATTTTGTCTCCAGAATTCCCAAAGTGGAAGGCTTGTGGGCCAGGAGTGTGAGGACGGAAGTCTGAGAACGTGAGCTGGCTTAGGTTTTGGGGCGAGGGCAAGGCAGGCACACTCTGCAGAGCTGAATTGAGATCTCATGCATCTGAAGTCAGGGCGAGGATCAGACGGAAGTTTCTGTCCATGATGTCCTCTACCTGAAGGTGGAGGCATCACGAGGCCATGGAGGTTTTCCCACGGTGCGAGTGTGTGATGCTGCAAACCACAAGAATTCCTTCTGCAGGAAAGTTGAGACCTGTTGAATGGATCAAGGACACCCCATTAGGAATTTCTCCAGTGCAGAGTTCTAACAACGGATACCTGGTCAACGAACTCGCATTCCAATTGTCTCCTAGTGACAAAGCAGGTTTGATCTGCTGGCACTGGGTGAGCAACCGCCAGGTTTGAGTTGAAATGGACTCTCCTGAGGATGGGTCATAATGTGGGATTGTGTCCATTGAGACATTGGAATGGGGCGGTGGCTCCAGTGACGTGAAATTTTCTCCTAACTGGAGGTTTTGACACAGTTCCATATAGCATGATTCCCATGTATCATGCGATTTGTTCTGATTGGTAGCTCCAGAAACCCCCATGTGCTGGTATTGGAATCCAGGCCTCTGAGGAGAGATACGTGAAAACAAAAGCAATGGATCCGTTTAGGGCCTAGGTGCCTGTCCTGTTCAATCTTCTTTTCTATGGATATCTATCTACAGGTCTGATTGGAGGTAGTGGCTCAGCTTATGGCAGATGGTCCCTGTTTGTCCCGGACATCCTACAATATTGGGGTGGCCTCGGGGACTTCGGATGTTTCTCCTAATCTGTCAGGTTGTGCCAAAGGAATGAGCAGAATTCCCATGAAGAGGGCAGGCACAGTCCTGAGGTGTGGCTCCATGGGGCCAAGCCTTGAGGGTGTGTGGGCCAGGACAATGGAGACAGAAGTCTGAAAACACAAACGTGGCTTAGGTTTGGGGACATAGGTATGGCAGGCCCGATCTACAGACCGTGAGAATTTTTCAGGCTTTGAACAAAGGGCGAGTGTGTGGCGCTTTTTCAGGCTTTTGTCTCCGGATTTTGTGTCAATGGTGGCCGTGGAATGTCAGGATGGCCTCATCAGCCATGGACGAGTATTTCTCTCTGTGAATTTGGCCCAATTCCAAGTGTTTGCGGTCATTCTTTGGACGGTAGGAGTCCTTTCTCTATTTTTTTTTTAACCTCATGTGTCCCACCAAGGAGGGATTCTAGAGAAGAGATCTGAGTAGGGGTGACTAGACTTCTCAAGCACTGGTTAAGGCTTGGGGAGTAGGGGCATGGTAATCTCCATATGTGGGCTCTTGGTCCAGCCCCGGAGAGGCTTTACTTGATGCCAGGGATCATGCTTAGGATCCTAATGTGTGTTTGTGCCCATCGCAGCCCTCAAGCATGTCTGAGGCCTCATGGGCCATGCTGGTTTCTCCTACACTGCACGTTGGACAACATGCCAACCACAGGGTTTCTGGTCATGGGGAAGGAGGAGTTCTGATTTCTGCATCACGTACATGGCATGGCAGTGAGTAGAGATAAGGTCTAGATTCTGAAGCCTGAAAACCGAGGTTGGTAAGAGATGACGACCTAAGGCCATGGTGGGTCCGATGCACTTAGTGTGCAGCCAGATGTCTGTGTCCATCATGAGGTCTGGGCTCAGGCTGTGTCAGGCAGGGCATTAGTCCCCAGGCTAGACTGTATAATTGGGGTACAGTCGAGTGATGTGAAGGTTGGTCCTCATTTGGGGTTTCTGGTTGGCCCCATAGGGCAAAGATTTTCTTCTGGAGGGCAGGCAGAGTGCTGCATTCTGGCTCCAGAATTGCCAACTTCAGGGCTTGTGGGCCAGGTGTTTTAGGACAGAAGTCTGAGAACACAAGTTCAGCTTTGAATTCGCAGCGGTGACATGGCAGGCACACTCTACAGACCTGAAATGAGATCTCGTGCATCTGAATTCAGGGCGAGGATCAGATGTTGGCTTAGGTTGGAGTTTCTGTACATGATGTCCCCTTCATAAAGGTGGGGGGGGGGCATCAGGAAACCATGGAAGATTTCCAACTTTGTGAGTGTGTGATGCTCCAAACCACAAGGATTCCGTCAGCGGGACAGTCACGACCTTTTGGATGGATCAAGGACGTCCCATAAGAAATGCTCCAAAGCACAGTTCTAATGATGGATGCCTGGGCAGTCCAACTTGCATTCCAGTTGTGTCCTAGTGAAAAGGAGGATTTGATCTGCTGTCACTGGGGGAACAACCGAGGGGGCTGAATTGAAATGGAATCTCATGAGGATCAGTCGATGTGGATTTGTGTCCATGGATCCCTTGGAATGGGGCAGTGGCTCTGTTGCCCTGAAGAATTCTCCTAACCTGAGGTTTTGATGCAGCTCCAAAGAGCAAGTTTCCCATGTAGAGACGAGATTTGTTCTGAAACCCCCACAACCTGGTATTGGAAACCAAGCATCTGGGGAACAATGCCTGGAATCCAAAGCAATGGATCTGATTACGGTCTAGGGGCCTGTCCTTTTCAATATTCTCCTCTGAGTGTCTCTGTCTAAGATTCAGAATGGAGGTCACTGCTCAGCTTGTGTCAGATCACCCATGTTTGTTGGGGGAGGCCAACACTATTGGACTGGTCTTGGGAATTGGAGGTTTCTCCTAATCTGTAAGGGTGTGGCAAATGAAACGGGCAGAGTTCCCTTGGAGAGCACTGGCACAGTCCTTAGGTGTGACACCACCTTTCTGGGTGTCATCCAGGAGGTCCAGGCTCAGGCTGTGTCAGACAGGGCATTAGTGCCAAGCTTAGATTGTATAATTGGAGTAAAGTTGAGTGGCATGCAGGTTGATCCTCATTTGGCGTTTCTGGGTAGCCCCAGGGGCAACGTTTTTCTTCTGGAGGGAAGGAAGAGTGCTGCATTGTGGCGACGGAATTCTCACACTGGAGGGCTTGTGGGCCAGAATTGTGAGGAAGGAAGTGTGAGAACACAAGCTAGGCTTAGGTTTTGGGTCAAGATCATGGCAGGCACACTCTGTAGAGCTAAATCTAAATCTCATGCATCTGAAGTCAGGGCGAGGATCAGACGTAGGCTCAGGTTGAAGTTTCTGTTCAGGATGGCCCCTTCATGATGGTGGGGGGCATCATGGGGCTATGGAGACTTTCCCACGATTGGCATTGTATGTTGCTCCAATCGGCAAGGATTCCTTCTACGGGACAGTCGAGACCGGTCAGATTGCTCCAGGACGTCCCATGCGGAACCACGGCAGTGCAGGGTTCTAAGGATGGATTCCTGGAGTGCCCGCCTCACATTCCTATTATCTCCTAGTGACAAGGCAGGTTCGATCTGCTTCTTTTGGGGAGCAACAAAGGGGATGTGTTGAAATGGACTCGCCTGCGGATGGGTCATAATGTGGGTTTGTGTCCATGGAGACCTTGGAATGGGGTGTTGGCTGCTGGGACCTGAAGGTTTCCCTTAAGTGGAGGTTGTGACACAGCTCCAAAATGCATGTTTCCCATGTGGAAATGAGATTTGTTCAGACTGGTACCTCCAGAAGAACACATATGCTGGTATTGGAAACCAGGCCTCTGAGGAGAGATGCCTGGAATCAAAAGCAATGGATCTGATTAGGTCCTAGGTGCCTGTCCGGTTCAATCTTCTTCTCTGGGGTTATCTGTCTATGGGTCTGAGTTGAGGTAGTTGCTCATCTTGGGACAGATCACCCTGTTTGCCCTGAGTGGCCAACACTATTGGGATGGCCTCAGGGACGTTGGAGTGTTCTCCTAATCTTTAGGGTTGTGGCCAATGGAATGGGCAGAATTTGCTTGGAGAAGGCAGGCACAGTCCTGAGGCATGGCTCCAGGGGCCCCAGCCTGGAGGGTGTGTGGGCCAGGACAGTGGGGACAGAAATCTGAAAACCCAAACTCAGCTTAGGTTTGGGGACGTAGGTATGACAGGCCTGATCTATAGTCCGTGAGGAGAATTTTTCAGGCTATGAACAAAGGGCAAGTGTGAGGCATATCTCCAGGCTTTTGTCTCTAGATTTTGTGTCAATGGTGGCCATGGAATGACGGGATGGCCTCTTTGGCCATGGATGATTCTTTCTCTTTTATGATTTGGTCAGATCCCAAGTTTTGGGGCTCATTCAGGGGATGGAGGAGACCCTTCGATATTTTTTTCCTCAGGGGTTCCAGAGCAGAGAACTGAATAGGGGTGACTAGACCTCTCAACCTCTCATTAATATTGGGGGACTAGGGATGGCAATGCGGGTTCTTGGTCCAGCCCCTGAGAGGCTTTACTTGAGGACAGGGCTCACACTGAGGGTCCCAATGTGTTTGTGCCCATTGCGGTTCTCAAGCATGGGCGGGGACTCATGGGCTACACTGGATTCTCCTACACTGAACGTTGGAAAACATGCCAACCACAAGGTTTCTTGCCTTGAGGAAGAAGGAGTTTCATTTCTGCATCACGTTCACCCCTGGGTAGTGAGTATATATAAGGTCTAGGTTCTGAAGCCTGAAAACCAAGGTTGGGAAGAGATGATGACCTAAAGCCATGGCGGGTCTGATGTGCTCAGTGTACAGCCAGCTGTCTGGGTGTCGGTTGAAAATTCAGACCTCAGGCTGTGCAAGACAGGGCATTAACGCCGAAGTGAAACTGTATAATTGGGGTAGAGTCAAGTGGCATGCAGGTTGATCCTCATTTGGTGTTTCTGGTTAGCCCCATAGGACAACGTTTCTCTTCTGGAGGGCAGTCAGAGTGCTGCATTGTGTCTCTCCAGAATTCCCTAACTGGAGGGCTGGTGGGCTCGGAGTGTGAGGACGAAGTCTGAGAACAATAGCTAGGTTTTGCTTCGGGGCAGGGTTTCGGCAGGCACACTCTGCAGAGTTGAATCAAGATTTCGTGCATCTGAAGTCAGGGCGAGGATTAGACGTTGGCTCAGGTTGGAGTTTCTGTCCAAGATGGCTCTTTCATGAAGGGGACGGTGCACCACGAGGCCACAGAGCTTTTCCCATGATGGGAGTTGTGAGGTGCTCCAAAGCACAAGGATTCCTTCTGCAGGACAGCTGTGACCTCTTGGATGGCTCCAGGACGTCCCATATGAAATTACTTCAGAGTAGTTTTCTACAGATGGATGCCTAGCCAGCCCGCCTCACATTCCAATTGTCTCCTAGTGACAAGATAGGTTCGATCTGCTGGCTCTAGGGGAGCACCCAAGGGCACTGAGTTGAAATAGACTCTCCTGCAGATGGGTCCTAATGTGGGATTGTGTCCATGGAGACCTTGGAATGAGGTGGTGGCACCGGGGCCCTGAAGGATTTTCCTAGCCGGAGGTTTTGACAAAGCTTGAAAGAGCACGTTTCCCATGTGGAGAAGACATTTGTTCTGACTGATGACTCAGGAAACCCCCATATGGTGGTATTGAAAACCAGGCCTCTGAGGTTCTGACATAGCTCCACGAGCAAGTTTCCAATGTGCAGACAAGACTTGCTCTGAAGGGGCCTCTGGAAACCCCATAGGCTGGTATTGGAAACCAGGCCTCTGAGAAGAGATGCCTGGAAACCAAAGCAATGGATCTGATTAGGGCCTAGGGGCCTGTCCAGTTCAATGTTCTTCTCTGGGGACATCTGTCTCCGAGTTGGTGTGGAGCTAGTTGCTCAGCTAGTGTCAGATCACCCCTGTTTGTTCCAAGCGGCCTACAAAATTGGTATGGTCCCAGGGACATTGGAGATTTCTCCTGATTTATATGGTTGTGGCCAATGGAATATGAAGAATTCCCTTTGAGAGGGCAGGAACAATCCTGAGGTGTGGTTCCAGGGGCCCTAGCCTGAAGGGTGTGTGTTTTCAGACAACTGTCCAAACAGCCCAGGCCTACACAACCTACAGTCTCAGGCCCCTGGAGCAAAACCTGAGGACTGTACTTGCCTTCTCCAAGGGAATTGTGTGTGCCCATTCCAATGGCCACAACCCTTCTAATAGGATAAACCTCCAAAGTCCCTGATCCATCTCAATAGTGGTGACTTCCCAGGAAAAACAGGGGCAATCTGAGCCCAACTGAGCACCTACCTGCACTCAGACCCATAGACAGATGTCCCCAGAGGTAAAAAGGAAAGAACAGGCCCCTAGGCACTAATCAGATCCATTGCTTTGGTTTCCAAGCATCTCTCCTCAGAGGCCTGGATTTCAAAAGCAGCATATAGCTGTTTCTTGACCCACACATCAGAAAACATCTCATCTACACATGGGAAACTTGCACGTTGGGGCTGTGTCAAAGCCTCTGTTTAGGAGAACCCTTTAGATCCCAGTGCCTCCGCTTCATTCCAAGGTCTCCATAGACACAAAAGCACATTAGGACCCATCCCCAGGGGTGTCCATTTCAACTCAGCGTCCTCGGTTGCTCCCCACAGATCCAGGAGATCTAACCTGTCTTGTTGCTAGGAGACAATTGGAATGCGAGGTGGGCTACCCAGCCATCCATCCTTAGAACCCAGCTCAGAATCATTGGCCTAGAGCCAAACGACAGGTCTCAATTGTCCTGCAGAAGACTCTCTGCCGTTTGGAGCTTCTCACAATCCCATCGTGGGAAAAACCCCATGGCCTCGTGATGCCCCCCCATTCATGAAGGGGCCATCAGGGACAGAAACTCCAACCTGAGCGATCGTCTGATCCTCGCCATGACTTCAGATGCACGAGATCTCAATTCAGGTCTGTAGATTGTGCCTGCCATGGCCTCACCCAGAAACCTAAGCCTAGCTTGTGTTCTCAAACTTTTGTCGTCAGACTACTGGCCCACAAGCCCTCCAGTTTGGCAATCCAGAACTACAATGCAGCACTCTGCCGGCCCTCCAGAAGAAAAACATTGTCCGCTGGGGCTCCCAGTAACCCCAAAGGAGGATCAACCTGCACCGACCTTGGCTGTACCCCAAATACATAGGCTGACCAGGGCACTAATGCCCTTTCTGACACAGCCTGAGCCTGGAGCCCCTGGCCCCTCCCAGACAGCTGGCCGCACACTGAGCACATCGAGCCGCCATGGCCTTAGGTCGTCATCTCTTCCCAACCTCGGTTTTCAGGTTTCAGAACCTAGACCTTATCTCCAATCACTGCCCAGGGTTGAAGGTGATGCAGAAATCAGAACTCCTTCCCCATGGCAAGAAACCTTGTGGTTGGCATGGTGTCCACGCTCAGTGTAGTTGAAACCAGTGTGGCCCATGAGGCCCCGCCCATGCTCGCGGGCCACATTGGTCACAAACACACATTGTGACCCTCAGGCCGAGCCCAATCCTCAAGTAAGGCCACTCAGTGGCTGGATGAAGAGATATCATATTGGGCTTGCCATGCCCCTAGGCCCCAATTTTTAACCATATTTCGGGTTGTCCCTTCAGTCTTCCCCACGGCTTGGCTTTGGAATTCCTCTTTTGGTGGGACACCTGAGGTAACAAAACTGAAATGAGTCCTCCCATCCCACAGATTGACGAAAAGCAATTGGGAATCGGGCCAAATCCTCAGAGAGGAAGATTCGTCCATGGCCCATGAGGCGTCCCCACATTCCACGGCCATAGCTGAAACAAAATCCAGAGACAAAAGCCTGAGCAAGCGCCTCAGACTCGCACTTTCTTCATATCCTGAAGAGTTCTTCTCATGGTTTGTAGATCGGGCCTGCCATACCTACATCCCCAATCCTAAGTTGAGTTTCTGTTTTCAGACTTCTGTCCTCAAAGTCTTGGGCCACACCCCCTCCAGCCTGGGCCCCTGGAGCCACACATTAGGACTGTGCCTACCAATCCATGGGAATTCTGCCCATTCCATGGTCCAAAATCGTACAAATTAGGAGAAACCTCCAAAGTCCCTGAGGCCATCCCAATAGTGTAGGTCGCCCGGAACAAACAAGGGCTGTCTGACACCAGCTGATAATAGACCTCCACTCATACCATAGATGGATGTCCCCAGAGAAGAAGATTGAACCAGACAGGACCCTAGGCCATAATAGGATCCATTGCTTTGGGTTACAGGCATGTGTCCTCAAAAGCCTGATTCCAATACGAGCATAGGAATTTTCCTGAGGCACCCATCAGAACTCATCTCGTCTCCACAAGGAAACCTGTGCATGGGAGCCATGTCCAAAGCTTAGGAGAGTATTTCAGGGTCCCAGTGCCACCGCCCCATTCCAAGGCCCTCATGGACACAAAAACACATTAAGACCCATCCTCAGGAAAGTCCATTTCAACTCAGCCACCCCGGTTGCTCCGGCAGAGCCATCAGATCTAAACTGTCTTGTTGCTAGGAGACAATTGGAATGCGAGGCGGGCTTCCCAGGCATCCATCCGCGAACGGTGCTCTGGAGTCATTCCATATGGGATGTCCTGGAGCTGTCCAACAGGTCTCAATTGTCCCGCAGAAGGAATCCTTGAAGGGGGCATCCCCCAACTCCCAACGTGGGAAAACCTCAATGGCCTCGAGATTCCGCTCCCTTCATGAAGCGGCCGTCATGCTCAGAAACTCCAACCTGAGCCAACGTCTGATCCTCGCCCTGACTTCAGATGCATGAGATATTGGTTCAGATCTGCAGGGGGTACCGGCCGTGCCCTCGCCCTGAAACCCAAGTCAAGCTTTTCTTCTCAGACTTCCGTCCTCACACTCCTGCCCCGAAGCCCTCAAGTTTGGCAATTCCGGACCCACAATGCAGCACCCTGCCTGCCCTCTAGAAAAAAAATTATTGCCTCATGAGCTGCCCAGGCACCTTATATGAAAATAAACCTACACAGCACTCGACTTTACCCAAATTATATAGTCTAACCTGGGCACTAATGCACTGCCGAACACAACCTGAGCCCGGACCTCCTAACCAACACCCAGAAAGCTGACCACACACTGAGCACATAAAACCCGCCATGGCCTTAGGTCATCATCTCTTCCCTACCTCAGTTTTCAGGCTTCAGAACCGAGACCTTATCTCCAATCACTGCCCAGGAATGAGTGTGATGCAGAAATCAGAACTCCTCCTTACCCATGGCAAGAACCCTTGTGGTTGGCACGTTGTCCAAAGTTCAGTGTAGGAGAAACCAGCATTCACCCTGAGGCCTCGCCCATTCCTGAGTGCGACAAGGGCATACACACGCATTGTGACCCTCAGCATGAGTCCTGTCCCCTAGTAAGTTTTCTCAATGGCTGGATCTTTAGATGTCATAATGGGCTTTACATGTCCCTAGGCCCCAATTTTTAACCAGATTTCTGATTGTCCAGTCGCCCCTCCCCAGGGTTCTACTCTGGAATCCATCATTTGGTGGGACACCTGAGGTTAAACAAGAAAACAACAAAAACAAAAAAAAAAACGGACTTCTTCCAGCCCACAGAATGACCCCAAACTCTTTGGACGGGACCAAACCACCAGAGAGTAAGACTCGTCCATTTCCCATGAAGTCACCCAGAAATTCCACGACCATGAGTGACACGATATCCAGAGACAAAAACTTGAGCAGGAGCCTCACACTCGCCCTTCTTTCAAATCCCGAAGAGTTCTCCTCATGGTCTGTAGATCAGTCCTGCCATACCTATGACCCGAAACATAAACCGAGTTTGTGTTTTCAGACACCTGTCCAAACAGCCCTGGCCTACACAACCTACAGGCTCAGGCCCCTGGAGCCAAACCTGAGGACTGTACTAGCCCTCTCCAAGGGAATTGTGTGTGCCCATTCCAATGGCCACAACCCTTCTAATACGATAAACCTCCAAAGTCCCTGATCCATCTCAATAGTGGTGGCTTCCCAGGAAAAACAGGGGCAATCTGAGCCCAACTGAGCACCTACCTGCACTCATTCCCATAGACAGATGTCCCCAGAGGTAAAAAGGAAAGAACAGGCCCCTAGGCACTAATCAGATCCATTGCTTTGTTTTCCAGGCATCTCTCCTCAGAGGCCTGGATTTCAAAAGCAGCATATAGCTGTTTCTTGACTCACCCATCAGAAAACATCTCATCTACACATGGGAAACTTGCACGTTGGAGCTGTGTCAAAGCCTCTCTTTAGGAGAACCCTTTAGGGCCCCAGTGCCACCGCTTCATTCCAAGGTCTCCATAGACACAAAAGCACGTTAGGACCCATCCCCAGGGGTGTCCATTTCAATTCAGAGTCCTCGGTTGCTCCCCACAGATCCATGATATCTAACCTGTCTTTTTGCTAGGAGACAATTGGAATGCGAGGTGGGCTACCCAGCCATCCATCCTTAGAACCCTGCTCAGAATCATTGGCCTGGAGCCAAACAACAGGTCTCAATTGTCCTGGAGAAGACTGTCTGCTGTTTGGAGCTTCTCACAACTCTCATCTTGGAAAAACCCCCATGGCCTCTTGATGCCCCACCCCATTCATGAAGGGGCCATCAGGGACAGAAACTCCAACCTGAGCGATCATCTGATCCTCGCCCTGACTTCAGATGCACGAGATCTCGATTCAGGTCTGTAGATTGTGCCTGCCATGGCCTCACCCAGAAATCTAAGCCTAGCTTGTGTTCTCAGACTTTTGTCGTCAGACTACTGGCCCACAAGCCCTCCACTTTGGCAATCCAGAAATACAATGCAGCACTCTGCCGGCCCACCAGAAGCAAAATATTGTCCTCTGGGGTTACCCAGTAATCCCAAATGAGGATCAACCTGCACCGAACTTGGCTGTACCCCAAATACATAGGCTGACCAGGGAATTAATGCCCTTTCTGACACAGCCTGAGCCTGGACCCCCTGGCCCCTCCCAGACAGCTGGCCGCACACTGAGCACATCGAGCTGCCATGGCCTTAGGTCGTCATCTCTTCCCAACAACAGTTTTCAGGTATCAGAACCTAGACCTTATCTCCAATCACTGCCCAGGGTTGAAGGTGATGCAGAAATCAGAACTCCTTCCCCATGGCAAGAAACCTTTTGGTTCGCATGTTGTCCAACGTTCAGTGTAGTTGAAACCAGTGTGGCCCATGAGTCCCGGCCCATGCTCGCAGGCCACATTGGTCACAAACACACATTGTGACCCTCAGGCTGAGCCCAGTCCTCAAGTAAGGCCACTCGATGGCTGGATGAAGAGATAGCATATTGGGCTTGCCATGCCCCTAGGCCCCAATTTTTAACCATAGTTCAGGTTGTCCCTTCAGTCTTCCCCACGGCTTGGCTTTGGAATTCCTCTTTTGGTTGGACAACTGAGGTAAAAAAACTGAAATGAGTCCTCCCATCCCACAGATTGACGAAAAGCAATTGGGAATGGGGCCAAATCCTCAGAGAGGAAGATTCGTCCATGGCCCATGAGGCCTCCCCGACATTCCACGTCCATCGCTGATACAAAATCCAGAGACAAAAGCCTGAGCAAGCGCCTCAGACTCGCACTTTCTTCATATCCTGAAGAGTTCTGCTCATGGATTGTCGACCGGGCCTGCCATACCTACGTCCCCAAACCTAAGCTGAGTTTGTGTTTTCAGACTTCTGTCCTCAAAGTCTTGGGCCACACACCCTCCAGACTGGGCCCCTGGAGCCACACATTAGGACTGTGACTACCAATCCATGGGAATTCTGCCCATTCCATGGTCCAAAATCGTACAAAATAGGAGAAACCTCCAAAGTCCCTGAGGCCATCTCAATAGTGTAGGTCGCCCGGAACAAACAAGGGCTGTCTGACACCAGCTGATAATCGACCTCCACTCATACCATAGATGGATGTACCCAGAGAAGAAGATTGAACCAAACAGGACCCTAGGCCATAATAGGATCCATTGCTTTGGGTTACAGGCATGTGTCCTCAAAAGCCTGATTCCAATACGAGCATAGGGGTTTTCCTGAGGCACCCATCAGAACTCATCTCGTCTCCACAAGGAAACCTGTGCATGGGAGCCATGTCCAAAGCTTAGGAGAGTACTTCAGGGTCCCGGTGCCACCACCCCATTCCAAGGCCCTCATGGACACAAAAACACATTAGGACCCATCCTCAGGAAAGTCCATTTCAACTCAGCCACCCCAGTTGCTCCGGCAGAACCATCAGATCTAAACTGTCTTGTTGCTAGGAGACAATTGGAATGCGAGGCGGGCTTCCCAGGCATCTATCCGCGAACGGTGCTCTGGAGTCATTCCATATGGGATGTCCTGGAGCTGTCCAACAGGTCTCAATTGTCCCGCAGAAGGAATCCTAGAAGGGGTCATCCCACACCTCCCAACGTGGGAAAACCTCAATGGCCTCGAGATTCCGTTCCCTTCATGAAGCAGTCGTCATGCTAGAAAATCCAACCTGAGCCAACGTCTGATCCTCGCTCTGACTTCAGATGCATGAAATATTGGTTCAGATCTGCAGGGGGTACCTGCCGTGCCCTCGTCCTAAAAGCCAAGTCTAGCTTGTCTTCTCAGACTTCCGTCCTCACATTCCTGGCCCCGAAGCCCTCATGTTTGTCAATTCCGGACCCACAATGCAGCACTAAGCCTGCCCTCTAGAAAAAAAATTATTGCCTCATAGCTGCCCAGGCACCTTAAATGAGGGTAAACCTACACAGCACTCGACTTTACCCAAATTATATAGTCTAACCTGGGCACTCATGCACTGCCGAACACAACCTGAGCCCGGACCTCCTGACCAACACCCAGAAAGCTGACCGCACACTGAGCACATAAAACCCAGCATGGCCTTAGGTCATCATCTCTTCGCTACCTCAGTTTTCAGGCTACAGAACCGAGACCTTATCTCCAATCACTGCCCAGGGGTGAGTGTGATGCAGAAATCAGAACTCCTCCTTACCCATGGCAGGAACCCTTGTGGTTGGCACGTTGTCCAACGTTCAGTGTAGGAGAAACCAGCATTCACCCTGAGGCCCCGCCCATTCTTGAGTGTGACAAGGGCATACACACGCATTGTGACCCTCAGCATGAGTCCTGTCCTCTAGTAAGTCCTCTCAGTGGCTGGACCATTAGATGTCATAATGGGCTTGACATGTCCCTAGGCCCCAATTTTTAACCAGATTTCTGATTGTCCATTCGACCCTCCCCAGGGTTCTACTCTGGAATCCTCATTTGGTGGGACACCTGAGGATAAAAAAGAAAACAACAACAACAACAACAACAACAAAAAAAAACGGACTTCTTCCAGCCCACAGAATGACCCCAAACTCTTTGGACGGGGCCAAACCACCAGAGAGTAAGACTCGTCCATTTCCCATGAAGTCACCCAGAAATTCCACGACCATGAGTGACACGATATCCAGAGACAAAAACTTGAGCAGGAGCCTCACACTCGCCCTTCTTTCAAATCCCGAAGAGTTCTCCTCATGGTCTGTAGATCAGTCCTGCCATACCTATGACCCGAAACATAAGCCGAGTTTGTGTTTTCAGACAACTCTTCAAACAGCCCTGGCCTACACAACCTACAGGCTCAGGCCCCTGGAGCCAAATCTGAGGACTGTACTTGCCCTCTCCAAGGGAATTGTGTGTGCCCATTCCAATGGCCACAACCCTTCTAATAGGATAAACCTCCAAAGTCCCTGATCCATCTCAATAGTGGTGGCTTCCCAGGAAAAACAGGGGCAATCTGAGCCCAACTGAGCACCTACCTGCACTCAGACCCATAGACAGATGTCCCCAGAGGTATGAAGGAATGAAGAGGCCCCTAGGCACTAATCAAATCCATTGCTTTGGTTTCTAGGCATCTCTCCTCAGAGGCCTGGATTTCAAAAGCAGCATATAGCTGTTTCTTGACTCACCCATCAGAAAACATCTCATCTACACATGGGAAACTTGCACGTTGGAGCTGTGTCAAAGCCTCTGTTTAGGAGAACCCTTTAGGGCCCCAATGCCACCGCTTCATTCCAGGTCTCCATAGACACAAAAGCACGTTAGGACCCATCCCCAGGGGTGTCCATTTCAACTCAGCGTCCTCGGTTGCTCCCCACAGATCCAGGAGATCTAACCTGTCGTGTTGCTAGGAGACAATTGGAATGCGAGGTGGGCTACCCAGCCATCCATCCTTAGAACCCTGCTCAGAATCATTGGCCTGGAACCAAACGACAGGTCTCAATTGTCCTGCAGAAAACTCTCTGCAGTTTGGAGCTTCTCACAACTCCCATCGTGGGAAAACCCCCATGGCCTCGTGATGCCCCCGCCCATTCATGAAGGGGCCATCAGGGACAGAAACTCCAACCTGAGCGATCGTCTGATCCTCGCCCTGAATTCAGATGCACGAGATCTCGATTCAGGTCTGTAGATTGTGCGTGCCATGGCCTCACCCAGAAATCTAAGCCTAGCTTGTGTTCTCAGACTTTTGTCGTCAGACTACTGGCCCACAAGCCCTCCAATTTGGCAATCCAGAACTACAATGCAGCACTCTGCCGGCCCTCCAGAAGAAAAACATTGTCCTCTGGTGCTACCCAGTAATCCCAAATGAGGATCAATCTGCACCGACCTTGGCTGTACCCCTAATACTTAGGCTGACCAGGGCACTAATGCCCTTTCTGACACAGCCTGAGCCTGGACCCCCTGGCCCCTCCCAGACAGCGGGCCGCACACTGAGCACATCGAGCCGCCATGGCCTTATGTCGTCATCTCTTCCCAACATCAGTTTTCAGGTTTCAGAACCTAGACCTTATATCCAATCACTGCCCAGGGTTGAAGGTGATGCAGAAATCAGAACTCCTTCCCCATGGCAAGAAACCTTGTGGTTGGCATGTTGTCCAACGTTCAGTGTAGTTGAAACAAGTGTGGCCCATGAGGCCCCGCCCATGCTCGCAGGCCACAATGGTCACAAACACACATTGTGACGCTCAGGCTGAGCCCAGTCCTCAAGTAAGGCCACTCAGTGGCTGGATGAAGAGATATCATATTGGGCTTGCCATGCCCCTAGGCCCCAATTTTTAACCATAGTTCGGGTTGTCCCTTCAGTCTTCCCCACGGCTTGGCTTTGGAATTCCTCTTTTGGTGGGACACCTGAGGTAACAAAACTGAAATGAGTCCTCCCATCCCACAGATTGACGAAAAGCAATTGGGAATCGGGCCAAATCCTCAGAGAGGAAGATTCGTCTATGGTCCATGAGGCGTCCCCGACATTCCACGGCCATCGCTGATACAAAATCCAGAGACAAAAGCCTGAGCAAGAGCCTCAGACTCGCACTTTATTCATATCCTGCAGAGTTCTTCTCATGGTTTGTAGATCGGGCCTGCCATACCTACGTCCCCAAACCTAAGCTGAGTTTGTGTTTTCAGACTTCTGTCCTCAAAGTCTTGGGCCACACACCCTCCAGGCTGGGCCCCTGGAGCCACACATTAGGACTGTGCCTACCAATCCATGGGAATTCTGCCCATTCCATGGTCCAAAATCGTACAAATTAGGAGAAATCTCCAAAGTCCCTGAGGCATTCCCAATAGTGTAGGTCGCCCGGAACAAACATGGGCTGTCTGACACCAGCTGATAATCGACCTCCACTCATACCATAGATGGATGTACCCAGAGAAGAAGATTGAACCAGGCAGGACCCTAGGCCATAATAGGATCCATTGCTTTGGGTTACAGGCATGTGTCCTCAAAAGCCTGATTCCAATACGAGCATAGGGGTTTTCCTGAGGCACCCATCAGAACTCATCTCGTCTCCACAAGGAAACCTGTGCATGGGAGCCATGTCCAAAGCTTAGGAGAGTACTTCAGGGTCCCGGTGCCACCGCCCCATTCCAAGGCCTTCATGGACACAAAAACACATTAGGACCCATCCTCAGGAAAGTCCATTTCAACTCAGCCACCCCAGTTGCTCCCGCAGAGCCATCAGATCTAAACTGTCTTGTTGCTAGGAGACAATTGGAATGCGAGGCGGGCTTCCCAGGCATCCATCCGCGAACGGTTCTCTGGAGTCATTCCATATGGGATGTCCTGGAGCTGTCCAACAGGTCTCAATTGGCCCGCAGAAGGAATCCATGAAGGGGGCATCCCACAACTCCCAACGTGGGAAAACCTCAATGGCCTCGAGTTTCCGCTCCCTTTATGAAGCGGCCGTCATGCTCAGAAACTCCAACCTGAGCCAACGTCTGATCCTCGCCCTGACTTCAGATGCATGAGATATTGGTTCAGATCTGCAGGGGGTACCTGCCGTGCCCTCGCCCTGAAACCCAAATCTAGCTTGTCTTCTCAGACTTCCGTCCTCACACTCTTGGCCCCGAAGCCCTCAAGTTTGGCAGTCCGGACCCACAATGCAGCACCATGCCTGCCCTCTAGAAATAAAATTATTGCCTCATGAGCTGCCCAGGCACCTTAAATGAGGATAAACCTACACAGCACTCGACTTTACCCAAATTATATAGTCTAACCTGGGCACTAATGCACTGCCGAACACAACCTGAGCCCGGACCTCCTGACCAACACCCAGAAAGCTGACCGCACACTGAGCACATAAAACCCGCCATGGCCTTAGGTCATCATCTCATCCCTACCTCAGTTTTCAGGCTTCAGAACCGAGACCTTATCTCCAATCACTTCCCAAGGGTGAGTTGATGCAGAAATCAGAACTCCTCCTTACCCATGGCAAGAATCTTGTGGTTGGCACGTTGTCCAACGTTCAGTGTAGGAGAAACCAGCATTCACCCTGAGGCCCCGCCCATTCTTGAGTGCGACGTGGGCATACACACGCATTGTGACCCTCAGCATGAGTCCTGTCCTCTAGTAAGTCCTCTCAGTTGCTGGACCATTAGATGTCATAATGGGTATGACATGTCCCTAGGCCCCAATTTTTAACCAAATTTCTGATGGTCCAGTCGCCCCTCCCCAGAGCTCTACTCTGGAATCCCTCATTTGGTGGGACACCTGAGGATAAAAAAGAAAAAAACAAGAATAAAAAAAAAAAACGGACTTCTTCCCGCCCACAGCATGACCCCAAACTCTTTGCACGGGGCCAAACAACCAGAGAGTAAGACAGGTCCATTTCCCATGAAGACACCCAGAAATTCCACGACCATGAGTGACACGATATCCAGAGACAAAAACTTGAGCAGGAGCCTCACACTCGCCCTTCTTTCAAATCCCGAAGAGTTCTCCTCATGGACTGTAGATCAGGCCTGCCATACCTATGACCCGAAACATAAGCCGAGTTTGTGTTTTCAGACAACTGTCCAAAAAGCCCTGGCCTACACAACCTACAGGCTCAGGCCCCTGGAGCCAAATCTGAGGACTGTACTTGCCCTCTCCAAGGGAATTGTGTGTGACCATTCCAATGGCCACAACCCTTCTAATAGGATAAACCTCCAAAGTCCCTGATCCATCTCAATAGTGGTGGCTTCCCAGGAAAAACAGGGGCAATCTGAGCCCAACTGAGCACCTACATGCACTCAGACCCATAGACAGATGTCCCCAGAGGTAAAAAGGAAAGAACAGGCTCCTAGGCACTAATCAGATCCATTGCTTTGGTTTCCAGGCATCTCTCCTCAGAGGCCTGGATTTCAATAGCAGCATATAGCTGTTTCTTGACTCACCCATCAGAAAACATCTCATCTACACATGGGAAACTTGCACGTTGGAGCTGTGTCAAAGCCTCTGTTTAGGAGAACCCTTTAGGGCCCCAGTGCCACCGCTTCATTCCAAGGTCTCCATAGACACAAAAGCACGTTAGGACCCATCCCCAGGGGTGTCCATTTCAACTCAGCGTCCTCGGTTGCTCCCCACAGATCCAGGAGATCTAACCTGTCTTGTTGCTAGGAGACAATTGGAATGCGAGGTGGGCTACCCAACCATCCATCCTTAGAACCCTGCTCAGAAACATTGGCCTGGAGCCAAACAACAGGTCTCAAATGTCCTGCAGAAGACTCTCTGCAGTTTGGAGCTTCTCACAACTCCCATCGTGGGAAAACCCCCATGGCCTCGTGATGCCCCCGCCCATTCATGAAGGGCCATAAGGGACAGAAACTCGAACCTGAGCGATGGTCTGATCCTCGCCCTGACTTCAGATGCACGAGATCTCGATTCAGGTCTGTAGATTGTGCGTGCCATGGCCTCACCCAGAAATCTAAGCCTAGCTTGTGTTCTCAGACTTTTGTCGTCAGACTACTGGCCCAAGGCCACCAGTTTGGCAATCCAGAACTACAATGCAGCACTCTGCCGGCCCTCCAGAAGAAAAACATTGTCCTCTGGTGCTACCCAATAATCCCAAATGAGAATCAATCTGCACCGACCTTGGCTGTACCCCAAATACATAGGCTGACCAGGGCACTAATGCCCTTTCTGACACAGCCTGAGCCTGGACCCCCTGGCCCCTCCCAGACAGCTGGCCACACACTGAGCACATCGAGCCGCCATGGCCTTAGGTCGTCATCTCTTCCCAACATCAGTTTTCAGGTTTCAGAACCTAGACCTTATATCCAATCACTGCCCAGGGTTGAAGGTGATGCAGAAATCAGAACTCCTTCCCCATGGCAAGAAACCTTGTGGTTGGCATGTTGTCCAACGTTCAGTGTAGTTGAAACAAGTGTGGCCCATGAGGCCCCGCCCATGCTCGCAGGCCACAATGGTCACAAACACACATTGTGACGCTCAGGCTGAGCCCAGTCCTCAAGTAAGGCCACTCAGTGGCTGGATGAAGAGATATCATATTGGGCTTGCCATGACCCTAGGCCCCAATTTTTAACCATAGTTCGGGTTGTCCCTTCAGTCTTCCCCACGGCTTGGCTTTGGAATTCCTCTTTTGGTGGGACACCTGAGGTAACAAAACTGAAATGAGTCCTCCCATCCCACAGATTGACGAAAAGCAATTGGGAATCGGGCCAAATCCTCAGAGAGGAAGATTCGTCTATGGTCCATGAGGCGTCCCCAACATTCCACGGCCATCGCTGATACAAAATCCAGAGACAAAAGCCTGAGCAAGAGCCTCAGACTCGCACTTTATTCATATCCTGCAGAGTTCTTCTCATGGTTTGTAGATCGGGCCTGCCATACCTACGTCCCCAAACCTAAGCTGAGTTTGTGTTTTCAGACTTCTGTCCTCAAAGTCTTGGGCCACACACCCTCCAGGCTGGGCCCCTGGAGCCACACATTAGGACTGTGCCTACCAATCCATGGGAATTCTGCCCATTCCATGGTCCAAAATCGTACAAATTAGGAGAAATCTCCAAAGTCCCTGAGGCATTCCCAATAGTGTAGGTCGCCCGGAACAAACATGGGCTGTCTGACACCAGCTGATAATCGACCTCCACTCATACCATAGATGGATGTACCCAGAGAAGAAGATTGAACCAGGCAGGACCCTAGGCCATAATAGGATCCATTGCTTTGGGTTACAGGCATGTGTCCTCAAAAGCCTGATTCCAATACGAGCATAGGGGTTTTCCTGAGGCACCCATCAGAACTCATCTCGTCTCCACAAGGAAACCTGTGCATGGGAGCCATGTCCAAAGCTTAGGAGAGTACTTCAGGGTCCCGGTGCCACCGCCCCATTCCAAGGCCCTCATGGACACAAAAACACATTAGGACCCATCCTCAGGAAAGTCCATTTCAACTCAGCCACCCCAGTTGCTCCCGCAGGGCCATCAGATCTAAACTGTCTTGTTGCTAGGAGACAATTGGAATGCGAGGCGGGCTTCCCAGGCATCCATCCGCGAACGGTGCTCTGGAGTCATTCCATATGGGATGTCCTGGAGCTGTCCAACAGGTCTCAATTGGCCCGCAGAAGGAATCCATGAAGGGGGCATCCCACAACTCCCAACGTGGGAAAACCTCAATGGCCTCGAGTTTCCGCTCCCTTTATGAAGCGGCCGTCATGCTCAGAAACTCCAACCTGAGCCAACGTCTGATCCTCGCCCTGACTTCAGATGCATGAGATATTGGTTCAGATCTGCAGGGGGTACCTGCCGTGCCCTCGCCCTGAAACCCAAATCTAGCTTGTCTTCTCAGACTTCCGTCCTCACACTCCTGGCCCCGAAGCCCTCAAGTTTGGCAATTCCGGACCCACAATGCAGCACCATGCCTGCCCTCTAGAAAAAAAATTATTGCCTCATGAGCTGCCCAGGCACCTTAAATGAGGATAAACCTACACAGCACTCGACTTTACCCAAATTATATAGTCTAACCTCGGCACTAATGCACTGCCGAACACAACCTGAGCCCGGACCTCCTGACCAACACCCAGAAAGCTGACCGCACACTGAGCACATAAAACCCGCCATGGCCTTAGGTCATCATCACATCCCTACCTCAGTTTTCAGGCTTCAGAACCGAGACCTTATCTCCAATCACTTCCCAGGGGTGAGTTGATGCAGAAATCAGAACTCCTCCTTACCCATGGCAAGAACCTTGTGGTTGGCACGTTGTCCAACGTTCAGTGTAGGAGAAACCAGCATTCACCCTGAGGCCCCGCCCATTCTTGAGTGCGACATGGGCATACACACGCATTGTGACCCTCAGCATGAGTCCTGTCCTCTAGTAAGTCCTCTCAGTTGCTGGACCATTAGATGTCATAATGGGTATGACATGTCCCTAGGCCCCAATTTTTAACCAAATTTCTGATGGTCCAGTCGCCCCTCCCCAGAGCTCTACTCTGGAATCCCTCATTTGGTGGGACACCTGAGGATAAAAAAGATAAAAACAAGAATAAAAAAAAAAAACGGACTACTTCCCGCCCACAGAATGACCCCAAACTCTTTGGACGGGGCCAAACAACCAGAGAGTAAGACAGGTCCATTTCCCATGAAGACACCCAGAAATTCCACGACCATGAGTGACACGATATCCAGAGACAAAAACTTGAGCAGGAGCCTCACACTCGCCCTTCTTTCAAATCCCGAAGAGTTCTCCTCATGGTCTGTAGATCAGTCCTGCCATACCTATGACCCGAAACATAAGCCGAGTTTGTGTTTTCAGACAACTGTCCAAACAGCCCTGGCCTACACAACCTACAGGCTCAGGCCCCTGGAGCCAAATCTGAGGACTGTACTTGCCCTCTCTAAGGGAATTGTGTGTGCCCATTCCAATGGCCACAACCCTTCTAATAGGATAAACCTCCAAAGTCCCTGATCCATCTCAATAGTGGTGGCTTCCCAGGAAAAACAGGGGCAATCTGAGCCCAACTGAGCACCTACATGCACTCAGACCCATAGACAGATGTCCCCAGAGGTAAAAAGGAAAGAACAGGCTCCTAGGCACTAATCAGATCCATTGCTTTGGTTTCCAGGCATCTCTCCTCAGAGGCCTGGATTTCAATAGCAGCATATACCTGTTTCTTGACTCACCCATCAGAAAACATCTCATCTACACATGGGAAACTTGCACGTTGGAGCTGTGTCAAAGCCTCTGTTTAGGAGAACCCTTTAGGGCCCCAGTGCCACCGCTTCATTCCAAGGTCTCCATACACAAAAGCACGTTAGGACCCATCCCCAGGGGTGTCCATTTCAACTCAGCGTCCTCGGTTGCTCCCCACAGATCCAGGAGATCTAACCTGTCTTGTTGCTAGGAGACAATTGGAATGCGAGGTGGGCTACCCAACCATCCATCCTTAGAACCCTGCTCAAAAACATTGGCCTGGAGCCAAACAACAGGTCTCAAATGTCCTGCAGAAGACTCTCTGCAGTTTGGAGCTTCTCACAACTCCCATCGTGGGAAAACCCCCATGGCCTCGTGATGCCCCCGCCCATTCATGAAGGGCCATAAGGGACAGAAACTCGAACCTGAGCGATGGTCTGATCCTCGCCCTGACTTCAGATGCACGAGATCTCGATTCAGGTCTGTAGATTGTGCGTGCCATGGCCTCACCCAGAAATCTAAGCCTAGCTTGTGTTCTCAGACTTTTGTCGTCAGACTACTGGCCCAAGGCCACCAGTTTGGCAATCCAGAACTACAATGCAGCACTCTGCCGGCCCTCCAGAAGAAAAACATTGTCCTCTGGTGCTACCCAGTAATCCCAAATGAGGATCAATCTGCACCGACCTTGGCTGTACCCCAAATACATAGGCTGACCAGGGCACTAATGCCCTTTCTGACACAGCCTGAGCCTGGACCCCCTGGCCCCTCCCAGACAGCTGGCCACACACTGAGCACATCGAGCCGCCATGGCCTTAGGTCGTCATCTCTTCCCAACATCAGTTTTCAGGATTCAGAACCTAGACCTTATATCCAATCACTGCCCAGGGTTGAAGGTGATGCAGAAATCAGAACTCCTTCCCCATGGCAAGAAACCTGGTGGTTGGCATGTTGTCCAACGTTCAGTGTAGTTGAAACAAGTGTGGCCCATGAGGCCCCGCCCATGCTCGCGGGCCACAATGGTCACAAACACACATTGTGACGCTCAGGCTGAGCCCAGTCCTCAAGTAAGGCCAATCAGTGGCTGGATGAAGAGATATCATATTGGGCTTGCCATGCCCCTAGGCCCCAATTTTTAACCATAGTTCGGGTTGTCCCTTCAGTCTTCCCCACGGCTTGGCTTTGGAATTCCTCTTTTGGTGGGACACCTGAGGTAACAAAACTGAAATGAGTCCTCCCATCCCACAGATTGACGAAAAGCAATTGGGAATCGGGCCAAATCCTCAGAGAGGAAGATTCGTCTATGGTCCATGAGGCGTCCCCAACATTCCACGGCCATCGCTGATACAAAATCCAGAGACAAAAGCCTGAGCAAGAGCCTCAGACTCGCACTTTATTCATATCCTGCAGAGTTCTTCTCATGGTTTGTAGATCGGGCCTGCCATACCTACGTCCCCAAACCTAAGCTGAGTTTGTGTTTTCAGACTTCTGTCCTCAAAGTCTTGGGCTACACACCCTCCAGGCTGGGCCCCTGGAGCCACACATTAGGACTGTGCCTACCAATCCATGGGAATTCTGCCCATTCCATGGTCCAAAATCGTACAAATTAGGAGAAATCTCCAAAGTCCCTGAGGCCATCCCAATAGTGTAGGTCGCCCGGAACAAACATGGGCTGTCTGACACCAGCTGATAATCGACCTCCAATCATACCATAGATGGATGTCCCCAGAGAAGAAGATTGAACCAGGCAGGACCCTAGGCCATAATAGGATCCATTGCTTTGGGTTACGGGCATGTGTCCTCAAAAGCCTGATTCCAATACGAGCATAGGGGTTTTCCTGAGGCACCCATCAGAACTCATCTCGTCTCCACAAGGAAACCTGTGCATGGGAGCCATGTCCAAAGCTTAGGAGAGTACTTCAGGGTCCCGGTGCCACCGCCCCATTCCAAGGCCCTCATGGACACAAAAACACATTAGGACCCATCCTCAGGAAAGTCCATTTCAACTCAGCCACCCCGGTTGCTCCCGCAGAGCCATCAGATCTAAACTGTCTTGTTGCTAGGAGACAATGGAATGCTAGGCGGGCTTCCCAGGCATCCATCCGCGAACGGGGCTCTGGAGTCATTCCATATGGGATGTCCTGGAGCTGTCCAACAGGTCTCAATTGTCCCGCAGAAGGAATCCATGAAGGGGGCATCCCACAACTCCCAACGTGGGAAAACCTCAATGGCCTCGAGTTTCCGCTCCCTTCATGAAGCGGCCGTCATGCTCAGAAACTCCAACCTGAGCCAACGTCTGATCCTCGCCCTGACTTCAGATGCATGAGATATTGGTTCAGATTTGCAGGGGGTACCTGCCGTGCCCTCGCCCTGAAACCCAAGTCTAGCTTGTCTTCTCAGACTTCCGTCCTCACACTCCTGGCCCCGAAGCCCTCAAGTTTGGCAATTCCGGACCCACAATGCAGCACTCTGCCTGCCCTCTAGAAAAAAAATTATTGCCTCATGAGCTGCCCAGGCACCTTAAATGAGGATAAACCTACACAGCACTCGACTTTACCCAAATTATATAGTCTAACCTGGGCACTAATGCACTGTCGAACACAACCTGAGCCCGGACCTCCTGACCAACACCCAGAAAGCTGACCGCACACTGAGCACATAAAACCCGCCATGGCCTTAGGTCATCATCTCTTCCCTACCTCAGTTTTCAGGCTTCAGAACCGAGACCTTATCTCCAATCACTGCCCAAGGGTGAGTGTGATGCAGAAATCAGAACTCCTCCTTACCCATGGCAAGAACCCTGTGGTAGGCACGTTGTCCAACGTTCAGTGTAGGAGAAACCAGCATTCACCCTGAGGCCCCGCCCATTCTTGAGTGCGATGTGGGCATACACACGCATTGTGACCCTCAGCATGAGTCCTGTCCTCTAGTAAGTCCTCTCAGTTGCTGGACCATTAGGTGTCATAATGGGCTTGACATGTCCCGAGGCCCCAATTTTTAACCAGATTTCTGATTGTCCAGTCGCCCCTCCCCAGGGCTCTACTCTGGAATCCCTCATTTGCTGGGACACCTGAGTTTAAAAAAGAAAAAAACAACAACAACAACCAAAAAAAAACGGACTTCTTCCAGCCCACAGAATGACCCCAAACTCTTTGGACGGGCCAAACCACCAGAGAGTAAGACTCGTCCATTTCCCATGAAGTCACACAGAAATTCCACGACCATGAGTGACACGATATCCAGAGACAAAAACTTGAGCAGGAGCCTCACACTCGCCCTTCCTTCAAATCCCAAAGAGTTCTCCTCATGGTCTGTAGATCAGTCCTGCCATAACTATGACCCGAAACATAAGCCGAGTTTGTGTTTTTAGACAACTGTCCAAACAGCCCTGGCCTACACAACCTTCAGGTTCAGGCCCCTGGAGCCAAACCTGAGGACTGTACTTGCCCTCTCCAAGGGAATTGTGTGTGCGCATTCCAATGGCCACAACCCTTCTAATACGATAAACCTCCAAAGTCCCTGATCCATCTCAATAGTGGGGGCTTCCCAGGAAAAACAGGGGCAATCTGAGCCCAACTGAGCACCTACCTGCACTCAGACCCATAGACAGATGTCCCCAGAGGTAAAAAGGAAAGAACAGGCCCCTAGGCACTAATTAGATCCATTGCTTTGGTTTCCAGGCATCTCTCCTCAGAGGCCTGGATTTCAAAAGCAGCATATAGCTGTTTCTTGTTTCACCCATCAGAAAACATCTCATCTACACATGGGAAACTTGCACGTTGGAGTTGTGTCAAAGCCTCTGTTTAGGAGAACCCTTTAGGGCCCCAGTGCCACCGCTTCATTCCAAGGTCTCCATAGACACAAAAGCACGTTAGGACCCATCCCCAGGGGTGTCCATTTCAACTCAGCGTCCTCGGTTGCTCCCCACCGATCCAGGAGATCTAACCTGTCTTGTTGCTAGGAGACAATTGGAATGCGAGGTGGGTTACCCAGCCATCCATCCTTAGAACCCTGCTCAGAATCATTGTCCTGGAGCCAAACAACAGGTCTCAATTGTACTGCAGAAGACTCTCTGCAGTTTGGAGCTTCTCACAACTCCCATCGTGGGAAAACACCCATGGCCTCGTGATGCCCCGCCCATTCATGATGGGGCCATCAGGGTCAGAAACTCTAACCTGAGTGATCGTCTGATCCTCGCCCTGACTTCAGATGCACTAGACCTCGATTCAGGTCTGTAGATTGTGCCTGCCATGGCCTCACCCAGAAACCTAAGCCTAGCTTGTGTTCTCAGACTTTTGTCGTCAGACTACTGGCCCACAAGCCCTCCAGTTTGGCAATCCAGAACTACAATGCAGCACTCTGCCGGCCCTCCAGAAGAAAAACATTGTCTTCTGGGGCTACCCAGTAACCCCAAATGAGGATCAACCTGCACCGACCTTGGCTGTACCCCAAATACATAGGCTTACCAGGGCACTAATGCCCTTTCTGACACAGAATGAGCCTGGACCCCCTGGCCCCTCCCAGACAGCTGGCCGCTCACTGAGCACATCGAGCCGCCATGACCTTAGGTCATCATTTCTTCCCAACCTCGGTTTTCAGGTTTCAGAACCTAAACCTTATCTCCAATCACTGCCCACGGTTGAAGGTGATGCAGAAATCAGAACTCCTACCCCATGGCAAGAAACCTTGTGGTTGGCATGTTGTCCAACATTCAGTGTAGTTGAAACCAGTGTGGCCCATGAGGCCCCGCCCATGCTCACGGGCCACATTAGTCACAAACACACATTGTGACGCTCAGGCTGAGCCCAGTTCTCAAGTTAGGCCACTCAGTGACTGGATGAAGAGATAGCATATTGGGCTTGCCATGCCCCTAGGCCACAATTTTTAACCATAGTTCGGGTTGTCCCTTCAGTCTTCCCCTCGGCTTTGCTTTGGAATTCCTCTTTTGGTGGGACACCTGAGGTAACAAAACTGAAATGAGTCCTCCCATCCCACAGATTGACGAAAAGCAATTGGGAATCGGGCCAAATCCTCCGAGAGGAAGATTCGTCCATGGCCCATGAGGCGTCCCCGACATTCCACGGCCATCGCTGATACAAAATCCAGAGACAAAAGCCTGAGCAAGCGCCTCAGACTCACACTTTCTTCATATCCTGAAGAGTTCTTCTCATGGTTTGTAGATCGGGCCTGCCATACCTACGTCCCCAAACCTAAGCTGAGTTTGTGTTTTCAGACTTCTGTCACCAAAGTCTTGGGCCACACACCCTCCAGCCTGGGCCCCTGGAGCCACACATTAGGACTGTGACTACCAATCCTATGGAATTCTGCCCATTCCATGGTCCAAAATCGTACAAATTAGGAGAAACCTCCAAAGTCCCTGAGGCCATCCCAATAGATTCGGTCGCCAGGAACAAACAAGGGCTGTCTGACACCAGCTGATAATCGACCTCCACTCATACCATAGATGGATGTCTCCAGAGAAGAAGATTGAACGAGACAGGACCCTAGGCCATAATAGGATCCATTGCTTTGGGTTACAGGCATGTGTCCTCAAAAGTCTGATTCCAATACGAGCATAGGTGTTTTCCTGAGGCACCCATCAGAACTCATCTCATCTCCACAAGGAAACCTGTGCATGGGAGCCATGTCCAAAGCTTAGGAGAGTACTTCAGGGTCCCGGTGCCACCGCCCCATTCCAAGGCTCTCATGGACACAAAAACACATTAGGACCCATCCTCAGGAAAGTCCATTTCAACTCAGCCACCCCGGTTGCTCCAGCAGAGCCATCAGATCTAAACTGTCTTGTTGCTAGGAGACAATGGAATGCTAGGCGGGCTTCCCAGGCATCCATCCGCGAACGGGGCTCTGGAGTCATTCCATATGGGATGTCCTGGAGCTGTCCAACAGGTCTCAATTGTCCCGCAGAAGGAATATTTGAAGGGGGCATCCCACAACTCCCAACGTGGGAAAACCTCAATGGCCTCGAGATTCTGCTCCCTTCATGAAGCGGCCGTCATGCTCAGAAACTCCAACCTGAGTCAAAGTCTGATCCTCGCCCTGACTTCAGATGCATGAGATATTTGTTAAGATCTGCAGGGCGTACCTGCCGTGCCCTCGCCCTGAAACCCAAGTCTAGCTTGTCTTCTCACACTTCCGTCCTCACACTCCTGGCCTCGAAGCCCTCAAGTTTGGCAATTCCGGACCCACAATGCAGCACTCTGCCTGCCCTCTAGAAAAAAAATTATTGCCTCATGAGCTGACCAGGCACCTTAAATGAGGGTAAACCTACACAGCACTCGACTTTACCCAAATTATATAGTCTAACCTGGGCACTAATGCACTGTCGAACACAACCTGAGCCCGGACCTCCTGACCAACACCCAGAAAGCTGACCACACACTTAGCACATAAAACACGCCATGGCCTTAGGTCATCATCTCTTCCCTACCTCAGTTTTCAGGCTTCAGAACCGAGACCTTATCTCCAATCACTGCCCAGGGGTGAGTGTGATGCAGAAATCATAACTCCTCCTTACCCATGGCAAGAACCCTTGTGGTTGGCACGTTGTCCAACGTTCAGTGTAGGAGAAACCAGCAATCATCCTGAGGCCCCGCCCATCCTTGAGTGCGACGAAAGCATACACACGCATTGTGACCCTCAGCATGAGTACTGTCCTCTAGTAAGTACTCTCAGTGGCTGGACCATTAGATGTCATAATGGGCTTGACATGTCCCTAGGCCCCAATTTTTAACCAGATTTCTGATTGTCCAGTCGCCCCTCCCGAGGGCTCTACTAGGGAATCCCTCATTTGGTGGGACTCCTGAGGTTAAAAAAGAAAACAACAACAACAACAAAAAAAAACGGACTTCTTCCAGCCCACAGAATGACCCAAAACTCTTTGGACGGGGCCAAACCACCAGAGAGTAAGACTCGTCCATTTTCCATGAAGTCACCCAGAAATTCCACGACCATGAGTGACACGATATCCAGAGACAAAAACTTGAGCAGGAGCCTCACACTAGCCCTTCTTTCAAACCCCGAAGAGTTCTCCTCATGGTCTGTAGATCAGTCCTGCCATACCTATGACCCGAAACATAAGCCGAGTTTGTGTTTTCTGACAACTGTCCAAACAGCCCTGGCCTACACAACCTACAGGCTCAGGCCCCTGGAGCCAAACCTGAGGACAGTACTGGCCCTCTCCAAGGGAATTGTGTGTGCCCATTCCAATGGCCACAACCCTTCTAATAGGATAAACCTCCAAAGTCCCTGATCCATCTCAATAGTGGTGGCTTCCAAGGAAAAACAGGGGCAATCTTAGTCCAACTGAGCACCTACCTGCACTCAGACCCATAGACAGATGTCCCCAGAGGTAAAAAGGAAAGAACAGGCCCCTAGGCACTAATCAGATCCATTGCTTTGGTTTCCAGGCATCTCTCCTCAGAGGCCTGGATTTCAAAAGCAGCATATAGCTGTTTCTTGACTCACCCATCAGAAAACATCTTATCTACACATGGGAAACTTGCACGTTGGAGCTGTGTCAAAGCCTCTGTTTAGGAGAACCCTTTAGGGCCCCAGTGCCACCGCTTCATTCCAAGGTCTCCATAGACACAAAAGCACGTTAGGACCCATCCCCAGGGGTGTCCATTTCAACTCAGCGTCCTCGGTTGCTACCCAAAGATCCAGGAGATCTAACCTGTCTTGTTGCTAGGAGACAATTGGAATGCGAGGTGGGCTACCCAGCCATCCATCCTTAGAACCCTGCTCAGAATCATTGGCCTGGAGCCAAACAACAGGTCTCAATTGTCCTGCAGAAGACTCTCTGCAGTTTGGAGCTTCTCACAACTCCCACAGTGGGAAAACCCCCATGGCCTTGTGATGCCCCCGCCCATTCATGAAGGGGCCATCAGGGACAGAAACTCCAACCTGAGCGATCGTCTGATCCTTGCCCTGACTTCAGATGCACGAGATCTCGATTCAGGTCTGTAGATTGTGCCTGCCATGGCCTCACACAGAAACCTAAGCCTAGCTTGTGTTCTCAGACTTTTGTTGTCAGACTACTGGCCCACAAGACCTCCAGTTTGGCAATCCAGAACTACAATGCAGCACTCTGCCGGCCCTCCAGAAGAAAAACATTGTCCTCTGGGGCTACCCAGTAACCCCAAATGAGGATCAACCTGCACCGACCTTGGTGTACCCCAAATACATAGGCTACCAGGGCATTAATGCCCTTTATGAAACAGCCTGAGCCTGGACCGCTGGACTCTCCCAGACAGCTGGCCGCACACTGAGCACATCGAGCCGCCATGGCCTTAGGTCGTCACCTCTTCCCAACCTCGGTTTAAGGTTTCAGAACCTAGGCCATATCTCCAATCACTGCCCAGGGTTGAAGGTGATGCAGAAATCAGAACTCCTTACCCATGGCAAGAAACCTTGTGGTTGGCATGTTGTCCAACGTTCATTGTAGTTGAAACCAGTGTGTCCCATGAGGCCCCGCCCATGCTCATGGGCCACATTGGTCACAAACACACATTGTGACGCTCAGGCTGAGCCCAGTCCTCAAGTAAGGCCACTCAGTGACTGGATGAAGAGATAGCATATTGGGCTTGCCATGCCCCTAGGCCCCAATTTTTAACTATAGTTCGGGTTGTCCCTTCAGTCTTTCCCACGGCTTGGCTTTGGAATTCCTCTTTTGGTGGGACACCTGAGGTAACAAAACTGAAATGAGTCCTCCCATCCCACAGATTGACGAAAAGCAATTGGGAATCGGGCCATATCCTCAGAGAGGAAGATTCGTCCATGTCCCATGAGGCCTCCCCAACATTCCACGGCCATCGCTGATAAAAAATCCAGAGACAAATGCCTGAGCAAGCGCCTCAGACTCGCACTTTTTTCATATCCTGAAGAGTTCTTCTCATGGATTGTCGATCGGGCCTGCCATACCTACGTCCCCAAACCTAAGCTGAGTTTGTGTTTTCAGACTTCTGTCCTCAAAGTCTTGGGCCCCACACCATCCAGGCTGGGCCCCTAGAGGCACACATTAGGACTGTGCCTACCAATCCATGGGAATTCTACCCATTCCATGGTCCAAAATCGGACAAATTAGGAGAAACCTCCAATGTCACTGAGGCCATCCCAATAGTGTAGGTCGCCCGGAACAAACAAGGGCTGTCTAATGCCAGCTGATAATCGACCTCCACTCATACAATAGATGGATGTCCCCAGAGAAGAAGATTGAACCAGACAGGACCCTAGGCCATAATAAGATCCATTGCTTTGGGTTACAGGCATGTGTCCTCAAAAGCCTGATTCCAATACGAGCATATGTGTTTTCCTGACTCACCCATCAGAACTCATCTCATCTCCACAAGGAAATCTGTGCATGGGAGCCATGTCCAAAGCTTAGGAGAGTACTTCAGGATCCCGGTGCCACCGCCCCATTCCAAGGCCCTAATGGACACAAAAACACATTAGGACCCATCCTCACGAAAGTCCATTTCAACTCAGCCACCCTGGTTGCTCCCGCAGAGCCATCAGATCTAAACTGTCTTGTTGCTAGGAGACAATTGGAATGAGAGGCGGGCTTCCCAGGCATCCATCCGCGAACGGTGCTCTGGAGTCATTCCATGTGGGATGTCCTGGAGCTGTCCAACAGGTCTCAATTGTCCCGCAGAAGGAATCCTTGAAGGGGGCATCCCACAACTCCCAACGTGGGAAACCTCAATGGCCTCGAGTTTCCGCTCCCTTCATGAAGCGGCCGTCATGCTCAGAAACTCCAACGTGAGCCAACGTCTGATCCTCGCCCTGACTTCAGATGCATGAGATATTGGTTCAGATCTGCAGGGGTACCTGCCGTGCCCTCGCCCTGAAACCCAAGTCTAGCTTGTCTTCTCACACTTCCGTCCTCACACTCCTGGCCCCGAAGCCCTCAAGTTTGGCAATTCCGGACCCACAATGCAGCACTCTGCCTGCCCTCAAAAAAAAAAATTATTGCCTCATGAGCTGACCAGGCACCTTAAATGAGGGTAAACCTACACAGCACTCGACTTTAACCAAATTATAAAGTCTAACCTGGGCACTAATGCACTGTCGAACACAACCTGAGCCAGGACCTCCTGACCAACACCCAGAAAGCTGACAGCACTCTGAGCACATAAAACCCGCCATGGCCTTAGGTCATCATGTCTTCCCTACCTCAGTTTTAAGGCTTCAGACCGAGACCTTATCTCCAATCACTGCCCAGGGGTGAGTGTGATGCAGAAATCAGAACTCCTCCTTACCCATGGCAAGAACCCTGTGGTTGGCACGTTGTCCAACGTTCAGTGTAGGAGAAACCAGCATTCACCCTGAGGCCCCGCCCATTCTTGAGTGCGACGAGGGCATACACACGCACTGTGACCCTAATCATGAGTCCTGTCCTATAGTAAGTCCTCTCAGTGGCTGGACCATTAGATGTCATAATGGGCTTGACATGTCCCTAGGCCCCAATTTTTAACCAGATTTCTGATGGTCCAGTCGCCCCTCCCCAGGGCTCTACTCTGGAATCCCTCATTTGGTGGGACACCTGAGGTTAAAAAAGAAAAAATCAACAATAAAAAAAAAAACGGACTTCTTCCAGCCCACAGAATGACCCCAAACTCTTTGGACGGGGCCAAACCACCAGAGAGTAAGACTCGTCCATTTCCTATGAAGTCACCCAGAAATTCTACGACCATGAGTGACACGATATCCAGAGACAAAAACTTGAGCAGGAGCCTCACACTCGCCCTTCTTTCAAATCCCGAAGAGTTATCCTCATGGTCTGTAGATCAGTCCTGCCATACCCATGACCCGAAACATAAGCCGAGTTTGGGTTTTAAGACAACTGTCCAAACAGCCCTGGCCTACACAACCTACAGGCTCAGGCCCCTGGAGCCAAACCTGAGGACTGTACTAGCCCTCTCCAAGGGAATTGTGTGTGCCCATTCCAATGGCCACAACCCTTCTAATAGGATAAACCTCCAAAGTCCCTGATCCATCTCAATAGTGGTGGCTTCCCAGGAAAAACAGGGGCAATCTGAGCCCAACAAGCACCTACCTGCACTCAGACCCATAGACAGATGTCCCCAGAGGTAAAAAGGAAAGAACAGGCCCCTAGGCACTAATCAGATCCATTGCTTTGGTTTCCAGGCATCTCTCCTCAGAGGCCTGGATTTCAAAAGCAGCATATAGCTGTTTCTTGACTCCCCCATCAGAAAACATCTCATCTACACATGGGAAACTTGCACGTTGGAGCTGTGTCAAAGCCTCTGTTTAGGAGAACCCTTTAGGGCCCCAGTGCCACCGCTTCATTCCAAGGTCTCCATAGACACAAAAGCACGTTAGGACCCATCCCCAGGGGTGTCCATTTCAACTCAGCATCCTCGGTTGCTCGCCACAGATCCAGGAGATCTAACCTGTCTTGTTGCTAGGAGACAATTGGAATGCGAGGTGGGCTACCCAGCCATCCATCCTTAGAACCCTGCTCAGAATCATTGGCCTGGAGCCAAACAACTGGTCTCAATTGTCCTGGAGAGGACTGTCTGCTGTTTGGAGCTTCTCACAACTCTCATCGTGGGAAAACACCCATGGCCTCGTGATGCCCGCCCCATTCATGAAGGGGCCATCAGGGTAAGAAACTCCAACCTGAGCGATCGTCTGATCCTCGCCCTGACTTCAGATGCACGAGATCTCGATTCAGGTCTGTAGATTGTGCGTGCCATGGCCTCACCCAGAAACCTAAGCCTAGCTTGTGTTCTCAGACTTTTGTCGTCAGACTACTGGCCCACAAGCCCTCCAGTTTGGCAATCCAGAACTACAACACAGCACTCTGCCGGCCCTCCAGAAGAAAAACATTGTCCTCTGGTGCTACCCATTAACCCCAAATGAGGATCAACCTGCACCAACCTTGGCTGTACCCCAAATACACAGGCTGACCAGGGCTCTAATGCCCTTTCTGGTACAGCCTGAGCCTGGACCCCCTGGCCCCTGCCAGACAGCTGTCAGCACACTGAGCACATCGAGCCGCCATGGCCTTAGGTCGTCATCTCTTCCCAACATCAATTTTCAGGTTTCAGAACCTAGAACTTATATCCAATCACTGCCCAGGGTTGAAGGTGATGCAGAAATCAGAACTCCTTCCCCATGGCAAGAAACCTTGTGGTTGGCATGTTGTCCAACGTTCATTGTAGTTGAAACCAGTGTGGCCCATGAGGCCCCGCCCATGCTCCTGGGCCACATTGGTCACAAACACACATTGTTACGCTCAGGCTGAGCCCAGTCCTCAAGTAAGGCCACTAAGTGGCTGGATGAAGAGATAGCATATTGGGCTTGCCATGCCCCTAGGCCCCAATTTTTAACCATAGTTCGGGTTGTCCCTTCAGTCTTCCCCACGGCTTGGCTTTGGAATTCCTCTTTTGGTGGGACACCTGAGGTAACAAAACTGAAATGAGTCCTCCCATCCCACAGATTGACGAAAAGCAATTGGGAATCGGGCCAAATCCTCCGAGAGGAAGATTCGTCCATGGCCCATGAGGCCTCCCCGACATTGCACGGCCATCGCTGATACAAAATCCAGAGACAAAAGCCTGAGCAAGCGCCTCAGACTCGCACTTTCTTCATATCCTGAAGAGTTCTTCTCATGGTTTGTCGATCGGGCCTGACATACCTACGTCCTCAAACCTAAGCTGAGTTTGTGTTTTCAGACTTCTGTCCTCAAAGTCTTGGGCCACCCACCCTCCAGGCTGGGCCCCTGGAGCCACACATTCGGACTGTGCCTACCAATCCATGGGAATTCTGCCCATTCCATGGTCCAAAATCGTACAAATTAGGAGAAACCTCCAAAGTCCCTGAGGCCATCCCAATAGTGTAGGTCGCCCGAAACAAACAAGGGCTGTCTGACATCAGCTGATAATCGACCTCCACTCATACCATAGATGGATGTCCCCAGAGAAGAAGATTGAACCAGACAGGACCCTAGGCCATAATAGGATCCATTGCTTTGGGTTACAGGCATGTGTCCTCAAAAGCCTGAATCCAATACGAGCAAATGTGTTTTCCTGAGGCACCCATCAGAACTCATCTCATCTCCACAAGGAAATCTGTGCATGGGAGCCATGTCCAAAGCTTAGGAGAGTACTTCAGGATCCCGGTGCCACCGCCCCATTCCAAGGCCCAAATGGACACAAAAACACATTAGGACCCATCCTCACGAAAGTCCATTTCAACTCAGCCACCCTGGTTGCTCCTGCAGAGCCATCAGATCTAAACTGTCTTGTTGCTAGGAGACAATTGGAATGAGAGGCGGGCTTCCCAGGCATCCATCCGCGAACGGTGCTCTGGAGTCATTCTATATGGGATGTCCTGGAGCTGTCCAATAGGTCTCAATTGTCCCGCAGAAGGAATCCTTGAAGGGGGCATCCCACAACTCCCAACGGGGGAAAACCTCAATGGCCTCGAGATTCCGCTCCCTTCATGAAGCGGCCGTCATGCTCAGAAACTCCAACCTGAGCCAACGTCTGATCCTCGCCCTGACTTCAGATGCATGAGATATTGGTTCAGATCTGCAGGGGGTACCTGCCGTGCCCTCGCCCTGAAACCCAAGTCTAGCTTGTCTTCTCAGACTTCCGTCCTCACACTCCTGGCCCAGAAGCCCTCAAGTTTGGCAATTCCGGACCCACAATGCAGCACTCTGCCTGCCCTCTAGAAAAAAAATTATTGCCTCATGAGCTCCCCAGGCACCTTAAATGAGGGTAAACCTACACAGCACTCGACTTTACCCAAATTATAAAGTCTAACCTGGGCACTAATGCGCTGTCGAACACAACCTGAGCCCGGACCTCCTGACCAACACCCAGAAAGCTGACAGCACACTGAGCACATAAAACCCGCCATGGCCTTAGGTCATCATGTCTTCCCTACCTCAGTTTTCAGGCTTCAGACTGAGACCTTATCTCCAATCACTGCCCAGGGGTGAGTGTGATGCAGAAATCAGAACTCCTCCTTACCCATGGCAAGAACCCTGTGGTTGGCACGTTGTCCAACGTTCAGTGTAGGAGAAACCAGCATTCACCCAGAGGCCCCGCCCATTCTTGAGTGCGACGAGGGCATACACACGCACTGTGACCCTAATCATGAGTCCTGTCCTATAGTAAGTCCTCTCAGTGGCTGGACCATTAGATGTCATAATGGGCTTGACATGTCCCTAGGCCCCAATTTTTAACCAGATTTCTGATTGTCCAGTCGCCCCTCCCCAGGGCTCTACTCTGGAATCGCTCATTTGGTGGGACACCGGAGGTTAAAAAAGAAAAACAACAACAACAACAACAAAAAAAAAAACCAGACTTCTTCCAGCCCAAAGAATGACCCCAAACTCTTTGGACGGGGCCAAACCACCAGAGAGTAAGACTCGTCCATTTCCCATGAAGTCACCCAGAAATTCCACGACCATGAGTGACATGATATCCAGAGACAAAAACTTGAGCAGGAGCCTCACACTAGCCCTTCTTTCAAATCCCGAAGAGTTCTCCTCATGGTCTGTAGATCAGTCCTGCCATACCTATGACCCGAAACATAAGCCGAGTTTGTGTTTTCAGACAACTGTCCAAATAGCCCTGGCCAACACAACCTACAGGCTCAGGCCCCTGGACACAAAACTGAGGACTGTACTTGCCCTCTCCAAGGGAATTGTGTGTGCCCATTCCAATGGCCACAACCCTTCTAATAGGATAAACCTCCAAAGTCCCTGATCCATCTCAATAGTGGTGGCTTCCCAGGAAAAACAGGGGCAATCTGAGCCCAACTGAGCACCTACCTGCACTCAGACCCATAGCAGATATCCCCAGAGGTAAAAAGAAAAGAACAGGCCCCTAGGCACTAATCAGATCCATTGCTTTGGTGTCCAGGCATCTCTCCTCAGAGGCCTGGATTTCAAAAGCAGCATATAGCTGTTTCGTGACTCACCCATCAGAAAACATCTCATCTACACATGGGAAACTTGCACGTTGGAGCTGTGTCAAAGCCTCTGTTTAGGAGAACCCTTTAGGGCCCCAGTGCCACCGCTTCATTCCAAGGTCTCCATAGACACAAAAGCACGTTAGGACCCATCCCCAGGGGTGTCCATTTCAACTCAGCATCCTCGGTTGCTCCTCACAGATCCAGGAGATCTAACCTGTCTTGTTGCTAGGAGACAGTTGGAATGCGAGGTGGGCTACCCAGCCATCCATCCTTAGAACCCTGCTCAGAATCATTGGCCTGGAGCCAAACAACAGGTCTCAATTGTCCTGCAGAAGACTCTCTGCAGTTTGGAGCTTCTCACAACTCCCATCGTTGGAAAGCCCCTTGGCCTCGTGATGACTCCCCATTTATGAACGGGCCATCAGGAACAGAAACTCCTACCTGAGCGATCGTCTGATCCTCGCCCTGACTTCAGATGCACGAGATCACGATTCAGGTCTGTAGATTGTGTGTGCCATGGCCTCACCCAGAAACCTAAGCCTAGCTTGTGTTCTCAGACTTTTGTCGTCAGACTACTGGCCCACAAGCCCTCCAGTTTGGCAATCCAGAACTACAACACAGCACTCTGCCGGCCCTCCAGAAGAAAAACTTTGTCCTCTGGGGCTACCCAGTCATCCCAAATGAGGATCAACCTGCACCGGCCTTGGCTGTACCCCAAATACATAGGCTGACCAGGGCACTAATGCCCTTTCTGACACAGCCTGATCCTGGAACCCCTGGCCCCTGCCAGACAGCTGTCCGCACACTGAGCACATCGAGCCGCCATGGCCTTAGGTCGTCATCTCTTCCCAACCTCAGTTTTCAGGTTTCAGAACCTAGACCTTATCTCCAATCACTGCCCAGGGTTGAAGATGATGCAGAAATCAGAACTCCTTCCCCATGGCAAGAAACCTTGTGGTTGGCATGTTGTCCAACGTTCAGTGTAGTTGAAACCAGTGTGGCCCATGAGGCCCCACCCATGCTCGCGGGCCACATTGTTCACAAGCACACATTGTGACCCTCAGGCTGAGCCCAGTCCTCAAGTAAGGCCACTCAGTGGCTGGATGAAGAGATAGCATATTGTGCTTGCCATGCTCGTAGGCCCCAATTTTTAACCATAGTTCAGGTTGTCCCTTCAGTCTTCCCCACGGGTTTGCTTTGGAATTTCTCTTTTGGTGGGACACCTGAGGTAACAAACCTGAAAGGAGACCTCCCATCCCACAGATTGACGAATAGCAATTGGTATCGGGCCAAATCCTCAGAGAGGAAGATTCGTCCATGGCCCATGAGGCATCCCCGACATTACACGGAGATCGCTGATACAAATTCCAGAGACAAATGCCTGAGCAAGCGCCTCAGACTCACTCTATATTCAAATCTTCATGAGTTCTTCTCATAGTTTGTAGATTGGGCCTGCCATACCGATGTCCCCAAAGAAAGCTGAGTTTGAGTATCGGAATCACAATCAGAACTCTGCCTTCCACATGGCTGTAATGCTTGTTCTTCGCATGGAGTCACACCTTCACGTGGGAAACCCTTCATGGCCCCTGATGCCACGCCCAAACATGAGTGCTGCTTGGGCACAAATTCACACTGTGACCCTAGCATGAGCCCCATGACAAAGAAAGGCCTGTCAGGTTCGGGACGAAGATCCTGCATTTAGTCCTTGCCATGCACATAGTCACCCAGGACTAACTAGATGGTGTGTATTCCAGTTGAGGGAACCCACTGCTGTGCTCTAGAGTCCCTCTCCTGGGAGGTCCTTTGTGGCAGAAAACAGTACTCTTCACATCCCACAGAATGAACCCAAACACTTGGGAGCTTGGACAATCCCCCGAGAGGAAGGCTCTTCCTCGGACCCTGAGGCAACCCCTACCCTGACCGGAAGCTGTGAACGCAACACCCAGAGACAAAAGCCTGAGCGACTGCCTCCAACTTGCCCTCCTTTGATATCCAGAGGATCTCCCCTCACGGACTGGATATCAGGCCTGCCATTACCTTGGCCCCTACCTGAGCCAAGTTTTCTCTTTCAGACATCAGTCCCCAGAGCCCTGGAAAACACAGCCTCTAGGCTGGGTCCTCTGGAGCCATACCACAGGACTGTGCCTACTCTCTCCTGGGAAACTGTGTCCATTCCTTTGGCCACACACCTCCAGAATATGAGAAACCTCAAGGCCCCCGAGGTCATCCCACTACTGGGAGCCTCCCTGGACACACAGGGGCATTCGGACACAATCTGAGCAGCTACCTCCACGAAGGCATGCACACAGATGTCAACAGAGATAGAAGGTTGAGCCGTACAGGCCCTTAGGCCCTAATCTCAACTCTTGCTTTGGGTTCCAGGTGTCACTCCTCAGAGGCTTTGGTTCGAAGAACAGGATATGGGGCTTTCCTGAGGCACTGAACAGAACTCCTCTCGTCTCCACATGGGAAGCTTCCTTGTTGTAGCTGTGCCAAACGCCTCAGTTTGGAAAACCCTGCAGAGTCCCCGAGCCACCTCCACATTCCAAGGTCTCCCAGGCCACCAAGCCACAGTAGAACTCATCTTCAGGAGAGTCCATTTCAACTCTCCCCTCTAGGTAGCTCACCCAGGAACCTGCAGATTGAGCCTGACTTGTCCTGACTAAACAGTGGGAATATGAGGTGGCGTTCCCAGGCATCCATGCTTTGACACCTGCTCTCGAGTCTTTCCGTATGGGGCCTCCTGGAACCATCCAATAGGACTCGACTGTCGAGAAGAAGGAAATCTTGAGGTATGGAGTAGTTCACAAATCCCATCGTAGGCAAACCTCCCTGGCTTCATGAAGCCCCCACACCCTACAGGAAGAGGACATGCTGGACAAAAACTCTAGCCTGAGGCACGTCTCATAGTTGACATGACCTCAGTGCAGGAGATCTCGATTCAGCCTCTGCAGAGTGGGCCTGCCGTGACCTCGGTCCCAAAGCTCACGCTAGCTTGTGTTTTCAGACTTCCTTCCTCACACTCCTGGAAAACAAGCCCTCCGGACTAGGAACTCCAGAACCAAAACCCAGCCCAGTGTCTGCCCAACGGAAGAAAAACGTTTCCCTGTGGGGCTCTCCAGAAAACCCAGATGAGGATCAACCTGCTCGGGCCTCGACGGTACCCGAACTGGATAGGCTGCTCTGGGCACTCATGCTCTGTCTGACACAGCCTGAAGCCAGACGTCCAGACAGACAAGGAGACAGCTGGCCGCACACCCAGCACTTCGGACACGCCATGGTCTTATGCCGTCACCTCTTCCTAACCTTGGTTTTCAGATATCTGAACCTAGACATCGTATCAATTCTCCACACAGCTGGGTATCGCAAGCACAAAACAGAAGTCCTGCTTCCCCATGGCTGTAAAGCTTGCTCTTGGCATGGAGTAACACCTTCAGGGTGGGAGAAACCTTCATGGCCCCTGATGCCACGCAAAACGTGAGTGCTGATTGGGAACAAATTCACACTGTGACCCTCAGCATGAGCGCCATGTCAAAGAAAGGCCTCTCAGGGCTTGGACAAAGAGCGCGCATATGGGGCTTGCCAAGCCCCTATGCACCCAATCCTCACCACGTTTTGAATTTTCCAGTCGCCATGCCCGTACCTGGGGCTCTGCTCTGGAATCCCTTTGTTGGAGAGACCCATGAGCCAGACAACACGACTCCACCCTTCCCACAAAATGACCCCAAACTCTTGGGAGCTGGGACAAATCCCCAGAGAGGGATACTCGTCCACTGTCCCTGAGGCCACCCCTCAAATCCACGGATATCCCAGACACAACATACAGAGACAAAAGCCTGTTGGAACGCCTCTCACTCGCTCTTGTTTCAGAGGCCCAGGAGCTCCCTCTCAGGCTGTACATCCGGCCTGCCATACCCTACGCGCCACTCATAAGCTGAGTTTGTGTATTCCGAATTCTGTGCCCACAGCCTGGACCCACACAACATCCAGGCTAGGGCCTCTGGACCAAACAGCGAAAGATTTTGCCTGCCCTCTCCAAGGAAAGTGTGCCCAATCCTTTGACCACAACCCTACAGGTTAGGGAAAAGCTCCAAGGCCCCTGAGGCCATCAATAGTGTAGGCCCCCCTGGACTAAGAGGGGTTCTCTGACACCAGCGGAGCAACTATCTCCACTTAGACTCTCAGACAGTGTCCCCAGAGACAGAAGGTTGAAATGGACAGGCCCCCAGGCCCTAATCTGAACCTTAGCTTTGGTTTCCATGTTTCCGTTCTCAGAGGACTGTTTTCGTAGACCAGCACATGGGGCTTTTCTGAGGCACCAAAACAAACCTCTCTCATCACCACATGGGCAGCTTTCTTACTGGGATGTATCAAACACTTCAGGTAGGAGAGTTCCGCAGGGCCACTGAACAACCAGCACATTCCAAGGTCTCCATGGACCCAAAAGCACATTATGACGCATCCTCAGGAGAGGCCATTTCAACTCAGCCCCCTGGGTCGCGTGTTCCAGAGGCAGCAGATCAAACATATCTTGTCGCTAATAGCCAATGGGAATGCGAGGCATGCTGTACAGGGTTCCATCCTTCGAACCCTGCTCTCCAGTCCTTCCATATGGTATGTCCTGGAGCCATGCAACAGGACTCGAATGTCCCGCAGAAGGAAACCTTGTGGTTTGGGGCAACCTCCAAACTCAGCGTGGGAAAACTTCCTTGGCCTCATGAGGCCCCCACTTCATGAAGGTGCCATCATGGACACATACTGCAGCCTCAGCCAACGTCTGATCCTCAGCCTGACTTCAGATGCAGGAGATTTTGATTCAGGCTCTGCAGAGTGGGCCTGCTCTGCCCTTGGCTCCAATCCTCACACTAGCTTGTGTTTTCAGACTTCCGTCCTCACACTCCTGGCCCACAAACCCTCCCTACTGGGAATTCTGGGGCCACAATGAAGCACTGTGCCTGCCTCCCAGGAGAAAAACATTGTCTATGGCGCTGCCCAGAAACCCCAAATGAGGATCAAACTGCTTGGCCCTTGGCAACACCCTAATTGCATAGGCTACCTTAAACAGTGATGCTCTGTCGCAAATAGCCTGAGCCCAGACCTTCCAACAGACACCGACACAGCTGGCTGCACACCCAGCACATTGGACCCGCCACTGCCTTAGGCCACCATCCATTCCCAACCTGGGTTTTCAGTCATCGGAACCTAGACCTTATCTCCAATCCCTGCACTGGGGGGAACCTGATGCACAAGTCAGAACCCCTCCTTCCCCCTGGCAAGAAACCTTGCTGCTGGCAGTGAGTCAAACCTTCAGTGAAGGAGTAAACGGCATGGCCCATGAGGCCACGCCCAAGCGTGAGGGCCGCCTTGGGCACAAACACACATTGTGACCCTCAGCGTGAGTACCTTATTCAAGTAACGCCTCTCAGTGACTGGACCAAGAGCCCGCATATGTGGCTTGCCATGCCCATAGGCACCCAGGACTAACTAGATGGTGTGTATTCCAGTTGAGGGAACCCACTGCTGTGCTCTAGAGTCCCTCTCCTGGGGTGTCCCCTGTGGCAGAAAACAGTACTCTTCATTCCCACAGAATGAACACAAACACTTGGGAGCTTGGACAATCCCCCGAGAGGAAGGCTCTTCTTCGGCCTCTGAGACAACCCCTACCCTGACCGGACACTGTAAACGCAACACCCAGAGACAAAAGCCTGAGTGACTGCCTCCCACTTGCCCTCCTTTGATTTCCAGAGGATCTCCCCTCACGGACTAGAGATCAGGCCTGCCATTACATTGGCCCCTTGCTAAGCCAAGTTTGCTTTTTCAGACATCTGTCCCCACAGCCCTGGCAAACACAGCCTCTAGGCTGGGTCCTCTGGAGCCATACCACAGGACCGTGCCTACTCTCTCCTGGGAAACTGTGTCCATTCCTTCGGCCACACACCTCCAGAATATGAGAAACCTCAAGGCCTCCGAGGACATCCCACTACTGGGAGCCTCACTGGACTCAAAGGGGCATTCGGACACAAGCTGAGCAGCTACATCCATGAATGCATGCACACAGATGTCAACAGAGATAGAAGGTTGAGCCGGACAGGCCTTTAGGCCGTAGTCTCAACTCTTGCTTTGGTTTCCAGGTGTCACTCCTCAGAGGCTTTGGTTCGAAGAACAGGGTATGGGGCTTTCCTGAGGCACGGAACAGAACTCCTCTCGTCTCCACATGGGAAGTTTCCTTGTTGGAGCCGTGTCAAACACCTCATGTTGGAAAATCCTGCAGAGTCCCTGAGCCACCTCCACATTCCAAGGTCTCCCAGGCCACCAAGCCACAGTAGGACTCATCTTCAGGAGAGTCCATTTCAACTCTCCCCTCTGGGTAGCTCACCCAGGAGCCCGCAGATTGAGCCTGCCTTGTCCTGACTAAAGAGTGGGAATATGAGGTGGCGTTCCCAGGCATCCATGCTTAGACACCTGCTCTCGAGTCTTTCCATATGGGGCCTCCTGGAACCATCCAATAGGACTCGACAATCGTGCAGAAGGTAACCTTCAGTTTTAGAGCAGTTCACAAATACCATCGTAGGCAAAACTTTCTGGCCTCATGGAGCTCCCACACCCTTCAGGAAGAGGCCATGCTGGACAAAAACTCTAGCCTGAGGCACGTCTCATAAATGACATGACCTCAGTGCAGGAGATCTCGATTCAGCCTCTGCAGAGTGGGCCTGCCGTGCCCTCGGTCCCAAACCTCACGCTAGCTTGTGTTTTCCGACTTCCTTCCTCACACTCCTGGCAAACAAGCCCTCCGGACTAGGAACTCCGGAACCAAAACCCAGCCCAGTGTCTGCCCAAATGAAGAAAAACGTTTCCCTGTGGGGCTCTCCAGAAAACCCAGATGAGGATCAACCTGCTCGGGCCTCGACGGTACCCGAACTGGATAGGCTGCTCTGGGCACTCATGCTCTGTCTGACACAGCCTGAAGCCAGACGTCCAGACAGACAAGGAGACAGCTGGCCGCACACCAGCACTTCGGACACGCCATGGTCTTATGCCGTCACCTCATCCTAACTTTGGTTTTCAGATATCTGAACCTAGACATTATATCAATTCTCCACACAGCTGGGTATAGCAAGCACAAAACAGAACTCCTCCTTCCCCATGGCTGTCAAGCTTGCTCTTGGCATGCAGTCACACCTTCAGGGTGGGAGAAACCTTCATGGCCCCTGATGCCACGCCCAAACTTGAGTGCTGCTTGGGCACAAATTCACACTGTGACCCTCAGCATGAGCCCCATGTCAAAGAAAGGCCTGTCAGGGCCTGGACCAAGAGCCCACATATGGGGCTTGCCAAGCCCCTATGCACCCAATCCTCACCACGGTTTGAATTTTCCAGTCGCCCCGCCCGTACCTGGAGCTCTGCTCTGGAATCCCTTTCTTGGAGAGACCCATGAGCCAAACAACACGACTCCACCCTTCCCACAAAATGACCCCAAACTCTTGGGAGCTGGGACAAATCCCCAGAGAGGGATACTCGTCCACAGTACCTGAGGCCACCGCTCCAATCCACGGCTATCCCGGACACAACATCCAGAGACAAAAGCCTGAAGGAACGCCTCCCACTCGCCCTTGTTTCAGAGGCCCAGGAGCTCCCTCTCGGGCTGTACATCCGGCCTGCCATACCCTAGGCGCCACTCATAAGCTGAGTTTGTGTATTCCGAATTCTGTGCCCACAGCCTGGACCCACACAACATCCAGGCTACGGCCTCTGGACCAAACAGCGAAAGATTGTGCCTGCCCTCTCCAAGGAAAGTGTGCCCAATCCTTTGACCACAACCCTACAGGTTAGGGAAAAGCTCCAAGGTCCCTGAGGCCATCAATAGTATAGGCCACCCTGGACTAAGAGGGGCTCTGTGACACCAGCGGAGCAACTATCTCCACTTAGACTCTCAGACAGTGTCCCCAGAGACAGAAGGTTGAAATGGACAGGCCCCCAGGCCCTAATCTGAACCTTAGCTTTGGTTTCCATGTTTCCGTTCTCAGAGGACTGTTTTCGTAGACCAGCACATGGGGCTTTTCTGAGGCACCAAACCAAACCTCTCTCATCTCCACACGGGCAGCTTTCTTACTGGGATGTATCAAACACTTCAGGTAGGAGAGTTCCGCAGGGCCACTGAACAACCAGCACATTCCAAGGTCTCCATGGACCCAAACGCACATTATGACGCATCCTCAGGAGAGGCCATTTCAACTCAGCCCCTGGTTCGCGTGTTCCAGAGGCAGCAGATCAAACATATCTTGTCGCTAATAGCCAATGGGAATGCGAGGCATGCTTTACAGGGATCCATCCTTCGAACCCTGCTCTCCAGTCCTTCCATATGGTATGTCCTGGAGCCATGCAACAGGACTCGAATGTCCCGCAGAAGAAAACCTTGTGGTTTGGGGCAACCAACAAACTCAGCGTGGGAAAACTACCTTGGCCTCATGAGGCCCCCACTTCATGAAGGTGCCATCATGGACACATACTGCAGCCTCAGCCAACGTCTGATCCTCAGCCTGACTTCAGATGCAGGAGATTTTGACTCAGCCTCTGCAGAGTGGGCCTGCTCTGCCCTTGGCTCCAATCCTCACACTAGCTTGTGTTTTCAGACTTCCGTCCTCACACTCCTGGCCCACAAACCCTCCCTACTGGGAATTCTGGGGCCACAATGAAGCACTGTGCCTGCCTCCCAGGAGAAAAACCTTGTCTATGGCGCTGCCCAGAAACCCCAAATGAGGATCAAACTGCTTGGCCCTCGGCAACACCCCAATTGCATTGGCTACCTTAAACAGTGATGCTCTGTCGCAAATAGCCTGAGACCAGACCTTCCAACAGACACCGACACAGCTGGCTGCACACCCAGCACATTGGACCCGCCACTGCCTTAGGCCACCATCCATTCCCAACCTGGGTTTTCAGTCATCGGAACCTAGACCTTATCTCCAATCCCTGCACAGGGGGAAACCTGATGCACAAGTCAGAACCGCTCTTTCCCCATGGCAAGAAACCTTGCTGCTGGCAGTGAGTCAAACCTCCAGTGTAGGAGAAAACGGCATGGCCCATGAGGCCACGCCCAAGCGTGAGGGCCGCCTTGGGCACAAACACACATTGTGACCCTCAGCGTGAGTACCTTATTCAAGTAGCGCCTCTAGTGACTGGACCAAGAGCCCGCATATTTGGCTTGCCATGCCCATAGGCACCCAGGACTAACTAGATGGTGTGTATTCCAGTTGAGGGAACCCACTGCTGTGCTCTAGAGTCCCTCTTTTGGGGGGTCCCCTGTGGCAGAAAACAGTACTCTTCATTCAAACAGAATGAACACAAACACTTGGGAGCTTGGACAATCCCCCGAGAGGAGGGCTCTTCCTTGGCCTCTGAGACAACCCCTACCCTGACCGGACACTGTAAACGCAACACCCAGAGACAAAAGCCTGAGTGACTGCCTCCCACTTGCCCTCCTTTGATTTCCAGAGGATCTCCCCTCACGGACTAGAGATCAGGCCTGCCATTACATTGGCCCCTAGCTGAGCCAAGTTTGCTTTTTCAGACATCTGTCCCCACAGCCCTGGCAAACACAGCCTCAAGGCTGGGTCCTCTGTAGCCATAGCACAGGACCGTGCCTGCTCTCTCCTGGGAAACTGTGTCCATTCCTTTGGCCACACACCTCCAGAATATGAGAAACCTCAAGGCCTCCGAGGACATCCCACTACTGGGAGCCTCACTGGACTCGCAGGGGCATTCGGACACAAGCTGAGCAGCTACATCCATGAATGCATGCACACAGATGTCAACAGAGATAGAAGGTTGAGCCGGACGGGCCTTTAGGCCGTAGTCTCAACTCTTGCTTTGGTTTCCAGGTGTCACTCCTCAGATGCTTTGGTTCGAAGAACAGGGTATGGGGCTTTCCTGAGGCACGGAACAGAACTCCTCTCATCTCCACATGGGAAGTTTCCTTGTTGGAGCCGTGTCAAACACCTCATGTTGGAGAATCCTGCAGAGTCCCTGAGCCACCTCCACATTCCAAGGTCTCCCAGGCCACCAAGCCACAGTAGGACTCATCTTCAGGAGAGTCCATTTCAACTCTCCCCTCTGGGTAGCTCACCCAGGAGCCCGCAGATTGAGCCTGCCTTGTCCTGACTAAAGAGTGGGAATATGAGGTGGCGTTCCCAGGCATCCATGCTTAGACACCTGCTCTCGAGTCTTTCCATATGGGGCCTCTTGGAACCATCCAATAGGACTCGACTGTCGTGCAGAAGGTAACCTTCAGTTTTGGAGCAGTTCACAAATCCCATCGTAGGCAAAACTTTCTGGCCTCATGAAGCCCCCACACCCTTCAGGAAGAGGCCATGCTGGACAAGAACTCTAGCCTGAGGCACGTCTCATAGTTGACATGACCTCAGTGCAGGAGATCTCGATTCAGCCTCTGCAGAGTGGGCCTGCCGTGCCCTCGGTCCCAAACCTCACGCTAGCTTGTGTTTTCAGATTCCTTCCTCCCACTCCTGGCAAACAAGCCCTCTGGACTAGGAACTCCGGAACCAAAACCCAGCCCAGTGTCTGCCCAACGGAAAAAAAACGTTTCCCTGTGGGGCTCTCCAGAAAACCCAATGAGGATCAACCTGCTCGGTCCTCGACGGTACCCGAACTGGATAGGCTGCTCTGGGCACTCATGCTCTGTCTGACACAGCCTGAAGCCAGACGTCCAGACAGACAAGGAGACAGCTGGCCGCACACCCAGCACTTCGGACACGCCATGGTCTTATGCCGTCACCTCATCCTAACCTAGGTTTTCAAATATCTGAACCTAGACATTATATCAATTCTCCACACAGCTGGGTATAGCAAGCACAAAACAGAACTCCTCCTTCCCCATGGCTGTCAAGCTTGCTCTTGGCATGGAGTCACACCTTCAGGGTGGGAGAAACCTTCATGGCCCCTGAAGCCACGCCCAAACTTCAGTGCTGCTTGGGCACAAATTCACACTGTGACCCTCAGCATGAGCCCCATGTCAAAGAAAGGCCTGTCAGGGCCTGGACCAAGAGCCCACATATGGGGATTGCCAAGCCCCTTTGCACCCAATCCTCACCACGGTTTGAAATTTCCAGTCGCCCCGCCCGTACCTGGAGCTCTGCTCTGGAATCCCTTTCTTGGAGAGACCCATGAGCCAGACAACACGACTCCACCCTTCCCACAAAATGACCCCAAACTCTTGGGAGCTGGGACAAATCCCCAGAGAGGGATACTCGACCACAGTACCTGAGGCCACCGCTCCAATCCACGGCTATCCCGGACACAACATCCAGAGACAAAAGCCTGAAGGAACGCCTCCCACTCGCCCTTGTTTCAGAGGCCCAGGAGCTCCCTCTCGGGCTGTACATCCGGCCGGCCATACCCTAGGCGCCACTCATAAGCTGAGTTTGTGTATTCAGTCTTCTGTGCCCACAGCCTGGACCCACACAACATCCAGGCTAGGGCCTCTGGACCAAACAGCGAAAGATTGTGCCTGCCCTCTCCAAGGAAAGTGTGCCCAATCCATTGACCACAACCCTACAGGTTAGGGAAAAGCTCCAAGGTCCCTGAGGCCATCAATAGTATAGGCCACCCTGGACTAAGAGGGTTTCTCTGACACCAGCGGAGCAACTATCTCCACTTAGACTCTCAGACAGTGTCCCCAGAGACAGAAGGTTGAAATGGACAGGCCCCAAGGCCCTAATCTGTACCTTAGCTTTGGTTTCCATGTTTCCGTTCTCAGAGGACTGTTTTCGTAGACCAGCACATGGGGCTTTTCTGAGGCACCAAACCAAACATCTCTCATCTCCACACGGGCAGCCTTCTTACTGGGATGTATCAAACACTTCAGGTAGGAGAGTTCCGCAGGGCCACTGAACAACCAGCACATTCCAAGGTCTCCATGGACCCAAACGCACATTATGACGCATCCTCAGGAGAGGCCATTTCAACTCAGCCCGCTGGGTCGCGTTTTCCAGAGGCAGCAGATCAAACATATCTTGTCGCTAATAGCCAATGGGAATGCGAGGCATGCAGTACAGGGATCCATCCTTCGAACCCTGCTCTCCAGTCCTTCCATATGATATGTCCTGGAGCCATGCAACAGGACTCGAATGTCCCGCAGAAGGAAACCTTGTGGTTTGGGGCAACCTCCAAACTCAGCGTGGGAAAACTTCCTTGGCCTCATGAGGCCCCCACTTCATGACGGTGCCATCATGGACACATACTGCAGCCTCAGCCAACGTCTGATCCTCAGCCTGACTTCAGATGCAGGAGATTTTGATTCAGCCTCTGCAGAGTGGGCCTGCTCTGCCCTTGGCTCCAATCCTCACACTAGCTTGTGTTTTCAGACTTCCGTCCTCACACTCCTGGCCCACAAACCCTCCCTACTGGGAATTCTGGGGCCACAATGAAGCACTGTGCCTGCCTCCCAGGAGAAAAACCTTGTCTATGGCGCTGCCCAGAAACCCCAAATGAGGATCAAACTGCTTGGCCCTCGGCAACACCCCAATTGCATAGGCTACCTTAAACAGTGATGCTCTGTCGCAAATAGCCTGAGCCCAGACCTTCCAACAGACACCGACAGAGCTGGCTGCACACCCAGCACATTGGACCCGCCACTGCCTTAGGCCACCATCCATTCCCAACCTGGGTTTTCAGTCATCGGAACCTAGACCTTATCTCCAATCCCTGCACAGGGGGGAACCTGATGCACAAGTCAGAACCCCTCCTTCCCCATGGCAAGAAACCTTGCTGCTGGCAGTGAGTCAAACCTCCAGTGTAGGAGAAAACGGCATGGCCCATGAGGCCACGCCCAAGCGTGAGGGCCGCCTTGGGCACAAACACACATTGTGACCCTCAGCGTGAGTACCTTATTCAAGTAACGCCTCTCAGTGACTGGACCAAGAGCCCGCATATGTGGCTTGCCATGCCCATAGGCACCCAGGACTAACTAGATGGTGTGTATTCCAGTTGAGGGAACCCACTGCTGTGCTCTAGAGTCCCTCTCCTGGGGTGTCCCCTGTGGCAGAAAACAGTACTCTTCATTCCCACAGAATGAACACAAACACTTGGGAGCTTGGACAATCCCCCGAGAGGAAGGCTCTTCCTCGGCCTCTGAGACAACCCCTACCCTGACCGGACACTGTAAACGCAACACCCAGAGACAAAAGCCTGAGTGACTGCCTCCCACTTGCCCTCCTTTGATTTCCAGAGTATCTCCCCTCACGGACTAGAGATCAGGCCTGCCATTACATTGGCCCCTTGCTGAGCCAAGTTTGCTTTTTCAGACATCTGTCCCCACAGCCCTGGCAAACACAGCCTCTAGGCTGGGTCCTCTGGAGCCATAGCACAGGACCGTGCCTGCTCTCTCCTGGGAAACTGTGTCCATTCCTTTGGCCACACACCTCCAGAATATGAGAAACCTCAAGGCCTCCGAGGACATCCCACTACTGGGAGCCTCACTGGACTCACAGGGGCATTCGGACACAAGCTGAGCAGCTACATCCATGAATGCATGCACACAGATGTCAACAGAGATAGAAGGTTGAGCCGGACAGGCCTTTAGGCCGTAGTCTCAACTCTTGCTTTGGTTTCCAGGTGTCACTCCTCAGAGGCTTTGGTTCGAAGAACAGGGTATGGGGCTTTCCTGAGGCACGGAACAGAACTTCTCTCGTCTCCACATGGGAAGTTTCCTTGTTGGAGCCGTGTCAAACACCTCATGTTGGAGAATCCTGCAGAGTCCCTGAGCCACCTCCACATTCCTAGGTCTCCCAGGCCACCAAGCCACAGTAGGACTCATCTTCAGGAGAGTCCATTTCAACTCTCCCCTCTGGGTAGCTCACCCAGGAGCCCGCAGATTGAGCCTGCCTTGTCCTGACTAAAGAGTGGGAATATGAGGTGGCGTTCCCAGGCATCCATGCTTAGACACCTGCTCTCGAGTCTTTCCATATGGGGCCTCTTGGAACCATCCATTGGACTCGACTGTCGTGCAGAAGGTAACCTTCAGTTTTGGAGCAGTTCAAAAATCCCATCGTAGGCAAAACTTTCTGGCCTCATGAAGCCCCCACACCCTTCAGGAAGAGGCCATGCTGGACAAAAACTCTAGCCTGAGGCACGTCTCATAGTTGACATGACCTCAGTGCAGGAGATCTCGATTCAGCCTCTGCAGAGTGGGCCTGCCGTGCCCTCAGTCCCAAACCTCACGCTAGCTTGTGTTTTCAGACTTCCTTCCTCCCACTCCTGGCAAACAAGCCCTCTGGACTAGGAACTCCGGAACCAAAACCCAGCCCAGTGTCTGCCCAACGGAAAAAAAACGTTTCCCTGTGGGGCTCTCTAGAAAACCCAATGAGGATCAACCTGCTCGGTCCTCGACGGTACCCGAACTGGATAGGCTGCTCTGGGCACTCATGCTCTGTCTGACACAGCCTGAAGCCAGACGTCCAGACAGACAAGGAGACAGCTGGCCGCACACCCAGCACTTCGGACACGCCATGGTCTTATGCCGTCACCTCATCCTAACCTAGGTTTTCAGATATCTGAACCTAGACATTATATCAATTCTCCACACAGCTGGGTATAGCAAGCACAAAACAGAACTCCTCCTTCCCCATGGCTGTCAAGCTTGCTCTTGGCATGGAGTCACACCTTCAGGGTGGGAGAAACCTTCATGGCCCCTGAAGCCACGCCCAAACTTGAGTGCTGCTTGGGCACAAATTCACACTGTGACCCTCAGCATGAGCCCCATGTCAAAGAAAGGCCTGTCAGGCCCTGGACCAAGAGCCCACATATGGGGTTTGCCAAGCCCCTATGCACCCAATCCACACCACGGTTTGAATTTTCCAGTCGCCCCGCCGGTACCTGGAACTCTGCTCTGGAATCCCTTTCTTGGAGAGACCCATGAGCCAGACAACACGACTCCACCCTTCCCACAAAATGACCCCAAACTCTTGGGAGCTGGGACAAATCCCCAGAGAGGGATACTCGTCCACAGTACCTGAGGCCACGGCTCCAATCCACGGCTATCCGGGACACAACATCCAGAGACAAAAGCCTGAAGGAACGCCTCCCACTCGCCCTTGTTTCAGAGGACCAGGAGCTCCCTCTCGGGCTGTACATCCGGCCGGCCATACCCTAGGCGCCACTCATAAGCTGAGTTTGTGTATTCAGTCTTCTGTGCCCACAGCCTGGACCCACACAACATCCAGGCTAGGGCCTCTGGACCAAACAGCGAAAGATTGTGCCTGCCCTCTCCAAGGAAAGTGTGCCCAATCCATTGACCACAACCCTACAGGTTAGGGAAAAGCTCCAAGGTCCCTGAGGCCATCAATAGTATAGGCCACCCTGGACTAAGAGGGGTTCTCTGACACCAGCGGAGCAACTATCTCCACTTAGACTCTCAGACAGTGTCCCCAGAGACAGAAGGTTGAAATGGACAGGCCCCCAGGCCCTAATCTGAACCTTAGCTTTGGTTTCCCTGTTTCCGTTCTCAGAGGACTGTTTTCGTAGACCAGCACATGGGGCTTTTCTGAGGCACCAAACCAAACATCTCTCATCTCCAGATGGGCAGCTTTCTTACTGGGATGTATCAAACACTTCAGGTAGGAGAGTTCCGCAGGGCCACTGAACAACCAGCACATTCCAAGGTCTCCATGGACCCAAACGCACATTATGACGCATCCTCAGAAGAGGCCATTTCAACTCAGCCCGCTGGGTCGCGTGTTCCAGAGGCAGCAGATCAAACATATCTTGTCGCTAATAGCCAATGGGAATGCGATGCATGCAGTACAGGGATCCATCCTTCGAACCCTGCTCTCCAGTCCTTCCATATGATATGTCCTGGAGCCATGCAACAGGACTCGAATGTCCCGCAGAAGGAAACCTTGTGGTTTGGGGCAACCTCCAAACTCAGCGTGGGAAAACTTCCTTGGCCTCATGAGGCCCCCACTTCATGAAGGTGCCATCATGGACACATACTCCAGCCTCAGCCAACGTCTGATCCTCAGCCTGACTTCAGATGCAGGAGATTTTGATTCAGCCTCTGCAGAGTGGGCCTGCTCTGCCCTTGGCTCCAATCCTCACACTAGCTTGTGTTTTCAGATTTCCGTCCTCACACTCCTGGCCCACAAACCCTCCCTACTGGGAATTCTGGGGCCACAATGAAGCACTGTGCCTGCCTCCCAGGAGAAAAACATTGTCTATGGCGCTGCCCAGAAACCCCAAATGAGGATCAAACTGCTTGGCCCTCGGCAACACCCCAATTGCATAGGCTACCTTAAACAGTGATGCTCTGTCGCAAATAGCCTGAGCCCAGACCTTCCAACAGACACCGACAGAGCTGGCTGCACACCCAGCACATTGGACCCGCCACTGCCTTAGGCCACCATCCATTCCCAACCTGGGTTTTCAGTCATCGGAACCTAGACCTTATCTCCAATCCCTGCACAGGGGGGAACCTGATGCACAAGTCAGAACCCCTCCTTCCCCATGGCAAGAAACCTTGCTGCTGGCAGTGAGTCAAACCTCCAGTGTAGGAGAAAACGGCATGGCCCATGAGGCCACGCCCAAGCGTGAGGGCCGCCTTGGGCACAAACACACATTGTGACCCTCAGCGTGAGTACCTTATTCAAGTAACGCCTCTCAGTGACTGGAGAAAGAGGACGCATATGTGGCTTGCCATGCCCATAGGCACCCAGGACTAACTAGATGGTGTGTATTCCAGTTGAGGGAACCCACTGCTGTGCTCTAGAGTCCCTCTCCTGGGGTGTCCCCTGTGGCAGAAAACAGTACTCTTCATTCCCACAGAATGAACACAAACACTTGGGAGCTTGGACAATCCCCCGAGAGGAAGGCTCTTCCTCGGCCTCTGAGACAACCCCTACCCTGACCGGACACTGTAAATGCAACACCCAGAGACAAAAGCCTGAGTGACTGCCTCCCACTTGCCCTACTTTGATTTCCAGAGGATCTCCCACCACGGACTAGAGATCAGGCCTGCCATTACATTGGCCCCTAGCTGAGCCAAGTTTGCTTTTTCAGACATCTGTCCCCACAGCCCTGGCAAACACAGCCTCTAGGCTGTGTCCTCTGGAGCCATAGCACAGGACCGTGCCTGCTCTCTCCTGGGAAACTGTGTCCATTCCTTTGGCCACACACCTCCAGAATATGAGAAACCTCAAGGCCTCCGAGGACATCCCACTACTGGGAGCCTCACTGGACTCACAGGGGCATTCGGACACAAGCTGAGCAGCTACATCCATGAATGCATGCACACAGATGTCAACAGAGATAGAAGGTTGAGCCGGACAGGCTTTTAGGCCGTAGTCTCAACTCTTGCTTTGGTTTCCAGGTGTCACTCCTCAGAGGCTGTGGTTCGAAGAACAGGTTATGGGGCTTTCCTGTGGCACGGAACAGAACTCCTCTCGTCTCCACATGGGAAGTTTCCTTGTTGGAGCCGTGTCAAACACCTCATGTTGGAGAATCCTGCAGAGTCCCTGAGCCACCTCCACATTCCAAGGTCTCCCAGGCCACCAAGCCACAGTAGGACTCATCTTCAGGAGAGTCCATTTCAACTCTCCCCTCTGGGTAGCTCACCCAGGAGCCCGCAGATTGAGCCTGCCTTGTCCTGACTAAAGAGTGGGAATATGAGGTGGCGTTCCCAGGCATCCATGCTTAGACACCTGCTCTCGAGTCTTTCCATATGGGGCCTCTTGGAACCATCCAATAGGACTCGACTGTCGTGCAGAAGGTAACCTTCAGTTTTGGAGCAGTTCACAAATCCCATCGTAGGCAAAACTTTCTGGCCTCATGAAGCCCCCACACCCTTCAGGAAGAGGCCATGCTGGACAAGAACTCTAGCCTGAGGCACGTCTCATAGTTGACATGACCTCAGTGCAGGAGATCTCGATTCAGCCTCTGCAGAGTGGGCCTGCCGTGCCCTCGGTCCCAAACCTCACGCTAGCTTGTGTTTTCAGACTTCCTTCCTCCCACTCCTGCCAAACAAGCCCTCTGGACTAGGAACTCCGGAACCAAAACCCAGCCCAGTGTCTGCCCAACGGAAGAAAAACGTTTCCCTGTGGGGCTCTCCAGAAAACCCAATGAGGATCAACCTGCTCGGTCCTCGATGGTACCCGAACTGGATAGGCTGCTCTGGGCACTCATGCTCTGCCTGACACAGCCTGAAGCCAGACGTCCAGACAGACAAGGAGACAGCTGGCCGCACACCCAGCACTTCGGACACGCCATGGTCTTATGCCGTCACCTCATCCTAACCTTGGTTTTCAGATATCTGAACCTAGACATTATATCAATTCTCCACACAGCTGGGTATAGCAAGCACAAAACAGAACTCCTCCTTCCCCATGGCTGTCAAGCTTGCTCTTGGCATGGAGTCAAACCTTCAGGGTGGGAGAAACCTTCATGGCCCCTGAAGCCACGCCCAAACTTGAGTGCTGCTTGGGCACAAATTCACACTGTGACCCTCAGCATGAGCCCCATGTCAAAGAAAGACCTGTCAGGCCCTGGTCCAAGAGCCCTCATATGGGGCTTGCCAAGCCCCTATGCACCCAATCCTCACCACGGTTTGAAATTTCCAGTCGCCCCGCCCGTACCTGGAGCTCTGCTCTGGAATCCCTTTCTTGGAGAGACCCATGAGCCAGACAACACGACTCCACCCTTCCCACAAAATGACCCCAAACTCTTGGGAGCTGGGACAAATCCCCAGAGAGGGATACTCGTCCACAGTACCTGAGGCCACCGCTCCAATCCACGGCTATCCCGGACACAACATCCAGAGACAAAAGCCTGAAGGAACGCCTCCCACTCGCCCTTGTTTCAGAGGCCCAGGAGCTCCCTCTCAGGCTGTACATCCGGCCGGCCATACCCTAGGCGCCACTCATAAGCTGAGTTTGTGTATTCAGACTTCTGTGCCCACAGCCTGGACCCACACAACATCCAGGCTAGGGCCTCTGGACCAAACAGCGAAAGATTGTGCCTGCCCTCTCCAAGGAAAGTGTGCCCAATCCATTGACCACAACCCTACAGGTTAGGGAAAAGCTCCAAGGTCCCTGAGGCCATCAATAGTATAGGCCACCCTGGACTAAGAGGGGTTCTCTGACACCAGCGGAGCAACTATCTCCACTTAGACTCTCAGACAGTGTCCCCAGAGACAGAAGGTTGAAATGGACAGGCCCCCAGGCCCTAATCTGAACCTTAGCTTTGGTTTCCATGTTTCCGTTCTCAGAGGACTGTTTTCGTAGACCAGCACATGGGGCTTTTCTGAGGCACCAAACCAAACATCTCTCATCTCCACATGGGCAGCCTTCTTACTGGGATGTATCAAACACTTCAGGTAGGAGAGTTCCGCAGGGCCACTGAACAACCAGCACATTCCAAGGTCTCCATGGACCCAAACGCACATTATGACGCATCCTCAGGAGAGGCCATTTCAAATCAGCCCACTGGGTCGCGTGTTCCAGAGGCAGCAGATCAAACATATCTTGTCGCTAATAGCCAATGGGAATGCGAGGCATGCAGTACAGGGATCCATCCTTCGAACCCTGCTCTCCAGTCCTTCCATATGGTATGTCCTGGAGCCATGCAACAGGACTCGAATGTCCCGCAGAAGGAAACCTTGTGGTTTGGGGCAACCTCCAAACTCAGCGTGGGAAAACTTCCTTGGCCTCATGAGGCCCCCACTTCATGAAGGTGCCATCATGGACACATACTCCAGCCTCAGCCAACGTCTGATCCTCAGCCTGACTTCAGATGCAGGAGATTTTGATTCAGCCTCTGCAGAGTGGGCCTGCTCTGCCCTTGGCTCCAATCCTCACACTAGCTTGTGTTTTCAGACTTCCGTCCTCACACTCCTGGCCCACAAACCCTCCCTACTGGGAATTCTGGGGCCACAATGAAGCACTGTGCCTGCCTCCCAGGAGAAAAACCTTGTCTATGGCGCTGCCCAGAAACCCAAATGAAGATCAAACTGCTTGGCGCTCGGCAACACCCCAATTGCATAGGCTACCTTAAACAGTGATGCTCTGTCGCAAATAGCCTGAGCCCAGACCTTCCAACAGACACCGACAGAGCTGGCTGCACACCCAGCACATTGGACCCGCCACTGCCATAGGCCACCATCCATTCCCAACCTGGGTTTTCAGTCATCGGAACCTAGACCTTATCTCCAATCCCTGCACAGGCGGGAACCTGATGCACATTCAGAACCCCTCCTTCCCCATGGCAAGAAACCGTGCTGCTGGCAGTGAGTCAAACCTTCGGTGTAGGAGAAAATGGCATGGCCCATGAGGCCACGCCCAAGCGTGAGGGCCGCCTTGGGCACAAACACACATTGTGACCCTCAGCGTGAGTACCTTATTCAAGTAACGCCTCTCAGTGACTGGACCAAGAGCCCGCATATGTGGCTTGCCATGCCCATAGGCACCCAGGACTAACTAGATGGTGTGTATTCCATTTGAGGGAACCCACTGCTGTGCTCTAGAGTCCCTCTCCTGGGGGGTCCCCTGTGGCAGAAAACAGTACTCTTCATTCCCACAGAATGAACACAAACACTTGGGAGCTTGGACAATCCCCCGAGAGGAAGGCTCTTCCTCGGCCTCTGAGACAACCCCTACCCTGACCGGACACTGTAAATGCAACACCCAGAGACAAAATCCTGAGTGACTGCCTCGCACTTGCCCTACGTTGATTTCCAGAGGATCTCCCCTCACGGACTAGAGATCAGGCCTGCCATTACATTGGCCCCTAGCTGAGCCAAGTTTGCTTTTTCAGACATCTGTCCCCACAGCCCTGGCAAACACAGCCTCTAGGCTGGGTCCTCTGGAGCCATAGCACAGGACCGTGCCTGCTCTCTCCTGGGAAACTGTGTCCATTCCTTTGGCCACACACCTCCAGAATATGAGAAACCTCAAGGCCTCCGAGGACATCCCACTACTGGGAGCCTCACTGGACTCACAGGGGCATTCGGACACAAGCTGAGCAGCTACATCCATGAATGCATGCACACAGATGTCAACAGAGATAGAAGGTTGAGCCGGACAGGCCGTTAGGCCGTAGTCTCAACTCTTGCTTTGGTTTCCAGGTGTCACTCCTCAGAGGCTTTGGTTCGAAGAACAGGGTATGGGGCTTTCCTGAGGCACGGAACAGAACTCCTCTCGTCTCCACATGGGAAGTTTCCTTGTTGGAGCCGTGTCAAACACCTCATGTTGGAGAATCCTGCAGAGTCCCTGAGCCACCTCCACATTCCAAGGTCTCCCAGGCCACCAAGCCACAGTAGGACTCATCTTCAGGAGAGTCCATTTCAACTCTCCCCTCTGGGTAGCTCACCCAGGAGCCCGCAGATTGAGCCTGCCTTGTCCTGACTAAAGAGTGGGAATATGAGGTGGCGTTCCCAGGCATCCATGCTTAGACACCTGCTCTCGAGTCTTTCCATATGGGGCCTCTTGGAACCATCCAATAGGACTCGACTGTCGTGCAGAAGGTAACCTTCAGTTTTGGAGCAGTTCACAAATCCCATCGTAGGCAAAACTTTCTGGCCTCATGAAGCCCCCACACCCTTCAGGAAGAGGCCATGCTGGACAAGAACTCTAGCCTGAGGCACGTCTCATATTTGACATGACCTCAGTGCAGGAGATCTCGATTCAGCCTCTGCAGAGTGGGCCTGCCGTGCCCTCGGTCCCAAACCTCACGCTAGCTTGTGTTTTCAGACTTCCTTCCTCACACTCCTGGCAAACAAGCCCTCCGGACTAGGAACTCCAGAACCAAAACCCAGCCCAGTGTCTGCCCAACGGAAGAAAAACATTTCCCTGTGGGGCTCTCCAGAAAACCCAGATGAGGATCAACCTGCTCGGGCCTCTACGGTACCGAACTGGATAGGCTGCTCTGGGCACTCATGCTCTGCCTGACACAGCCTGAAGCCAGACGTCCAGACAGACAAGGAGACAGCTGGCCGCACACCCAGCACTTCGGACACGCCATGGTCTTATGCCGTCACCTCATCCTAACCTTGGTTTTCAGATATCTGAACCTAGACATTATATCAATTCTCCACACAGCTGGGTATAGCAAGCACAAAACAGAACTCCTCCTTCCCCATGGCTGTCAAGCTTGCTCTTGGCATGGAGTCACACCTTCAGGGTGGGAGAAACCTTCATGGCCCCTGAAGCCACGCCCAAACTTGAGTGCTGCTTGGGCACAAATTCACACTGTGACCCTCAGCATGAGCACCATGTCAAAGAAAGGCCTGTCAGGCCCTGGACCAAGAGCCCTCATATGGGGCTTGCCAAGCCCCTATGCACCCAATCCTCACCACGGTTTGAATTTTCCAGTCGCCCCGCCCGTACCTGGAGCTCTGCTCTGGAATCCCTTTCTTGGAGAGACCCATGAGCCAGACAACACGACTCCACCCTTCCCACAAAATGACCCCAAACTCTTGGGAGCTGGGACAAATCCCCAGAGAGGGATACTCGTCCACAGTACCTTAGGCCACCGCTCCAATCCACGGCTATCCCGGACACAACATCCAGAGACAAAAGCCTGAAGGAACGCCTCCCACTCGCCCTTGTTTCAGAGGCCCAGGAGCTCCCTCTCGGGCTGTACATCCGGCCGGCCATACCCTAGGCGCCACTCATAAGCTGAGTTTGTGTATTCAGACATCTGTGCCCACAGCCTGGACCCACACAACATCCAGGCTAGGGCCTCTGGACCAAACAGCGAAAGATTGTGCCTGCCCTCTCCAAGGAAAGTGTGCCCAATCCATTGACCACAACCCTACAGGTTAGGCAAAAGCTCCAAGGTCCCTGAGGCCATCAATAGTATAGGCCACCCTGGACTAAGAGGGGCTCTCTGACACCAGCGGAGCAACTATCTCCACTTAGACTCTCAGAGAGTGTCCCCAGAGACAGAAGGTTGAAATGGACAGGACCCCAGGCCCTAATCTGAACCTTAGCTTTGGTTTCCATGTTTCCATTCTCAGAGGACTGTTTTCATAGACCAGCACATGGGGCTTTTCTGAGGCACCAAACCAAACATCTCTCATCTCCAGATGGGCAGCTTTCTTACTGGGATGTATCAAACACTTCAGGTAGGAGAGTTCCGCAGGGCCACTGAACAACCAGCACATTCCAAGGTCTCCATGGACCCAAACGCACATTATGACGCATCCTCAGGAGAGGCCATTTCAACTCAGCCCCCTGGGTCGCGTGTTCCAAAGGCAGCAGATCAAACATATCTTGTCGCTAATAGCCAATGGTAATGCGACGCATGCTGTACAGGGATCCATCCTTCGAACCCTGCTCTCCAGTCCTTCCATATGGTATGTCCTGGAGCCATGCAACAGGACTCGAATGTCCCGCAGAAGGAAACTTTGTGGTTTGGGGCAACCTCCAAACTCAGCGTGGGAAAACTTCCTTGGCCTCATGAGGCCCCCACTTCATGAAGGTGCCATCATGGACACATACTCCAGCCTCAGCCAACGTCTGATCCTCAGCCTGACTTCAGATGCAGGAGATTTTGATTCAGCCTCTGCAGAGTGGGCCTGCTCTGCCCTTGGCTCCATCCTCACACTAGCTTGTGTTTTCAGACTTCCGTCCTCACACTCTTGGCCCACAAACCCACCTTACTGGGAATTCTGGGCCCACAATGAAGCACTGTGCCTGACTCCCAGGAGAAAAACATTGTCTATGTCTCTGCCCAGAAACCCCAAATGAGGATCAAACTGCTTGGCTTTCGGCAACACCCCAATTGCATAGGCTACCTTAAACAGTGATGCTCTGTCGCAAATAGCCTGAGCCCAGACCTTCCAACAGACACCGACAGAGCTGGCTGCACACCCAGCACATTGGACCCGCCACTGCCTTAGGCCACCATCCATTCCCAACCTGGGTTTTCAGTCATCGGAACCTAGACCTTATCTCCAATCCCTGCACAGGGGGGAACCTGATGCACAAGTCAGAACCCCTCCTTCCCCATGGCAAGAAACCTTGCTGCTGGCAGTGAGTCAAACCTTCAGTGAAGGAGAAAACGGCATGGCCCATGAGGCCACGCCCAAGCGTGAGGGCCGCCTTGGGCACAAACACACATTGTGACCCTCAGCGTGAGTACCTTATTCAAGTAACGCCTCTCAGTGACTGGACCAAGAGCCTGCATATGTGGCTTGCCATGCCCATAGGCACCCAGGACTAACTAGATGGTGTGTATTCCATTTGAGGGAACCCACTGCTGTGCTCTAGAGTCCCTCTCCTGGGGGGTCCGCTGTGGCAGAAAACAGTACTCTTCATTCCCACAGAATGAACACAAACACATGGGAGCTTGGACAATCCCCCGAGAGGAAGGCTCTTCCTCGGCCTCTGAGACAACCCCTACCCTGACCGGACACTGTAAATGCAACACCCAGAGACAAAATCCTGAGTGACTGCCTCGCACTTGCCCTACGTTGATTTCCAGAGGATCTCCCCTCACGGATAGAGATCAGGCCTGCCATTACATTGGCCCCTAGCTGAGCCAAGTTTGCTTTTTCAGACATCTGTCCCCACAGCCCTGGCAAACACAGCCTCTAGGCTGGGTCCTCTGGAGCCATAGCACAGGACCGTGCTTGCTCTCTCCTGGGAAACTGTGTCCATTCCTTTGGCCACACACCTCCAGAATATGAGAAACCTCAAGGCCTCCGAGGACATCCCACTACTGGGAGCCTCACTGGACTCACAGGGGCATTCGGACACAAGCTGAGCAGCTACATCCATGAATGCATGCACACAGATTTCAACAGAGATAGAAGGTTGAGCCGGACAGGCCTTTAGGCCGTAGTCTCAACTCTTGCTTTGGTTTCCAGGTGACACTCCTCAGAGGCTTTGGTTCGAAGAACAGGGTATGGGGCTTTCCTGAGGCACGGAACAGAACTCCTCTCGTCTCCACATGGGAAGTTTCCTTGTTGGAGCCGTGTCAAACACCTCATGTTGGAGAATCCTGCAGAGTCCCTGAGCCACCACCACATTCCAAGGTCTCCCAGGCCACCAAGCCACAGTAGGACTCATCTTCAGGAGAGTCCATTTCAACTCTCCCCTCTGGGTAGCTCACCCAGGAGCCCGCAGATTGAGCCTGCCTTGTCCTGACTAAAGAGTGGGAATATGAGGTGGCGTTCCCAGGCATCCATGCTTAGACACCTGCTCTCGAGTCTTTCCATATGGGGCCTCTTGGAACCATCCAATAGGACTCGACTGTCGTGCAGAAGGTAACCTTCAGTTTTGGAGCAGTTCACAAATCCCATCGTAGGCAAAACTTTCTGGCCTCATGAAGCCCCCACACCCTTCAGGAAGAGGCCATGCTGGACAAGAACTCTAGCCTGAGGCACGTCTCATAGTTGACATGACCTCAGTGCAGGAGATCTCGATTCAGCCTCTGCAGAGTGGGCCTGCCGTGCCCTCGGTCCCAAACCTCACGCTAGCTTGTGTTTTCAGACTTCCTTCCTCACACTCCTGGCAAACAAGCCCTCCGGACTAGGAACTCCAGAACCAAAACCCAGCCCAGTGTCTGCCCAACGGAAGAAAAACATTTCCCTGTGGGGCTCTCCAGAAAACCCAGATGAGGATCAACCTGCTCGGGCCTCTACGGTACCGAACTGGATAGGCTGCTCTGGGCACTCATGCTCTGCCTGACACAGCCTGAAGCCAGACGTCCAGACAGACAAGGAGACAGCTGGCCGCACACCCAGCACTTCGGACACGCCATGGTCTTATGCCGTCACCTCATCCTAACCTTGGTTTTCAGATATCTGAACCTAGACATTATATCAATTCTCCACACAGCTGTGTATAGCAAGCACAAAACAGAACTCCTCCTTCCCCATGGCTGTCAAGCTTGCTCTTGGCATGGAGTCACACCTTCAGGGTGGGAGAAACCTTCATGGCCCCTGATGCCACGCCCAAACTTGACTGCTGCTTGGGCACAAATTCACACTGTGACCCTCACCATGAACCCCATGTCAAAGAAAGGCCTGTCAGGGCCTGGACCAAGAGCCCACATATGGGGCTTGCCAAGCCCCTATGCACCCAATCCTCACCACGGTTTGAATTTTCCAGTCGCCCCGCCCGTACCTGGAGCTCTGCTCTGGAATCCCTTTCTTGGAGAGACCCATGAGCCAGACAACACGACTCCACCCTTCCCACAAAATGACCCCAAACTCTTGGGAGCTGGGACAAATCCCCAGAGAGGGATACTCGTCCACAGTACCTGAGGCCACGGCTCCAATCCACGGCTATCCGGGACACAACATCCAGAGACAAAAGCCTGAAGGAACACCTACCACTCGCCCTTGTTTCAGAGGCCCAGGAGCTCCCTCTCGGGCTGTACATCCGGCCTGCCATACTCTAGGCGCCACTCATAAGCTGAGTTTGTGTATTCAGACTTCTGTGCCCACAGCCTGGACCCACACAACATCCAGGCTAGGGCCTCTGGACCAAACAGCGAAAGATTGTGCCTGCCCTCTCCAAGGAAAGTGTGCCCAATCCATTGACCACAACCCTACAAGTTAGGGAAAAGCTCCAAGGTCCCTGAGGCCAACAATAGTATAGGCCACCCTGGACTAAGAGGGGCTCTCTGACACCAGCGGTGCAACTATCTCCACTTAGACTCTCAGAGAGTGTCCCCAGAGACCGAAGGTTGAAATGGACAGGCACCCAGGCCCTAATCTGAACCTTAGCTTTGGTTTCCATGTTTCCGTTCTCAGAGGACTGTTTCCGTAGACCAGCACATGGGGCTTTTCTGAGGCACCAAACCAAACATCTATCATCTCCAGATGGGCAGCTTTCTTACTGGGATGTATCAAGCACTTCAGGTAGGAGATTTCCGCAGGGCCACTGAATAACCAGCACATTCCAAGGTCTCCATGGACCCAAACGCACATTATGACGCATCCTCAGGAGAGGCCATTTCAACTCAGCCCCCTGGGTCGCGTGTTCCAGAGGCAGCAGATCAAACATATCTTGTCGCTAATAGCCAATGGGAATGCGAGGCATGCTGTACAGGGTTCCATCCTTCGAACCCTGCTCTCCAGTCCTTCCATATGTTATGTCCTGGAGCCATGTAACAGGACTCGAATGTCCTGCAGAAGGAAACCTTGTGGTTTGGGGCAACCTCCAAACTCAGCGTGGGAAAACTTCCTTGGCCTCATGAGGCCCCCACTTCATGAAGGTGCCATCATGGACAAATACTCCAGCCTCAGCCAACGTCTGATCCTCAGCCTGACTTCAGTTGCAGGAGATTCTGATTCAGGCTCTGCAGATTGGGCCTGCTCTGCCCTTGGCTCCAATACTCACACTAGCTTGTGTTTTTAGACGTCTGTCCTCACACTCCTGGCCCACAAACCCTCCCTACTGGGAATTCTGGGGCCACAAGGAAGCACTGTGCCTGACTCCCAGGAGATAACATTGTCTATGGCGCTGCCCAGAAACCCCAAATGAGGATCAAACTGCTTGGCCCTCGGCAACACCCCAATTGCATAGGCTACCTTAAACGGTGATGCTCTGTCACAAATAGCCTGAGCCCAGACCTTCCAACAGACACCGACACAGCTGGCTGCACACCCAGCACATTGGACCCGCCTCTGCCTTAGGCCACCATCCATTCCCAACCTGGGTTTTTAGTCATCGGAACCTAGACCTTATCTCCAATCCCTGCACAGGGGGGAACCTGATGCACAAGTCAGAACCCCTCCTACCCCATGGCAAGAAACCTTGCTGCTGGCAGTGAGTCAAACCTTCAGTGTAGGAGAAAACGGCAGGGCCCATGAGGCCACGCCCAAGCGTGAGGGCCGCCTTGGGCACAAACACACATTGTGACCCTCAGCGTGAGTAACTTATTCAAGTAACGCCTCTCAGTGACTGGACCAAGAGCCCGCATATGTGGCTTGCCATGCCCATAGGCACCCAGGACTAACTAGATGGTGTGTATTCCAGTTGAGGGAACCCACTGCTGTGCTCTAGAGTCCCTCTCCTGGGGTGTCCACTGTGGCAGAAAACAGTACTCTTCATTCCCACAGAATGAACACATACACTTGGGAGCTTGGACAAACCCCGAGAGGAAGGCTCTTCCTCGGCCTCTGAGACAACCCCTACCCTGACCGGACACTGTAAACGCAACACCCAGAGACAAAATCCTGAGTGACTGCCTCCCACTTGCCCTACTTTGATTTCCAGAGGATCTCCCCTCACGGACTAGAGATCAGGCCTGCCATTACATTGGCCCCTAGCTGAGCCAAGTTTGCTTTTTCAGACATCTGTCCCCACAGCCCTGGCAAACACAGCCTCTAGGGTGGGTCCTCTGGAGCCATAGCACAGGACCGTGCCTGCTCTCTCCTGGGAAACTGTGTCCATTCCTTTGGCCACACACCTCCAGAATATGAGAAACCTCAAGGCCTCCGAAGACATCCCACTACTGGGAGCCTCACAGGACTCACAGGGGCATTCGGACACAAGCTGTGCAGCTACATCCATGAATGCATGCACACAGATGTCAACAGAGATAGAAGGTTGAGCCGGACAGGCCTTTAGGCTTTAGTCTCAACTCTTGCTTTGGTTTCCAGGTGTCACTCCTCAGAGGCTGTGGTTCGAAGAACAGGGTATGGGGCTTTCCTGAGGCACGGAACAGAACTCCTCTCGTCTCCACATGGGAAGTTTCCTTGTTGGAGCCGTGTCAAACACCTCATGTTGGAGAATCCTGCAGAGTCCCTGAGCCACCTCCACATTCCAAGGTCTCCCAGGCCACCAAGCCACAGTAGGACTCATCTTCAGGAGAGTCCATTTCAACTCTCCCCTCTGGGTAGCTCACCCAGGAGCCCGCAGATTGAGCCTGCCTAGTCCTGAATAAAGAGTGGGAATATGAGGTGGCGTTCCCAGGCATCCATGCTTAGACACCTGCTCTCGAGTCTTTCCATATGGGGCCTCTTGGAACCATCCAATAGGACTCGACTGTCGTGCAGAAGGTAACCTTCAGTTTTGGAGCAGTTCACAAATCCCATCGTAGGCAAAACTTTCTGGCCTCATGAAGCCCCCACACCCTTCAGAAAGAGGCCATGCTGGACAAGAACTTAGCCTGAGGCACGTCTCATAGTTGACATGACCTCAGTGCAGGAGATCTCGATTCAGCCTCTGCAGAGTGGGCCTGCCGTGCCCTCGGTCCCAAACCTCACGCTAGCTTGTGTTTTCAGACTTCCTTCCTCCCACTCCTGGCAAACAAGCCCTCCGGACTAGGAACTCCAGAACCAAAACCCAGCCCAGTGTCTGCCCAACGGAAGGAAAACGTTTCCCGGTGGGGCTCTCCAGAAAACCCAGATGAGGATCAACCTGCTCGGGCCTCGACGGTACCCGAACTGGATAGTCTGCTCTTGGCACTCATGCTCTGCCTGACACAGCCTGAAGCCAGACGTCCAGACAGACAAGGAGACAGCTGGCCGCACACCCAGCACTTCAGACACGCCATGGTCTTATGCCGTCACCTCATCCTAACCTTGGTTTTCAGATATCTGAACCTAGACATTATATCAATTCTCCACACAGCTGGGTATAGCAAGCACAAAACAGAACTCCTCCTTCTCCATGGCTGTCAAGCTTGCTCTTGGCATGGAGTCACACCTTCAGGGTGGGAGAAACCTTCATGGCCCCTGATGCCACGCCCAAACTTGAGTGCTGCTTGGGCACAAATTCACACTGTGACCCTCAGCATGAGCCCCATGTCAAAGAAAGGCCTGTCAGGTCCTGGTCCAAGAGCCCACATATGGGGCTTGCCAAGCCCCTATGCACCCAATCCTCACCACGGTTTGAATTTTCCAGTCGCCCCGCCCGTACCTGGAGCTCTGCTCTGGAATCCCTTTCTTGGAGAGACCCATGAGCCAGACAACACGACTCCACCCTTCCCACAAAATGACCCCAATCTCTTGGGAGCTCGGACAAATCCCCAGAGAGGGATACTCGTCCACAGTACCTGAGGCCACCGCTCCAATCCACGGCTATCCCGGACACAACATCCAGAGACAAAAGCCTGAAGGAACGCCTCCCACTCGCCCTTGTTTCAGAGGCCCAGGAGCTCCCTCTCGGGCTGTACATCCGGCCGGCCATACCCTAGGCGCCACTCATAAGCTGAGTTTGTGTATTCAGACATCTGTGCCCACAGCCTGGACCCACACAACATCCAGGCTAGGGCCTCTGGACCAAACAGCGAAAGATTGTGCCTGCCCTCTCCAAGGAAAGTGTGCCCAATCCATTGACCACAACCCTACAGGTTAGGCAAAAGCTCCAAGGTCCCTGAGGCCATCAATAGTATAGGCCACCCTGGACTAAGAGGGGCTCTCTGACACCAGCGGAGCAACTATCTCCACTTAGACTCTCAGAGAGTGTCCCCAGAGACAGAAGGTTGAAATGGACAGGACCCCAGGCCCTAATCTGAACCTTAGCTTTGGTTTCCATGTTTCCATTCTCAGAGGACTTTTTTCATAGACCAGCACATGGGGCTTTTCTGAGGCACCAAACCAAACATCTCTCATCTCCAGATGGGCAGCTTTCTTACTGGGATGTATCAAACACTTCAGGTAGGAGAGTTCCGCAGGGCCACTGAACAACCAGCACATTCCAAGGTCTCCATGGACCCAAACGCACATTATGACGCATCCTCAGGAGAGGCCATTTCAACTCAGCCCCCTGGGTCGCGTGTTCCAAAGGCAGCAGATCAAACATATCTTGTCGCTAATAGCCAATGGTAATGCGACGCATGCTGTACAGGGATCCATCCTTCGAACCCTGCTCTCCAGTCCTTCCATATGGTATGTCCTGGAGCCATGCAACAGGACTCGAATGTCCCGCAGAAGGAAACCTTGTGGTTTGGGGCAACCTCCAAACTCAGCGTGGGAAAACTTCCTTGGCCTCATGAGGCCCCCACTTCATGAAGGTGCCATCATGGACACATACTCCAGCCTCAGCCAACGTCTGATCCTCAGCCTGACTTCAGATGCAGGAGATTTTGATTCAGCCTCTGCAGAGTGGGCCTGCTCTGCCCTTGGCTCCATTCCTCACACTAGCTTGTGTTTTCAGACTTCCGTCCTCACACTCTTGGCCCACAAACCCTCCTTACTGGGAATTCTGGGCCCACAATGAAGCACTGTGCCTGACTCCCAGGAGAAAAACATTGTCTATGGCTCTGCCCAGAAACCCCAAATGAGGTCAAACTGCTTGGCTTTCGGCAACACCCCAATTGCATAGGCTACCTTAAACAGTGATGCTCTGTCGCAAATAGCCTGAGCCCAGACCTTCCAACAGACACCGACAGAGCTGGCTGCACACCCAGCACATTGGACCCGCCACTGCCATAGGCCACCATCCATTCCCAACCTGGGTTTTCAGTCATCGGAACCTAGACTTTATCTCCAATCCCTGCACAGGCGGGAACCTGATGCACATTCAGAACCCCTCCTTCCCCATGGCAAGAAACCGTGCTGCTGGCAGTGAGTCAAACCTTCGGTGTAGGAGAAAATGGCATGGCCCATGAGGCCACGCCCAAGCGTGAGGGCCGCCTTGGGCACAAACACACATTGTGACCCTCAGCGTGAGTACCTTATTCAAGTAACGCCTCTCAGTGACTGGACCAAGAGCCCGCATATGTGGCTTGCCATGCCCATAGGCACCCAGGACTAACTAGATGGTGTGTATTCCATTTGAGGGAACCCACTGCTGTGCTCTAGAGTCCCTCTCCTGGGGGGTCCCCTGTGGCAGAAAACAGTACTCTTCATTCCCACAGAATGAACACAAACACTTGGGAGCTTGGACAATCCCCCGAGAGGAAGGCTCTTCCTCGGCCTCTGAGACAACCCCTACCCTGACCGGACACTGTAAATGCAACACCCAGAGACAAAATCCTGAGTGACTGCCTCGCACTTGCCCTACGTTGATTTCCAGAGGATCTCCCCTCACGGACTAGAGATCAGGCCTGCCATTACATTGGCCCCTAGCTGAGCCAAGTTTGCTTTTTCAGACATCTGTCCCCACAGCCCTGGCAAACACAGCCTCTAGGCTGGGTCCTCTGGAGCCATAGCACAGGACCGTGCCTGCTCTCTCCTGGGAAACTGTGTCCATTCCTTTGGCCACACACCTCCAGAATATGAGAAACCTCAAGGCCTCCGAGGACATCCCACTACTGGGAGCCTCACTGGACTCACAGGGGCATTCGGACACAAGCTGAGCAGCTACATCCATGAATGCATGCACACAGATGTCAACAGAGATAGAAGGTTGAGCCGGACAGGCCTTTAGGCCGTAGTCTCAACTCTTGCTTTGGTTTCCAGGTGTCACTCCTCAGAGGCTTTGGTTCGAAGAACAGGGTATGGGGCTTTCCTGAGGCACGGAACAGAACTCCTCTCGTCTCCACATGGGAAGTTTCCTTGTTGGAGCCGTGTCAAACACCTCATGTTGGAGAATCCTGCAGAGTCCCTGAGCCACCTCCACATTCCAAGGTCTCCCAGGCCACCAAGCCACAGTAGGACTCATCTTCAGGAGAGTCCATTTCAACTCTCCCCTCTGGGTAGCTCACCCAGGAGCCCGCAGATTGAGCCTGCCTTGTCCTGACTAAAGAGTGGGAATATGAGGTGGCGTTCCCAGGCATCCATGCTTAGACACCTGCTCTCGAGTCTTTCCATATGGGGCCTCTTGGAACCATCCAATAGGACTCGACTGTCGTGCAGAAGGTAACCTTCAGTTTTGGAGCAGTTCACAAATCCCATCGTAGGCAAAACTTTCTGGCCTCATGAAGCCCCCACACCCTTCAGGAAGAGGCCATGCTGGACAAGAACTCTAGCCTGAGGCACGTCTCATATTTGACATGACCTCAGTGCAGGAGATCTCGATTCAGCCTCTGCAGAGTGGGCCTGCCGTGCCCTCGGTCCCAAACCTCACGCTAGCTTGTGTTTTCAGACTTCCTTCCTCACACTCCTGGCAAACAAGCCCTCCGGACTAGGAACTCCAGAACCAAAACCCAGCCCAGTGTCTGCCCAACGGAAGAAAAACATTTCCCTGTGGGGCTCTCCAGAAAACCCAGATGAGGATCAACCTGCTCGGGCCTCAACGGTACCGAACTGGATAGGCTGCTCTGGGCACTCATGCTCTGCCTGACACAGCCTGAAGCCAGACGTCCAGACAGACAAGGAGACAGCTGGCCGCACACCCAGCACTTCGGACACGCCATGGTCTTATGCCGTCACCTCATCCTAACCTTGGTTTTCAGATATCTGAACCTAGACATTATATCAATTCTCCACACAGCTGGGTATAGCAAGCACAAAACAGAACTCCTCCTTCCCCATGGCTGTCAAGCTTGCTCTTGGCATGGAGTCACACCTTCAGGGTGGGAGAAACCTTCATGGCCCCTGAAGCCACACCCAAACTTGAGTGCTGCTTGGGCACAAATTCACACTGTGACCCTCAGCATGAGCACCATGTCAAAGAAAGGCCTGTCAGGCCCTGGACCAAGAGCCCTCATATGGGGCTTGCCAAGCCCCTATGCACCCAATCCTCACCACGGTTTGAATTTTCCAGTCGCCCCGCCCGTACCTGGAGCTCTGCTCTGGAATCCCTTTCTTGGAGAGACCCATGAGCCAGACAACACGACTCCACCCTTCCCACAAAATGACCCCAAACTCTTGGGAGCTGGGACAAATCCCCAGAGAGGGATACTCGTCCACAGTACCTTAGGCCACCGCTCCAATCCACGGCTATCCCGGACACAACATCCAGAGACAAAAGCCTGAAGGAACGCCTCCCACTCGCCCTTGTTTCAGAGGCCCAGGAGCTCCCTCTCGGGCTGTACATCCGGCCGGCCATACCCTAGGCGCCACTCATAAGCTGAGTTTGTGTATTCAGACATCTGTGCCCACAGCCTGGACCCACACAACATCCAGGCTAGGGCCTCTGGACCAAACAGCGAAAGATTGTGCCTGCCCTCTCCAAGGAAAGTGTGCCCAATCCATTGACCACAACCCTACAGGTTAGGCAAAAGCTCCAAGGTCCCTGAGGCCATCAATAGTATAGGCCACCCTGGACTAAGAGGGGCTCTCTGACACCAGCGGAGCAACTATCTCCACTTAGACTCTCAGAGAGTGTCCCCAGAGACAGAAGGTTGAAATGGACAGGACCCCAGGCCCTAATCTGAACCTTAGCTTTGGTTTCCATGTTTCCATTCTCAGAGGACTGTTTTCATAGACCAGCACATGGGGCTTTTCTGAGGCACCAAACCAAACATCTCTCATCTCCAGATGGGCAGCTTTCTTACTGGGATGTATCAAACACTTCAGGTAGGAGAGTTCCGCAGGGCCACTGAACAACCAGCACATTCCAAGGTCTCCATGGACCCAAACGCACATTATGACGCATCCTCAGGAGAGGCCATTTCAACTCAGCCCCCTGGGTCGCGTGTTCCAAAGGCAGCAGATCAAACATATCTTGTCGCTAATAGCCAATGGTAATGCGACGCATGCTGTACAGGGATCCATCCTTCGAACCCTGCTCTCCAGTCCTTCCATATGGTATGTCCTGGAGCCATGCAACAGGACTCGAATGTCCCGCAGAAGGAAACTTTGTGGTTTGGGGCAACCTCCAAACTCAGCGTGGGAAAACTTCCTTGGCCTCATGAGGCCCCCACTTCATGAAGGTGCCATCATGGACACATACTCCAGCCTCAGCCAACGTCTGATCCTCAGCCTGACTTCAGATGCAGGAGATTTTGATTCAGCCTCTGCAGAGTGGGCCTGCTCTGCCCTTGGCTCCATCCTCACACTAGCTTGTGTTTTCAGACTTCCGTCCTCACACTCTTGGCCCACAAACCCACCTTACTGGGAATTCTGGGCCCACAATGAAGCACTGTGCCTGACTCCCAGGAGAAAAACATTGTCTATGTCTCTGCCCAGAAACCCCAAATGAGGATCAAACTGCTTGGCTTTCGGCAACACCCCAATTGCATAGGCTACCTTAAACAGTGATGCTCTGTCGCAAATAGCCTGAGCCCAGACCTTCCAACAGACACCGACAGAGCTGGCTGCACACCCAGCACATTGGACCCGCCACTGCCTTAGGCCACCATCCATTCCCAACCTGGGTTTTCAGTCATCGGAACCTAGACCTTATCTCCAATCCCTGCACAGGGGGGAACCTGATGCACAAGTCAGAACCCCTCCTTCCCCATGGCAAGAAACCTTGCTGCTGGCAGTGAGTCAAACCTTCAGTGAAGGAGAAAACGGCATGGCCCATGAGGCCACGCCCAAGCGTGAGGGCCGCCTTGGGCACAAACACACATTGTGACCCTCAGCGTGAGTAACTTATTCAAGTAACGCCTCTCAGTGACTGGACCAAGAGCCTGCATATGTGGCTTGCCATGCCCATAGGCACCCAGGACTAACTAGATGGTGTGTATTCCATTTGAGGGAACCCACTGCTGTGCTCTAGAGTCCCTCTCCTGGGGGGTCCGCTGTGGCAGAAAACAGTACTCTTCATTCCCACAGAATGAACACAAACACTTGGGAGCTTGGACAATCCCCCGAGAGGAAGGCTCTTCCTCGGCCTCTGAGACAACCCCTACCCTGACCGGACACTGTAAATGCAACACCCAGAGACAAAATCCTGAGTGACTGCCTCGCACTTGCCCTACGTTGATTTCCAGAGGATCTCCCCTCACGGATAGAGATCAGGCCTGCCATTACATTGGCCCCTAGCTGAGCCAAGTTTGCTTTTTCAGACATCTGTCCCCACAGCCCTGGCAAACACAGCCTCTAGGCTGGGTCCTCTGGAGCCATAGCACAGGACCGTGCTTGCTCTCTCCTGGGAAACTGTGTCCATTCCTTTGGCCACACACCTCCAGAATATGAGAAACCTCAAGGCCTCCGAGAACATCCCACTACTGGGAGCCTCACTGGACTCACAGGGGCATTCGGACACAAGCTGAGCAGCTACATCCATGAATGCATGCACACAGATGTCAACAGAGATAGAAGGTTGAGCCGGACAGGCCTTTAGGCCGTAGTCTCAACTCTTGCTTTGGTTTCCAGGTGACACTCCTCAGAGGCTTTGGTTCGAAGAACAGGGTATGGGGCTTTCCTGAGGCACGGAACAGAACTCCTCTCGTATCCACATGGGAAGTTTCCTTGTTGGAGCCGTGTCAAACACCTCATGTTGGAGAATCCTGCAGAGTCCCTGAGCCACCACCACATTCCAAGGTCTCCCAGGCCACCAAGCCACAGTAGGACTCATCTTCAGGAGAGTCCATTTCAACTCTCCCCTCTGGGTAGCTCACCCAGGAGCCCGCAGATTGAGCCTGCCTTGTCCTGACTAAAGAGTGGGAATATGAGGTGGCGTTCCCAGGCATCCATGCTTAGACACCTGCTCTCGAGTCTTTCCATATGGGGCCTCTTGGAACCATCCAATAGGACTCGACTGTCGTGCAGAAGGTAACCTTCAGTTTTGGAGCAGTTCACAAATCCCATCGTAGGCAAAACTTTCTGGCCTCATGAAGCCCCCACACCCTTCAGGAAGAGGCCATGCTGGACAAGAACTCTAGCCTGAGGCACGTCTCATAGTTGACATGACCTCAGTGCAGGAGATCTCGATTCAGCCTCTGCAGAGTGGGCCTGCCGTGCCCTCGGTCCCAAACCTCACGCTAGCTTGTGTTTTCAGACTTCCTTCCTCACACTCCTGGCAAACAAGCCCTCCGGACTAGGAACTCCAGAACCAAAACCCAGCCCAGTGTCTGCCCAACGGAAGAAAAACATTTCCCTGTGGGGCTCTCCAGAAAACCCAGATGAGGATCAACCTGCTCGGGCCTCGACGGTACCGAACTGGATAGGCTGCTCTGGGCACTCATGCTCTGCCTGACACAGCCTGAAGCCAGACGTCCAGACAGACAAGGAGACAGCTGGCCGCACACCCAGCACTTCGGACACGCCATGGTCTTATGCCGTCACCTCATCCTAACCTTGGTTTTCAGATATCTGAACCTAGACATTATATCAATTCTCCACACAGCTGTGTATAGCAAGCACAAAACAGAACTCCTCCTTCCCCATGGCTGTCAAGCTTGCTCTTGGCATGGAGTCACACCTTCAGGGTGGGAGAAACCTTCATGGCCCCTGATGCCACGCCCAAACTTGACTGCTGCTTGGGCACAAATTCACACTGTGACCCTCACCATGAACCCCATGTCAAAGAAAGGCCTGTCAGGGCCTGGACCAAGAGCCCACATATGGGGCTTGCCAAGCCCCTATGCACCCAATCCTCACCACGGTTTGAATTTTCCAGTCGCCCCGCCCGTACCTGGAGCTCTGCTCTGGAATCCCTTTCTTGGAGAGACCCATGAGCCAGACAACACGACTCCACCCTTCCCACAAAATGACCCCAAACTCTTGGGAGCTGGGACAAATCCCCAGAGAGGGATACTCGTCCACAGTACCTGAGGCCACGGCTCCAATCCACGGCTATCCGGGACACAACATCCAGAGACAAAAGCCTGAAGGAACACCTACCACTCGCCCTTGTTTCAGAGGCCCAGGAGCTCCCTCTCGGGCTGTACATCCGGCCTGCCATACTCTAGGCGCCACTCATAAGCTGAGTTTGTGTATTCAGACTTCTGTGCCCACAGCCTGGACCCACACAACATCCAGGCTAGGGCCTCTGGACCAAACAGCGAAAGATTGTGCCTGCCCTCTCCAAGGAAAGTGTGCCCAATCCATTGACCACAACCCTACAAGTTAGGGAAAAGCTCCAAGGTCCCTGAGGCCAACAATAGTATAGGCCACCCTGGACTAAGAGGGGCTCTCTGACACCAGCGGTGCAACTATCTCCACTTAGACTCTCAGAGAGTGTCCCCAGAGACCGAAGGTTGAAATGGACAGGCACCCAGGCCCTAATCTGAACCTTAGCTTTGGTTTCCATGTTTCCGTTCTCAGAGGACTGTTTCCGTAGACCAGCACATGGGGCTTTTCTGAGGCACCAAACCAAACATCTATCATCTCCAGATGGGCAGCTTTCTTACTGGGATGTATCAAGCACTTCAGGTAGGAGATTTCCGCAGGGCCACTGAATAACCAGCACATTCCAAGGTCTCCATGGACCCAAACGCACATTATGACGCATCCTCAGGAGAGGCCATTTCAACTCAGCCCCCTGGGTCGCGTGTTCCAGAGGCAGCAGATCAAACATATCTTGTCGCTAATAGCCAATGGGAATGCGAGGCATGCTGTACAGGGTTCCATCCTTCGAACCCTGCTCTCCAGTCCTTCCATATGTTATGTCCTGGAGCCATGTAACAGGACTCGAATGTCCTGCAGAAGGAAACCTTGTGGTTTGGGGCAACCTCCAAACTCAGCGTGGGAAAACTTCCTTGGCCTCATGAGGCCCCCACTTCATGAAGGTGCCATCATGGACAAATACTCCAGCCTCAGCCAACGTCTGATCCTCAGCCTGACTTCAGTTGCAGGAGATTCTGATTCAGGCTCTGCAGATTGGGCCTGCTCTGCCCTTGGCTCCAATACTCACACTAGCTTGTGTTTTTAGACGTCTGTCCTCACACTCCTGGCCCACAAACCCTCCCTACTGGGAATTCTGGGGCCACAAGGAAGCACTGTGCCTGACTCCCAGGAGATAACATTGTCTATGGCGCTGCCCAGAAACCCCAAATGAGGATCAAACTGCTTGGCCCTCGGCAACACCCCAATTGCATAGGCTACCTTAAACGGTGATGCTCTGTCACAAATAGCCTGAGCCCAGACCTTCCAACAGACACCGACACAGCTGGCTGCACACCCAGCACATTGGACCCGCCTCTGCCTTAGGCCACCATCCATTCCCAACCTGGGTTTTTAGTCATCGGAACCTAGACCTTATCTCCAATCCCTGCACAGGGGGGAACCTGATGCACAAGTCAGAACCCCTCCTACCCCATGGCAAGAAACCTTGCTGCTGGCAGTGAGTCAAACCTTCAGTGTAGGAGAAAACGGCAGGGCCCATGAGGCCACGCCCAAGCGTGAGGGCCGCCTTGGGCACAAACACACATTGTGACCCTCAGCGTGAGTAACTTATTCAAGTAACGCCTCTCAGTGACTGGACCAAGAGCCCGCATATGTGGCTTGCCATGCCCATAGGCACCCAGGACTAACTAGATGGTGTGTATTCCAGTTGAGGGAACCCACTGCTGTGCTCTAGAGTCCCTCTCCTGGGGTGTCCACTGTGGCAGAAAACAGTACTCTTCATTCCCACAGAATGAACACATACACTTGGGAGCTTGGACAAACCCCGAGAGGAAGGCTCTTCCTCGGCCTCTGAGACAACCCCTACCCTGACCGGACACTGTAAACGCAACACCCAGAGACAAAATCCTGAGTGACTGCCTCCCACTTGCCCTACTTTGATTTCCAGAGGATCTCCCCTCACGGACTAGAGATCAGGCCTGCCATTACATTGGCCCCTAGCTGAGCCAAGTTTGCTTTTTCAGACATCTGTCCCCACAGCCCTGGCAAACACAGCCTCTAGGGTGGGTCCTCTGGAGCCATACCACAGGACCGTGCCTGCTCTCTCCTGGGAAACTGTGTCCATTCCTTTGGCCACACACCTCCAGAATATGAGAAACCTCAAGGCCTCCGAAGACATCCCACTACTGGGAGCCTCACTGGACTCACAGGGGCATTCGGACACAAGCTGTGCAGCTACATCCATGAATGCATGCACACAGATGTCAACAGAGATAGAAGGTTGAGCCGGACAGGCCTTTAGGCTTTAGTCTCAACTCTTGCTTTGGTTTCCAGGTGTCACTCCTCAGAGGCTGTGGTTCGAAGAACAGGGTATGGGGCTTTCCTGAGGCACGGAACAGAACTCCTCTCGTCTCCACATGGGAAGTTTCCTTGTTGGAGCCGTGTCAAACACCTCATGTTGGAGAATCCTTCAGAGTCCCTGAGCCACCTCCACATTCCAAGGTCTCCCTGGCCACCAAGCCACAGTAGGACTCATCTTCAGGAGAGTCCATTTCAACTCTCCCCTCTGGGTAGCTCACCCAGGAGCCCGCAGATTGAGCCTGCCTTGTCCTGACTAAAGAGTGGGAATATGAGGTGGCGTTCCCAGGCATCCATGCTTAGACACCTGCTCTCGAGTCTTTCCATATGGGGCCTCTTGGAACCATCCAATAGGACTCGACTGTCGTGCAGAAGGTAACCTTCAGTTTTGGAGCAGTTCACAAATCCCATCGTAGGCAAAACTTTCTGGCCTCATGAAGCCCCCACACCCTTCAGGAAGAGGCCATGCTGGACAAGAACTCTAGCCTGAGGCACGTCTCATAGTTGACATGACCTCAGTGCAGGAGATCTCGATTCAGCCTCTGCAGAGTGGGCCTGCCGTGCCCTCGGTCCCAAACCTCACGCTAGCTTGTGTTTTCAGACTTCCTTCCTCACACTCCTGGCAAACAAGCCCTTCGGACTAGGAACTCCAGAACCAAAACCCAGCCCAGTGTCTGCCCAACGGAAAAAAAACGTTTCCCTGTGGGGCTCTCCAGAAAACCCAGATGAGGATCAACCTGCTCGGGCCTCGACGGTACCCGAACTGGATAGGCTGCTCTGGGCACTCATGCTCTGCCTGACACAGCCTAAAGCCAGACGTCCAGACAGAAAAAGAGACAGCTGGCCGCACACCCAGCACTTCGGACACGCCATGGTCTTATGCCGTCACCTCATCCTAACCTTGGTTTTCAGATATCTGAACCTAGACATTATATCAATTCTCCACACAGCTGGGTATAGCAAGCACAAAACAGAACTCCTCCTTCCCCATGGCTGTCAAGCTTGCTCTTGTCATGGAGTCACACCTTCAGGGTGGGAGAATCCTTCATGGCCCCTGATTCCACTCCCAAACTTGAGTGCTGCTTGGGCACAAATTCACACTGTGACCCTCAGCATGAGCCCCATGTCAAAGAAAGGCCTGTCAGGGCCTGGACCAAGAGCCCACATATGGGGCTTGCCAAGCCCCTATGCACCCAATCCTCACCACGGTTTGAATTTTCCAGTCGCCCCGCCCGAACCTGGAGCTCTGCTCTGGAATCCCTTTCTTGGAGAGACCCATGAGCCAGACAACACGACTCCACCCTTCCCACAAAAAGACCCCAAACTCTTGGGAGCTCGGACAAATCCCCAGAGAGGGATACTCGTCCACAGTACCTGAGGCCACCGCTCCAATCCACGGCTATCCCGGACACAACATCCAGAGACAAAAGCCTGAAGGAACGCCTCCCACTCGCCCTTGTTTCAGAGACCCAGGAGCTCCTTCTCGGGCTGTACATCCGGCCGGCCATACCCTAGGCGCCACTCATAAGCTGAGTTTGTGTATTCAGACATCTGTGCCCACAGCCTGGACCCACACAACATCCAGGCTAGGGCCTCTGGACCAAACAGCGAAAGATTGTGCCTGCCCTCTCCAAGGAAAGTGTGCCCAATCCATTGACCACAACCCTACAGGTTAGGGAAAAGCTCCAAGGTCCCTGAGGCCATCAATAGTATAGGCCACCCTGGACTAAGAGGGGCTCTCTGACATCAGCGGAGCAACTATCTCCACTTAGACTCTCAGAGAGTGTCCCCAGAGACCGAAGGTTGAAATGGACAGGCACCCAGGCCCTAATCTGAACCTTAGCTTTGGTTTCCATGTGTCTGTCCTCAGAGGACTGTTTTCGTAGACAGGCACACGGGGCTTTTCTGAGGCATCAAACCAAACCTCTCTCGTCTCCACATGGGGAGATTTCTAACTGGGGATGTATCAAACCCTTCAGGTAGGAGAGTTCCGCAGGGCCACTGAACAACCAGCACATTCCAAGGTCTCCATGGACTCCAAACGCACATTATGACGCATCCTCAGGAGAGGCCATTTCAACTCAGCCCCCTGGGTAGCGTGCCCCAGAGGCAGCAGATCAAACATATTTTGTCGCTTATGGCCAAGGGGAATGTGAGGCATGCTGTACAGGGATCCATCCTTCGAACCCTGCTCTCCAGTCCTTCCATATGGTATGTCCTGGAGCCATGCAACAGGACTCGAATGTCCCGCAGAAGGAAACCTTGTGGTTTGGGGCATCCTCCAAACTCAGCGTGGGAACACTTCCTTGGCCTCATGATGCCCCCGCTTCATGAAGGTGCCATCAGGGACACATGCTCCAGCCTCAGCCAACGTCTGATCCTCAGCCTGACTTCAGATGCAGGAGATTTTGATTCAGCCTCTGTAGATTGGGCCTGCTCTGCCCTTGGCTCCAATCCTCACCCTAGCTTGTGTTTTCAGACTTCCGTCCTCACACTCCTGGCCCACAAACCCTCCCTACTGGGAATTCTGGGGCCACACTGAAGCACTCTTCCTGCCTCCGAGGAGAAAAACATTGTCTATGGTGCTGCACAGAAACCCCAAATGAGGATCAAACTGCTTTGCCCTCGGCAACACCCCAATTGCATAGGCTACCTTAAACACTGATGCTCTGTCGCAAATGCCTGAGCCCAGACCTTCCAACAGACACCGACACAGCTGGCTGCACACCCAGCACATTGGACCCGCCACTGCCTTAGGCCACCATCCATTCCCAACCTGGGTTTTCAGTCATCGGAACCTAGACCTTATCTCCAATCCCTGCACAGGGGGAACCTGATGCACAAGTCAGAACCCCTCATTCCCCATGGCAAGAAATCTTGCTGATGGCAGTGAGTCAAACCTTCAGTGTAGGAGAAAACGGCATGGCCTATGAGGCCACGCCCAAGCGTGAGGTCCGCCTTGGGCACAAACACACATTGTGGCCCTCAGCGTGAGAACCTTATTCAAGTAACCCGTCTCAGTGACTGGACCAAAAGCCCGCATATGTGGCTTGCCTTGCCCATAGGCACCCAGGACTAACTAGATGGTTTGTATTCCAGTTGAGGGAACCCACTGGTGTGTTCTAGAGTCCCTCTCCTGGGGGGTCCCCTGTGGTAGAAAACAGTACTCTTCCCTTCCCACAGAATGAACCCAAACACTTGGGAGCTTGGACAATTCCCCGAGAGGAAGGCTGTTCCTCGTCCCCTGAAGCAACCCCAACCATGAAGGGCCACTGTGAACGCAACACCCAGATACAAAAGCCTGAGCGACTGCCTCTCACTTGCTCTTTTTTGATATCCAGAGGATCTCCCCTCACGGGTTGGAGATCAGGCCTGCCATTACCTTGGCCCCTAGCTGAGCCAAGTTTGCTTTTTCAGCCATCTGACCCCACAGCCCTGGCAAACACAGCCTCTTGGCTGGGTCCTCTGGAGCCATTCCACAGGACTATGCCTCCTGTCTCCTGGGAAACTGTGTCCATTCCTTTGGCCAAACACCTCCAGAATATGAGAAACCTCAAGGCCCCCGAGGACATCCCACTACTGGGAGAGTCACTGGACACACAGGGGCATTCGGACACAAGCTGAACAGCTACCTCCACGAAGGCATGAACACAGATGTCAACAGAGATAGAAGGTTGAGCAGGACAGGCCCTTAGGCCCTAAACTCAACTCTTGCGTGGTTCCCAGGTGTCACTCCTCAGAGGCTTTGGTTCGAAGAACAGGGTATGGGGCTTTCCTGAGGCACTGAACAGAACTCCTCTCGTCTCCACATGGGAAGTTTCCTTGTTGGAGCCGTGTCAAACACCTCATGTTGGAGAATCCTGCAGAGTCCCTGAGCCACCTCCACATTCCAAGGTCTCCCAGGCCACCAAGCCACAGTAGGACTCATCTTCAGGAGAGTCCATTCCAACTTTCCCCTCTGGGTAGCTCAACCAGGAGCCCGCAGATTGAGCCTGCCTTGTCCTGACTAAAGAGTGGGAATATGAGGTGGCGTTCCCAGGCATCCATGCTTAGACACCTGCTCTCGAGTCTTTCCGTATGGGGCCTCTTGGAACCATCCAATAGTACTCGACTGTCGTGCAGAAGGAAAAATTTTGAGGTTTGGAGCAGTTCACAAATCCCATCGTAGGCAAACCTCCCTGGCCTCATGTAGCCCCCACACCCTTCAGGAAGAGGCCATGCTGGACAAAAACTCTAGCCTGAGGCACGTCTCATGGTTGACATGACCTCAGTGCAGGAGATCTCGATTCAGCCTCTGCAGAGTGGCCCTGCCGTGCCCTCGGTCCCAACCTCATGGTAGCTTGTGTTTTGAGACTTCCTTCCTCACACTCCTGGCAAACAAGCCCTCCGGACTAGGAACTCCAGAACCACAACCCAGCCCAGTGTCTGCCCAACGGAAGAAAAACGTTTCCCTGTGGGGCTCTCCAGAAAACCCAGATGAGGATCAACCTGCTCGAGCCTCGATGGTACCCGATCTGGATAGGCTGCTCAGGGCACTCATGCTCTGTCTGACACAGCCTGAAGCCAGACGTCCAAACAGACAAGGAGACAGCTGGCCGCACACCCAGCACTTTGGACACGCCATGGCCTTATGCCGTCACCTCTTCCTAACCTTGGTTTTCAGATATCTGAACCTAGACATTATATCAATTCTCCACACAGCTGGGTATAGCAAGCACAAAACAGAACTCCTCCTTCCCCATGGCTGTCAAGCTTGCTCTTGGCATGGAGTCACAGCTTCAGGGTGGGAGAATCCTTCATGGCCCCTGATTCCACGCCCAAACTTGAGTGCTGCTTGGGCACAAATTCACACTGTGACCCTCAGCATGAGCCCCATGTCAAAGAAAGGCCTGTGAGGGCCTAGAACAAGAGCCCCCATATGGGTCTTGCCAAGCCCCTATGACCCAATCCTCACCAGGTTTTGAGTTTTCCAGTCGCCCCACCTGTACCTGGGGCTCTGCCCTTGAATCACTTTCTTGGAGAGACCCATGAGCCAGACAACACGACTCCACCCTTCCCACAAAATGACCCCAAACTCTTGGGAACTGGTACAAATCCCAAGAGAGGGATACCCCTCCACAGATCCTAAGGCCCCCCTCCAATCCACGGCTATCCCGGACACAACATCCAGAGACAAAAGCCTGAAGGAATGCCTCCCACTCGCCCTTGTTTCAGAGGCCCCGGAGCTCCCTCTCGGGCTGTACATCAGGCCTGCCATACCCTAGGCGCCACTCTTAAGCTGAGTTTGTGTTTTCAGACTTCTGTGCCCACAGCCTGGACACACACAACCCCCAGGCGAGGGCCTCTGGAGCCACAGCAAAAAATTGTGCCTGCCCTCTCCAAGGAAAGTGTGCCCAATCCATGACCACAAGTTCGGGAAAAGCTCCAAGCCCCTGAGGCCATCAATAGTGGAGGCCATCCTACTAAGAGGGGCTCTCTGACACCAGCGGATCAACTATCTCCACTTAGACTCTCAGACAGTGTCCCCAGAGACAGAAGGTTTAAATGGACAGGCCCCCAGGCCCTAATCTGAACCTTTCTTTGGTTTCCATGTGTCCGTCCTCAGAGGACTGTTTTCGTAGACCAGCACACGGGGCTTTTCTGAGGCACCAAACCAAACCTCTCTCGTCTCCACATGGGTGCTTTCTTACTGGGGATGTATCAAGCCCTTCAGGTAGGAGAGTTCCGCAGGGCCACTGAACAACCAGCACATTCCAAGGTCTCCATGGACTCCAAACGCACATTATGATGCATCCTCAGGAGAGGCTTTTTCAACACAGCCCCCTGGGTAGCGTGCCCCAGAGGCAGCAGATCAAACATATTTTGTCGCTTATGGCCAAGGGGAATGCGAGGCATGCTGTACAGTGATCCTTCCTTCGAACCCTGCTCTCCAGTCCATCCGTATGGTATGTCCTGGAGCCATGCAACAGGACTCGAATGTCCCGCAGAAGGAAATCTTGTGGTTTGGAGCAACCTCCAAACTCAGCGTGGGAAAACTTCCTTGGCCTCATGAGGCCCCCACTTCATGAAGGTGCCATCATGGACACATACTCCAGTCTCAGCCAACCTCTGATCCTCAGCCTGACTTCAGATGCAGGAGATTTTGATTCAGCCTCTGCAGAGTGGGCCTGCTCTGCCCTTGGCTCCAATCCTCACACTAGCTTGTGTTTTCAGACTTCCGTCCTCACACTCCTGGCCCACAAACCCTCCCTACTGGGAATTCTAGGGCCACACTGAAGCACTCTTCCTGCCTCCCAGGAGAAAAACATTGTCTATGGTGCTGCACAGAAACCCCAAATGAGGATCAAACTGCTTGGCCCTCGGCAACACCCCAATTGCATAGGCTACCTTAAACACTGATGCTCTTTCGCAAAAGCCTGAGCCCAGACCTTCCAACAGACACCGACACAGCTGGCTGCACACCCAGCACATTGGACCCGCCACTGCCTTAGGCCACCATCCATTCCCAACCTGGGTTTTCAGTCATCGGAACCTAGACCTTATCTCCAATCCCTGCACAGGGGGGAACCTGATGCACCAGTCAGAACCCCTCCTTCCCCATGGCAAGAAACCTTGCTGCTGGCAGTGAGTCAAACCTTCAGTGTAGGAGAAAACGGCAAACCTTCCGGGCCTTATGAAGCCCCCATATCCTTCAGGGAGAGGCCATCATGGTCAAAAACTCTAGCTTGAAGCACGTCTCATAGTAGACATGACCGCAATGCAGGAGATCTTGATTCAGCCTCTGCAGAGTGGCCTGCCGTGCCCTCGGTCCCAAAACTCGTGCTAGCTTGTGTTTTCAGACTTCCTTCCTCACACTCCTGGCAAACAATCCCTCCAGAGTAGGATTTGCAGAACCACAAGCCTGCCCAGTTACTGCACACCCGTAGAAAACGTTTCCTTGTGGGGCTTTCCATAAAACCCAGATGAGGATCAACCTGCTCTTGCCTCGACGGCACTCAGATTTGATAGGCTGCTCTGGGCACTAATGCTCTGCCTTTCACAGCCTGATGCCAGACGTCCAGACAGGCAAGGAGACAGCTGGCCACACACCTAGCACTTCTGACACGCCATGGTCTTATGCCGTTATCTCTTCCTAACCTTGGTTTTCCGATATCTAAACCCAGATATTATATCAATTCCCCACACAGTTGGGCATCTGAAGCACAAATCAGAACTCCTTCTTCCCAATGGCTGTAAGGCTTGCTCTTGGCATGGAGTCACACCTTCAGGGTGGGAGAAACCTTCATTTCCCCTGAAACCACGCCCAAACTTGAGTGCTGCCTTGGGCACAAATTCACTCTGTGACCCTCAGCATGAGCCCAATATCAAAGAAAGGCCTGTCAGGGCCTTGACCAAGAGCCCTCATATGGGGCGTGCCAAGCCCCTATACACCCAATCCTCACCAGTGTTTGAGTTTTCCAGTCTCCCCCCTGTTCCTGGGGCTCTGCTCTGGAATCACTTTCTTGGAGAGACACATGAGCCAGACAACAGGACTCCACCCTTCCCACAAAATGACCGCAAACTCCTGTTAGCTGGGACAAATCCCCAGAGAGGTTACTCGTCCACAGTCACTGAGGCCACTCCCTACAATCCACGGCTATCCTGGACGCATCCAGACACAAAAGCCTGAAGGAATCTCGCCCTTGATTCACAAGCCAAGGAGCTCACTCTTTATCTGTACATCCGGCCTGCCATACCCTCGGCGCCACTCATAAGCTGAGTTTTTGTTTTCAGACTTATGTGCCCACAGCCTGGACCCACACACCCTCCAGGCTAGGGCATCTGGAGCCACAGTGAAAGATTGTGCCTGCCATCTCCAAGGAAAGTGTGCCCAATCCATTGACCACAACCCTACAGGTTAGGGAAAAGTTCCAAGGCCCCTGAGGCCATCCTGATAGTGTAGGCTGCCCTGGACTAAAAGGGGCACTCTGACTCCAGCTGAGCCATTATCACCACTTAGACTTTCAGACAGTGTCCCCAGAGACAGAAGATTGAAATGGACAGGCCCTTGGGCTTTAATATGAACCTTAGCTTTAGTTTTCATGTGTCTGTCCTCAGAGGACTGGTTTCTTATACCAGCATATTAGGTTTTTCTGAGGCTCCAAACCAAACCTCTCTCGTCTCCACATGGAGTGCTTTCTTACTGGATCTGTATCAAACCCTTCTGGTCGGAGAATTCTGCAGGGCCACAGTACAACCATCACATTCCAAGGTCTCCATGGACAGAAACCCACATTATGACACATCCTCAGGAGAGGCCATTTCAACTCAGCCCACTGGTTAGCTTGCCCCAGAGCCAGCAGAACAAACATATCTTGTCGTTAATGGCCAAAGGGAATGCGAGGCATGTTGTTCAGGGATCCATCCTTTGAACCCTCCTCTTCAGTCCTTCCGTATGGTATGTACTGGAGCCATTCAACAGGACTCGACTGTCTCGCAGAAGGAAACCTTGTGGTTTGTGGCAACCTCCAAACTCAGCGTGGGAAAACTTCGTTGGCCTCATCGGCACCTGCTTCATGAAGGTGCCATCAAGGGCACAATCCAACCTCAGCCAATGTCTGATCCTCAGCCTGACTTCAGATGCATGAGATATCCTTTCAGCCTTTGCAGAGTGGGCCTGCTCCCCACCTCACCCTATGTTTTGTTTTCAGACTCTACCCTAGCACTCCTGGCCCAAACCCTCATGATTGGGAATTCTGGTTCCAGAACGAAGCACTCTGCCTGCCCCCTAAGAAAAACATTGTCTATGGCATTGCTCAGAAACCCCAAATGAAAATCAACCTGCTCAGCCCTCGGCAACACCCCAATTGCATAGGCTACCCTAAACACTATGCTCTGTCTTACATAGCCTGAGCCCAGACCTTGTGAGAGACATTGAGACAGTTGGCTTCACACCCAGCACATCGAAACTGCCTTGGGTTAGGCCATTTCATCCCTTCCCATTGACCTGGGTGTCTTCCTGGAGGTATATTCTGAGGCTGTGTCAGACTATGCATTTTTTCTGGAGCTTCCTATGGAATTGGGGTGGTATTAGGGGCCTTGCAATTTTCTCTTAATCTAGTGGGTTGGGAAACTGAGACAGGCTGACATTCCTTGGGAGAGCTGGCCCAGTGCTGTTGTGTGTTCCTGGAGGCCCCATCCTGGAGGGCATATGGGTCAACACTCTGGGTCCAAAGTCTTCAGACACAAACTCGGGTAAGAGTTAAGCTCGAGGTGATGGCAGACCCAATCTGTAGACCCTGAGCGAAGCATCTCCAGATATGAAATTCGGACGGCTGTGAGGCAGGAGCACAGTCTTTTCTGTCTGACTTGTTTGTCTATGATGGCCACGAAATGGAGGGGTGGCCTCATGGGTCCATGTGAGATTCTACCTCTCTGGGAATTCTGCTCGGCACCCAAGAGTTTGGTGTATTTCTGGGGGATGGGAGGAGCGCAGTTTTATGAGTCAGGGATCCCGTCCAAACAGCCTTTCCAGAGATGGGTCCTGGGTTCTGGAGCCTGGATCACCGCAACAAGGCTTAGGATTTGGGCCTAGGGTCCTGCTCTATGTTTTCCTGGTACAGCTCCCGAGTGTTCTTGTTGGAAATGGGTCTCATTCTGAGGGTCACAATGCCTGTTTTTGCCCAGATGCCCATGCTGAGTGGGTGTGACCTCATGGGCTATGCACTTGGCTCCCACTCTGAGGGTTGGACTGCCATCTCAACATTCAGTTTTCCTGCCATGGGGAAGGAGGGGTACTTTTTTATGCTTCAGGTTCCCCCATGGGCAGGAATTTGAGCTAAGTTCTGGGACCGGTGCCTGAATACCCAGTTCACTTTGAGATGAGGTCCTCGGGCCAAGGCAGGACCCACCTGCAGAAAATGAGGCCTGCTTTCTGGGTGGCTGTCAGGAGCTCGGGCTCGAGCTGTGTCAGACAGAACATTCGTGGAGAGTTCGGCCTATGATATTGGGGTGCTTTTGAGAGCTGTGCAACTGGATCCTCATGGGGGATTTTTGCACAGACCCTTTCTTCACTTCTTCTATCTGGTGAGCAGGCAGATGGCTGCATTACGGCTCCAGAATATCCAAGTTGGAGGGTTTGCAGGCGAGGAGTGTGAGGACAGAAGTATGAAAACATAAGCTACGGTTACGCTCAGTGCCGAGCACATGTCTATTCCAATGTACAGCAGTTGTTTCGAGATCTCCAGCACCTGGGCGAGGGGAAGATGTCTGCTCACGCTGGAGTTTGTATCCATGATGGCCAACAAATGGTGGGGAGGCCTCAAGAATTCTTGGAGGTTTTTCCAAGCTGGAGCTTGTGAGCTGCTCCAAACATCAAGGTGTCCTACTAAGGGACAGCAGAAGTCTTCATACAGGGCTCCAGGGTCCCCCATATGGAAGATCGATAGCAATGCTCTCTGAATGGAGGCCTGGGAAGCCAATCTCGTGTTACCATTGCAGCTGAAGAACAGGGTAAGCTTGAACCAATGACACTGATTCCAAGTTCCAAGTGATTTGCGTTGATGGAAGTTCTCAGTCTAACAGGTCCCAATGCTGCTTGGTGTCCAGGGAGACCTTAGAATGTGGTGGCGGCTCTCTGACCATTGAGGATTCTCTATCCTTAGGATTAGACCCAGTACCCAGGAGCCAGGTTTCCTTCTTGGGACAGGAGGTGTGCTCTTGTATGGCTCACGGACCACAGGTTGGACCATATGCTTGAATTTCCAGAACAGCCCTCTAGGGAGAGAGACCTCAAAACATAAGCTAGGGTTCTGATGAGGTTTTAGGGCCATGGAAGTTTCAATCTTCGGACTAAGTGCCATTGGCCTGCATGTCATCCTGGAGGTAGGTGCTGAGGCTGTGTCAGGCTGTGCACTTTTTCCAGAGTGGCCTATGATATTGGGGTGCAGTCAGGGGCCTTGCAGTTTTCTCCTAATCTGGACATTTTGGGAAACTGAGATGGGCAGGGTTTCCTCAGGAGAGCAGGGCCAGTGATGTAATGTGTTTCTCGAGGCCCCATCCTGGAGGTCATGTGTGTCAGGACTTTGGGACCAAAGACTTTAGACACAACCTCGGATAAGAGATAGGAGTGAGGTGATGGCAGTCCGAATCTGAAGACCCTGAGGGAAGCTCCTCGGGATTTGAAATTCAGGTGGCTGGGAGGGAGGAGCACAGGCTTTTCTGTCTGGATTTTGTGTCTAGGATGGCCACTAAATGGAGGGGTGACCTCATGTGTCCATGGGATATTCTTCCACTCTGGTGATTCTGCTTGGCACCCAAGAGTTTGATTTCTTTCTGGGGAAGAGGAAAAGACTGTATTCCATCTCTGGGATCCTGTCCAAACAGGGATTCCAGAGATGGTTTCTGGGTCCAGACACTGGGAAAACTTAACCAAAGCTTCGATTTGGGTTCCTGGTCCAGATCCCAAGGGGGATCTTTGGAAAGGGGTCTCATTCTGAGGGTCACAATGCCTGTTTGTGCCCAGCTGCCCATCCTGTGTAGGCGTGGTCTCATGGACCATGCACCTGGTTCCCACTCAGGGTTGTACAGCCATCTCAACATTCAGTTTTCTGGCCATGGGAAAGGAGGAGCACTCTTTTGTGCTTCCGAGTCCCCTATGGGCAGGAATTTGAGCTAAGTCTGGGACAGGTACCTGAATATCCAGGTTGCTTCAAGATGATGGCCTCGGGCCAAGGTTGGACCCACCTGGAGGATATGGGGCCCACTATCTGGGTGGCTGACAGGAGGTCGGGGATCAGGCGATGTCAGACAGACAATTTATGCAGAGGTCGGTCTATTATATTGGGGTGCCATTGAGGGCTGTGCAGGAGGATCCTCATGTGGGTTTCTGCGAAGACCCATAGGGCACTTCTTCTTTCTGGTGGGCAGGCAGAAAGCTGCACTGTGGCTTCAGAATTCCCAATATGGAGGGCTTGTAGGCGAGGAGTGTGAAGACAGAAGTCTGAAAACACAAGCCACGGATAAGCTCAGTGCCGACCACAGGACCATTCCATTGTGCAGTGGTTGTTTCGAGATTTCCAGCACCTGAGTATGGGCGAGGGTCAGATGTCTGCTCACGCTGGGTTTGCATCCATGATGGTCAACAAATTGTGGGGTGGCCTCAAGAATTCTTGGAGATTTTCCCAAGCAGGACCTTGTGAGCTGCTCCAAACAGCAAGGTGTCCTACTGTGGGACAGGGGAAGTCCGCTTACAAGGCTCCAGGGTCCCCCATATAGAAAGATTCGACAGCAGAGGTCTCTGAATGGGGGCCTGGGAAGTCTTCCTTGCATGACCATTGCAGCTGAGGAACATTGCAGGCTTGATCTGCTGGTTTTTGTTCAAATTTCCAAGTGATCTAAGTTGACGGATGTTCTCAGTCTAATGAGTCACAATGCTGCTTGGTGTCCAGGGAGACCTTAGAATGTGGTGGTGAGGGTGCCTGGGTGGCTCACTGGGCTAAGCCGCTGCTTTCGGCTCAGGTCATGATCTCAGGGTCCTGGGATTGAGTCCCGCATTGGGCTCTCTGCTCAGCAGGGAGCCTGCTTCTTCCTCTCTCTCTCTCTGCCTTCCTCTATGCCTACTTGTGATCTCTCTCTGTCAAATAAATAAATAAAATCTATATAAAAAAAAAGAATGTGGTTGTGGGTCTGTGGCCATGCAGGATTCTCCTACCTGAGGGTTAGACCCAGTTCCCAGGAGCCAGGTTCCCTTCTCGGGACAGGAGGGGTTCTCTTGTATGGCTCAGGGACCACATGTCGGATCATATGTTGGATTTCAAGACCAGGCCTCTGGGCACAGAGGCCTGAATATCTAGGCTAGGGTTCTTATGAGGTTGTAGGGGCATGTCATCCTCAACCTTCGGACTTAGGGACTTTGACCTGTGAGTCTTCCTGGAGGTAGATGCTCAGGCTGTGTCAGACTGTGCATTTTTTCCAGAGTGGCCTATGAAATTGGGGTGGGCTCAGGGGCCTTGCAGGCTTTTCCTAATCTGGAGGGTTTGTGCAACTGAGACGGCAGAATTTCATCCAGAGATCAGGCCCAGTGATGTAGTGTGGTTCTGTCAGCCCCATCCTGCAGGGAATGTGGTTAAGGGCTCTGGGACCAAAGTCTTCAGACACAAAATTGTGTATCAATTAGGAGGGAGGTGATGGCAGCCCCGATCTGCAGACGCTGAGGGCAGCTCCTCAGGATTTGAAATTCGTGTGGCTGGGAGGCAGGAGCAAAGGCTTTTCTGTCTGGATTGTGTCTAGGATGGCCTTGGAATGGTGGTGTGTCCTCATGTGTCCATGGAATATTCTACCTCTCTGGGGATTCTGCCCAGCACCCAAGAGTTTGGTGTCTCACTGAGAAGGAGAGAGCGTGGTTTACTGTTTCACGGTTCCCGTCAACACAGGGATTCCAGAGATGGGTTATAGGTCCCTGTGCCTGGATAACCCTACAAAGGCTTAGTATTTGGGCCTAGAGGCTTGACTGCCTGGCTCTGTGGGGCTTTGGTTCAGCTCCCATGGAGACTTGTTGGAAATGGGTCTCAGGGTAAGGGTCACAATGCCTGTTTGTGCCCAGATGCCCATCCTGAGTGGGCATTGGCTCTTGTTCCATGCACCTGGATCCCAATATGAGGGTTGGACCACCATATCAACATTTAATTTTCCTTCTATGAGGAAGGAGGAGTACTCTTTTGTGCTTCAGATTCCCCCATGCACAGTAATTTGAGCTATGTTCTGGGACTGGTACGTGAATAACCAGGTTGGTTTGAGATGAAGGACTCAGGTCAAGGCAGGTCACACCTGCCAGATATGGGTCCCGCTATCTAGGTGGCTACCAGGAGGTCGGGGCTCGAGCTGTGTCAGACAGAGCATTAGTTCACAAGGTGGCCTATGATATTGTGGTGCTATAGAGGGCTGTGCTGGTGGAACCTTATATGGAGTTTCACGCAGACCCATAGGGCACCTCTTTTTTCTGGTGGGCAGGCAGAAGGCTGCATTGTGGCTCCCAAATTCCCAATATAGGGGACTTGAAGGCGAGGAGTGTGAGAACAGAAGGCAGAAAACACAATCTATGCTTAATCTCAGTTCCGAGAACATGGCCGTTCCAATGTGCAGTGGTTTTTTTCGAGATCTCCAGCATCTGAGTACAGGCGAGGGTCAGATGTCTGCTCATGATAGAGTTTGTAACTATCGTGGCCAACAAATGAAATATCCAGCACCTGAGTAAAGGTGGATTTCAGATGTTTACGCACACTGGAGTTTGTGTCTCTGATGACCGAATGGAGGAGTGGCATCAAGAGGCTGATGCATGTGAGATGCTCCAAACAGCAAGGTTGTTTTTTCTACTGGACAGTTAGAGTCTGGTATGTTTTCTGCAGGGCCCCCCATGTGAAAAGTATGGGTAGCAGAGCCCTTCCACATGGAGGCCTGGAAAGCACACCTCCATTGACCAATGCAGCTGAGGAACATGCAGGTTCTTTACGGTGCTTCTGGGGCGAAGCACCAAGGTCTTGAGTTGACATGGAATCTCTTTAAGATGGGTTACAATGCTGTTTTTTTTTTTTACCAGGTAGATCTTAGAATGTGTTGGTGGCTAAGGTGCCTGCAGGATTCTCCTACCCTGAGGGTTTAACACAGGTCGAAGAGCACGGTTACCTTCTGGGGACAGGAGATGTAGTGTTTTGTGGCTCAGGGACCACATGCCGTATCATAAGTTCCTATTCAAGAACAGGCCTCTGAAGACAGATGCCCGACAACCTAATCTAGGGTTCCAATGAGTCCCAGGGGCATGAGAGGTTCAATCTTCAGACTTAGGACAGTTGACTTGGGTGTCTGCCAGGATGTAGGTGATCAGGGCGTTTCAGACTGTGCACTTATGTCCAGAGTAACCTCCAATATTGGGGTGGCCACAGGGGCCTTGAATGTTTCAACCAACTCTGGAGGGTTTGGTTAACTGACATGCACAATTTCCATGGGGATGGCAAGCACAGTCCTGTGGTGTGGCTCCAGAGACTCCACCCTGGAGGGCATGTGAGCCATGTTTCTGGGAGGGAAGTCTGCAAACACAAACTTCCCTCCCCTGAGAAAACTATTAGGAGCTGCCAGGATGCGTAGAGAGGAAAAATCTCCCAGGGCTCCATAAGACCACACCTTCATTCCGAGGCCATCCGGGACACACAATCCAGATACAAGAGACTGTGCTACCACCTTCGAATCACCTGGTTTACAGTTCCAGACGAGCTGCCCTACAGATCTACGCATTGGGCCTGTGATCACCTCGCCAGTAACCCTACCCCAAGTTTGTGTTTGCAGACTTCTTTCCCAAAACCATGGCTCACATGCCCTCTATGATGGGTCTCTGTAGCCACACCATAGGAAAGATCCTGCTATCCCCAATGAAACTGTGTCCATCACAGTTGACCAAACCCTCCAGATTAGGAGAGACCTGCAAGTCCCCTGAGCCCAGTCCAATATTGGAGGCCACTCTGGACACAAATGCACAGTGTACAACACCCTGATCACCTCCATCCAGGAAGACACCCAAGTCAATGGTCCTGAGACAGAAGATTGGTCCCTGAACCCCACAATAGAATATCTCCTGTCCCCAGATGGAATTCGTGCTCTTCAACTTGTGTCAAGGGTCGGGGTATATGAATTATGCACAGCCCCTTAGCCCCCAGCACATTCTAAGATCTCTCTGGTAACAAACAAACAGCATTGTGATCCATCTTCATGAGATTCCATGTCACTTCAAGTCCTTGGTAATTCCCCCCAGAGCCACCAGAATGAACCTGCCATGTTCCTCACCTGATATGGTCAGTGGAGGTGTGCTTTCCAGGCATCCATGTGGGAGTGCTCTTCTACTTATTCTTTCCACATGTGGGACCCTGGAGCAAACAAACCAGACTTCCACTGACCAGTAGAAGGGAACCCTCTGTTTGGAGCATCTCAGAAGCACCAGCAGGAGAAATCCTCCACGGCCCTTGACACAACCCCTCCATTTGTCAGTCATCATAGACAAAAACTCCAGCATGAGAAAACATCTGAAATCTGCCGTTATTTAGATTCTGCATTTTCTTTTCCACCACTGCACACTGGAACTGCGTTTCACTTGACACTGAATTTAACAATAGCTTGGGTTTAGAATTCCATCCTCAGCCTCCTGGTCTGCAAGCCCTCTAGAGAGGGAATTTGGAGCCACAAGGCAACATTCTGCATTCCCACTAGAAAGAAATAGGGCCTGGTGAATCTTCCCAGAAACTCCACATGAGGATCAATCTACTTGGCACTCGATGGAACCTTGATTTATAGGCTGTCCTGGGCACTAGTACTAGTACTAGTACTAGTACTGTGTCTGACAGAGCCTGAGCCAAGACCTAGTTTCAGGCACCCAGAGATATGAGCCCATATCCAGCATGTGAGATTGGCCAGGGCCCAATTACATCATCTCTACCCATCCTTGGTATTCAGGCACCTGTCCCCAGACCTTTTATGTAATCCCTACCAATGGGGTAACCTAAACCACAATAGAGAACTCCTCCTTCCCCATGGTAGGAATCCTGGCTGTTGATATGGGTGTCCAAACCTCAAAGTGGGAGCCAGCTGCATGGCCAAGGAGACAATGCCCACTCATGAGGGCTGCCCTGGGCACAAGTAGCCATTGTAACCCTCAGCTTGATCAAGCCTTCAAAAAAATGCTCTTAGTTGCACCTCCAGGATCCTGCATTGCAGGCCTGATATGCCCTTAAGCCCAAATCCTAACACATCGTGGGATGTTCCATGTGCACATACCCAGAGCCCGTCACTGGAATCCCTGTTTTGAGGCACCCCTAAGATGGAAAACAGCACTCTTCACTTCCCTGAGAAAGCCACCAAACTAATGGGATCCCCCAGGATCCTTGAGAAGAAGAATCTCCCATGGTCCCATGAGTCCACACCTGTATTCCAAGGCCAGCGTGGATATGCTATCCAGATACAAGAGACTGTGCTACTGGCTTCGAGTCACCTGATTTACAGTTCCTGACGTGCTGCCCTCCAGATCTTTGGATTGGGGCTGTGAACACCTCTCCATTAACCTTATCCCGAGTTTGTGTTTGCAGATCTCTCTCTAAAAACCATTGCTCACATGTCCTCCAGGATGGGGCCCCTAGAGTCACACCACAAGACTGTGCTTGCCATCCCCAAGGAAACTGGGCCCATCACAGTTGCCCAAACCCTCCTGATTAGGAGAAACCTGGAAGGCTCCTGAGCACATCCCAATATTGGAGGCTGCTCTGGATGCAAATGCACAGTCTGAAACACCCTGATCACCTCCATCCAGGCAGACACCCAAATCAATGGTCCTGAGTCAGATAATTGAACCTGACATGGCCCTAGGACCTCATTGGAAGAGGGATTAACTTTTCAGGCACCTGTCCTCAGAGGCCTCTTAAGGAATACCAACTTATGATACAAATTATGGCCCCTGAGCCCCAGGGTGGGAAATCCTCCATGGCCTCTTGAAGCCACCTCTCCATTTCTTGGTCATCATGGACACAAACTCCAGCCTGAGCAAACATCTGACATCCGCCCATATTCAGGCGCTGATATTGGAATCAGCTGCTGCACACTGGAACTGCCTTTCGCTTTGCAATGAATTTAAGCCTAGCTTCAGACTACAATTTCATCCTCACCCTACTGGTCTGCCATATCTCTTGATAGGGAATTCTGGAGCCACAACGCAACATTCTGCCTTCTTCATAGATAGAAGGACCTGGTGAGTCTGCCCATAAACTGCACATGAAGATCAATATACTCATCCCAGGAGGGAACCCCTATTTATAGTTTGCCCTAGCCACTAGTGCTGTGTCTGACAGAGCCTGAGCCCCTACCTCGTGTCAGCAACCCAGAGGGTGGGGCCCACATTAACCATGTGAGACCGGCCATGGCCCAGGGCTGTCATTACTACCCATCCTTGGTATTCAGGCATCTGTCCCCTAGATCTTAGCTGGAATCCCTACCAATGGGGGGACCTGAAGCACAATAGAGAATTCATCCTTCGCCATGGCAGGAATCCTGGCTTTTGGATGGGTGTCCAACCCTAGGAATGGGAACTGGCTGCATGGCTGAGTAGACATCGCCCAATCCTGATGGCCTCCGGGGCACAAGCAGGCATTGGGACCCTCAGCTTGACCATACTTTCAAACAAACGCTCTCAGTTGCACCTCCAGGATCCCGCATTGCAGGCCTGGTATGGCCCTAGGCCTAAATATTAACCCTTGGTGGGATTTTCCAAGCACTTAGACCCAGAGCTCATCTCTGGAATACCTGTTTTGGGGCACGCCTAAGCTGGAAAACAGTACTCATCCCTTCCCGGAGAAATCCAACAAACTATTGAGAACCGCCAGGATCCTTGAGAGGAGAAATCTCCCATGGACCCTTGAGACAACACCTGCAATAAAGGCCATTCTGGAAATTAAATCCAGATACAATTACCTGTGCTACCACCTTTGAGTTACGTGATTTACAGTTCCAGACTTGCTGCCCTCCTGGTCTATGGATTGGGACTATGATCACCTTGCCACTAACCCTAACCTAAGTTTGTGTTTGCAGACTTCTCTCTCAAAATCATGGCGCACATGTCCTCCAGGATGGGGTCTCTGGAGTCACACCACAGGACAGTTCCTGCAATCCCCAAGGAAACTGCCCATCACAGTTGTCCAAAAACCCCATATAAGGAGAAACCTGCAAGGAACCTGAGCCAACCCTAGTATTGGATGCCACTCTGGACACAAATGCACAGTCTGAAACACCCTCATCACCTGCATCCAGTCAGACACCAGAGTCAATGATCCTGAGTCAGAAGATTGAATGACATTCCCCTAGGGCCTCATTCAAACCCTTTATTAGGTTTTCAGGCTTCTGTCCTCAGAGACCTGTTCTGGATTACCAATTTATGATACAACATATGGCCGCTGAGCCCCACAACAGAATATCTCCTGCCCCCAGAAGCAATCCGGGCTCTTGGGCCTGTGTCAAATCCTCAGGCTAGATGAATCCTGCATGGCCCATTAACCACCAGCACATTCTAAGATCTCCCTGGTAACAAACCAACATTTTGACCCATCTTCATGAGGTTCCATGTCCAATCCAGTCTTTATTTCTTCGCCTCAAAGCCACCAGATGCCATGTTCCTTCGCTGTCATGGTCAATGAAGGTGTGCTTTCCAGTCACCCATGTGGGAGATCTATGTTATCCGATCTTTCGACATGGGGAACCATGGAGGAAACAAATCAGACTGCCCCTGTCTGGTAGAAGGAAAACTTGCTGTTTGGAGCATCTCAAAAACACCAGATTGGGAAATCCTCCATAACCTCTTGACGCCACCCCTCCATTTTTGTGTCATCATAGACACAAACTCCAGCATGAGCAAATATCTGACATCCACCCTCACTCAAGTGCTGAATATTGGATTCAAACATTGCACACTGGAAATTCCTTTTGCTTGATACAGAATGTAACCATAGCTTAGGTTTACAATTCCATCCTCAGCCTCCTGGTCCACAAGCCCTCTTGATAGTGAATTCTAGAGCCACAAAGCAGCATTCTGCCTTCCCCTTACAAACAAGAAGGGCCTGGTGGTCTGCCCAGAAACCATACATGAAGATCAATCTGCTCGGCACTTGAGGGAACCCCAATTTATAGGCTGCCCTGGGCACTAGTGCTGTGTCTGACAGAGCCTGAGCCAAGACCTAGTGTCAGCCACCCAGTGATCGGGGCCCATATCCACGATTTGATACTGGCCATGGCCCATGTCCATCATCTTTACCCATCCTTGGTATTCAGGCCTCTGTCCCCAGACCTTTGCTGGAATCCCCGCTAATGGGGGAACCTGAAGCACTATAGAGAACTCCTCTTTCCCCATGGCAGGATTCTGGCTGTTGGGATGGTTGTCCAACCCTCAAAGTGGGAGCCAGCTGCATGGCCAATGTGACCACGCCCACTCATGAGGGCCACCTGGGCATAAGCAAGTATTGTGACCCTCAGCCTGAGAATGATTTCAAACAAGCCCTCTCAGTTGCACCTCCAGGATCCTGCATGCAGGCCTGGTAAGCCACTAGGCCCAAATCCTAACACTTGGTGGGATTTTCCAGGGGACCAAACCCAGAGACGGTCTCTGGAATCCATATTTTGGGGCACCCCTAACATGAAAAACAGCACTCTTCCCTTCCCCGAAAAAGCCACCAACTATTGGGAGCCACCAGGATCCTTAGAGAGGAAAAATCTCCCATGGACCCATGAGGCCACAACTGCATTCTGAGGCCATCCTGCACACAATACAGAGAAAAAAGCCTGTGATTCTGCCTTTGAGTCACCCGATTAACAGTTCCTGAAGAGCTGCCATCCATGTCTATGCATTGGGCCTGTGATAACCTTGCCACTAACCCTAACCCAAGTTTGTGTTTTCAGACTTCCCTCCCAAAACCATGGCTCACATGCCCTCCAGTTTGTGATAACTGGAGCCACACCACGGGATTGTACCTGTCTTCCCAAAGGAAACTGTGATTGTCACTATTAAACAAACCCTCTAGATTAGGAGAAACCTGCAAGGCCCCTAAGCCCAGCCCAATATTGGAGGCCACTCTGGACGCAAATGCACAGTCTGACACACCATATCACCTACATCCAGGCTGATATCCAAGTCAATGGTCCTCAGACAGAAGATTGAACCTGACATGCTCCTAGGATTCACTGGAACACTAGAATAGGTTTTCAGGTATCTGTACTCAGAAGGCTGTTCTGAATATCAATGTATGATACAATATGGTCACTGAGCCACACAAAAGAACATCTCCTGTCCTTAGAAGAAATCTGTGCTCTGGACCTGTGTCAAACACTCTGGGTAGATGAATCCTTCAAGGCCCCCTGACAACCAGCACATTCTATGATCTCCCTGACAACATACCAGCATTGTGACCCATCTTCATGAGACTCCATGACAACTCCAGCCCTTGGTACTTCGGCCCAGAGCCACCAGAATGAAACTGCCATGTTCCTCTGCTGCCATGGTCAATGTAGGTGTACTTTCCAGGCATCCAGCGGGAGTGCTCTGATACCAACTTTCCACATGGGGAACCCTGGAGGAAACAAACCAGACTCCCCTGTACGGTAAAAGGAATCTTTGCTGTATGGAGTATCTCAAGCCTGAGGGTGGGTAATCTTCCATGGCCTCTTGAGGCCACCCATCCATTTGTTGGTCATCATAGACACTAACTTCAGCGTGAGCAATCAACTGACATCTGCACTTACTCAAGTGCTGGATATTTGAATCAGCTGCTACACACTGGAATTGCCTTATGCTTGGCACTGAATTTAAAAGTAGCTTGGCGGGACGCCTGGGTGGCTCAGTTGGTTAAACAGCTGCCTTCGGCTCAGGTCATGATCCCAGCGTCCTGGGATCGAGTCCCACATCAGGCTCCTTGCTCCGCAGGGAGCCTGCTTCTCCGTCTGACTCTGCCTTCCAATCTGTCTGCCTGTGCTTGCTCTCGCTCGCTCTCTGACAAATAAATAAAATCTTGGAAAAAAAAAAAGTAGCTTGGGTTTGCAATTCCATCCTCACCCTGGTGTTCAGTAAGCTCTCTTGATAGGGAATTCTGAAGCCACAACACAGCATTCTGCCTTCCCCATAGCAAGAAAAAAACAGCCTGGAGAGACTGCCCAGAAACCCTACATGAGGATAAATCTACTCGACCCTCGAGTGAACCCCATTTATAGGTTTACCTGGCCACTAGCGCTGAGTCTGACAGAACCTCGTCTCTGACCTCGTGTCAGGACCCAGAGACTGGGCTCCAACTCCAGAATGTGAGACCAGCCATGTCCCAGGGCTGTCATCTCTACCCATTCTTGATTCAGGCATCTGTCCCCAGACATTTGCTGAAATCCCTGCCAATGGGGGAACCAGAAGCACAATAGGGAAATCCTCCTTCCCCATGGCAGGAATGATGGCTCTTGGGATGGGTTTCCAGACCTCAGAGTGGTAGCCAGCTGAATGGCCAATGATAACCCGCCCACTCATGAGGGCCGCCCTGGACACAAGCAGGCATTGTGACCCCCAACATGAGCATGCTTTCAAACAAACACTCTCAGTTGCATTCCAGAATCCAAATTTGCAGGCCTGATATGCCCCTAAGCACAAATCATAACACCTGGTGGGATTTTTCAGGGGCCCAGAAACACAGCCTGTCTCTGGAATCCCTGTTTTGGGACACCCCTAAGATGGAAAATAGCACTCTCCCCTTCGCCAAGAAAGCCACCATAGTATAGTGAGCCACTAGGATCCTTGAGAGGAAAAATCTCCCATGGATCCATGAGACCACACCTGTATTCCGAGGCCATCCTGGACACAAAAGCCAGATACACAAGCCTGTGCTACCACCTTCAAGGCAACTAATTTATAGTTCCAGACGAGCTGCCCTCCAGGTCTATGCATTGGGCCTGCGATCACCTCACCGCTAACCTTAACCCGAGTTTGTGCTTACAGACTTCTATCCCGAAACCATGGCTCATATTTCCTCCAGGATGGGGTCTCTGGAGCCACACCAAAGGACTGTGCCTGCCATCCCCAAGGAAAATGTGTCCGTCACATTTGCCTAAAACTTCGAGATAAGGAGAAACCTGCAAGGCCCCTGAGCCCACCCCAATACTGGAGGCCCCTCTGGACACAAATGTGCAGTCTGAAATACGCTGATCACCTGAATCCAGGCAGATACCCAAGTCAGTGTTTCTCAGTCAGAAGATTGAACCTGACATGCTCCTATGACCTCATTGTAACCCCTGATTAGGTTTTCAGGCATCTGTAATCAGAGACCTGTTCTGGAGTACCAACTTAAGAAACAACATATGGTCCCTGATCCCCACAACAGAACATCTCCTTTCTCTAGATGGAAGCCGTGCTCTTGGAACTGTGTCAAACCCTCAGGGTAGATGAATCCTACTTGGCCCGTAGCCACCAGCAGATTCTAAGATCTCACTGGTAACAAGCCAGCATTGTGAGCCATCTTCATGAGATTCCATGTCAACTACAGGCCTTGGTACTTCACCCCAGAGCCTTCAGAAAGAACCTGTCATGTTCCTCAGCTGCAATGTTCAGTGGAAGTGTGCTTTCCAGGCATCCATGTGGGAGTGCTCTGCTACCCAAACTTTCCACATGGGGGACTCTCGAGCAAACAAATCTGACTGCCCTGTCCTGTAGAAGGAAACCTGGCTGTTTGGAGCATCTCACAAGCTCAAGTGTGGGAAATCCTCTATGACCTCTTTTCAACTACTCTCCATTTGTCGGTCATTATAGACACAAACTCCAGCTTGAGCAAACATCTGACGTCTGCGCTTACTCAGGTGCTGGATATTCGAATCAGCCGCTGCACACTGGAAATGCCATTCGCTTGTCACTGAATTTATTCATAGCTTGGGTTTACAATTCCATCCTCACCCTACTGGTCTACAAGCCCTCATGATAGGGAATTCTGCAGCCACAACACAGCATTCTGCCTTCCCAATAGAAAGAAGAAGGGCCTGGTGAGTCTGCCCAGAAACTCCACATTATGATCAATCTACTTGTCCCTTGAGGGAACCCTGAATTATAGACAGCCCTGGCCCCTAGTGTTGTGTCTGACAGAGCCTAAGCCCCGACCTCGTGTCAGCCACCTAGAAGGCGGGGCCCATATCCCGCATGTTAGACTGGCCACGGAACAGAGCCGTCATCTTTACCCATCCTTGGTATTCAGGCATGTGTCCCCAGACCTTTCCTGGAATCCCTACCAATGAGGGAACCTGAATCACAATAGAGAAATCCTCATTCCCCATGGCAGGATTCCTGTAAGTTCGGAAGGGTGTCCAACACTCAGAGTGTTAGCCTAGTGAATGGCCATTGAGACCACCCCCATTCCTGAGGGCCACCCTATGCAAAAGCTTGCATAGTGACCCTCAACCTGAGCATGCTTTCAAACAAACGCTCTCAGTTGTATCTCCAGGACTTGCATTGGAGGCCTGGTAAGCCCCTATGCCCAAATCATAACCCTTGGTGGGTATTTCCAGGTGCCCAGAGCCAGAGCACTTCTCTGCAATCCCTGTTATGGGACACCCTTAATATGGAAAACAGAACTCTTTCCTCTCTGAGAAAGCCACCACATTATAAGGAGCCGCCAGGATACTTGAGAGGAAATATCACCCATGGACACCTGAGACCACACCTGCATTCTTAGTCCATCGTGGATACACAATCCAGATAAAAAAGCCTGTGCTACCTCCTTTGAGGCATGCGATTTACATTTCACACGGAGCTTCCCTCCAGGAGTATGCATTGGGCCTACAATCACTTCGCCACTAAACCTAACCCGCATTTGTGTTTGCAGACTTCCCTCCGAAAACCATGGCTCTCATGCCCTCCAGCATGGGGTCTTTGGAGCCACACCACAGGACTGTGCCCACCATTGCCAAGGAAACTGTGCCCATCAAATTGCCCTATCTTTCCAGATTAGGAGAAACCTGCAAGGCCCCTGAGCCCACCCCAATACTGGTTGCCACTCTGTACACAAATGCACAGTCTGGAACACCCTGATCACCTACATCTAGGCAGACTTTGAAGTCAATGATACTGAGTCAGAGGATTGAACCTGACATTCCGTTAGGATTTTATTGGAACCCTAGATTAAATTTTCAGGCATCTATCCTCAGAGGCCTGTTCTGCAATACCAAATTATGATACATTTGGTCCGTTAGCCCCACATCAGAACATCTCTGGTCCGAGAAGGAAACCATGCCCTTTGACCAGTGTCAAACCCTCAGGGTAGATGAATCCTACATGGTCCCTTAGCCACCAGCACACTGTAAGGTCTCCATGGTAACAAACCTGCATTATGACCCATCTTCATGAGACTTCATGTCAACTCCAGGCCTTGGTAATTCGCCCAAGAGCCACCAGAACGAATTGGCCATGTTTCTCAGCTGCAATTTTAATGGAGGTGTGCTTTTCAGGCATCCACGTGGGAGTGCTCTGCTACCCAAACTTTCCACATGGGGGACCCTGGAGCAAATAAACCAGACTCCCCCTGTGTGGTAGAAGGAAACTTTGCTGTTTGAAGCATCTCACAAGCCCCAGCATGTGAAATCCTCCATGGCCTCTTGACGCCACCCCTCCATTCATCGGTCATCATAGACATAAACTCCAGCATGAGGAAATGTCTGACTTTCACCTTTACTCAGGTGCTGGATATCTGGAATCAGACACTACACAATGGAACTGCCTTTTGCTTGGCACTGAATTGAACCTTAGCTTGAGTTTACTATTCCATCCTCACCCTACTGGTCCCCAAGCCCGCTTGATAGGGAATTCTGGGGCCACAACGCAGCTTTTTGCCTTCCCCTTAGAAAGAAGAAGGGCATGGTGATTCTGCCCAGAAACTCTGCATGAGGATCAATCTGCTCAGCCCTTGAGGGATCCCTGATTCATACTCAGCCCTGACCACTAGTTCTGTTTCTGACAGAGCCTGAGTGCTCAATTCATGTCAGCTACTCAGAGAGTCAGGCATGTGAGACTGCCATGTCTCAGGTCCCTCATCTCTACCCATCCTTGGTATTCAGGCATCTGTCCCCAGACATTTGCTAGAATACCTGCTAATGGGGGAACCTGAGGCACAATAGAGAATTCTTCCTTTTCCATGGCAGGAATCCTGGTAGTTGGGATGGGTGTCCTACATTAAAGTGGTAGCCAGCTGCATGGCCAAGGAGACAACTCCCACTCATAAGGGCTGCCCTAATCACATCAGGCATTGTGACACTCAGACTAGCATGCTTTCAAACAAACGCTCTCAGTTGTACCTCCAAGTCTCACATTGTAGGCCTGGTACACCCCTAGGCCCAAATCCTAATCCTGGTGGGATTTTCCAAGCACCCAGACTCACAGCCCTTCTCTGGGATCCCTTTTTGGGGAACATCTAAGATTGAAAACAGCACTCTTCTATTCAAACGAGAAAGCCACCATACTATTGGGAGCTTCCAGGATCCGTAGAGAGGAAAATACTCTCATGGAAACATTAGAACACACCTGCATTCCAAGGCTATCATGGACACACAATCCAGATACAAAAGCCAGTGCTAGTGCCTTCGAGGTACGTGATTTACAGTTCCTGACGATCTGCCCTCCAGGTCTATGCATTGGGCCTACGATCACCTCGCAACTCAACCTAATCCGAGCTTGTGATTGCAGACTTCTCTCCCAAAACCATGGCTTACATGCCCTCCACGATGGAGTCTCTGGAGCCACACCACAGGACTGTGCCTGCCACCCCCAAGGAAACCGTGCCCACAAATTTGCCTAAACCTTCAAGATTAGGAGAAACCTGCAAGGCCCCAGAGCCCACCCCAATATTGGAGGCCACTCTGTACACAAAGGCACAGTCAGAAACATTCTGGTTGCCTACATATAGGCAGACACTGAAGTCAATGGTCCTGAGTCTGATGATTCAACCTGAAATTCCCCTTGGACTTCATTGGAACCCTAGATGAAGTTTTTAGGCATCTGTCCTCAGAGGCCTGTTCTGGAATACCAACTTATGATACAACATTTGGTCCGTGAGCCCCACAACAGAACATCTCCGATACCCAGAAAGAAACCATGTTCTTCGACCGGTGTCAAACCATCAGGATAGACTAATCATACATGGCCCCTTAGCCACCAGCACATAGTAAGATTTCCGTGGTAACAAAACTGCATTGTGACCCAACTTTATTAGAATCCAGGCCTTGGTACTTTGCCCTAGAGCAACCAGAAAGAACCTGCCATGTTCCTTAGGTGCAATGGTCAATGTAGGTGTGCTTTCCAGTATCCACGTGCGAGTACTATGCTACCCAAACTTTGCACATGGGGGAACCTGGTGTAAACAAACCAGACCTCCCCTGTCCAGTAGAAGGAAACCTTATGTTTGGATCAACTCACAGGCCTCAGCGTGTAAACTGCTCCATGGCCTCTTGATGCCACCACTCCATTGGTCGGTCATCATAGACACAAACTCCAGTCTAAGCAAACATCTGACATGCACCCTTATCCCGGTGCTGGATGTCTTGAATAAACCACTGCACATTGGAACTGCCTTCCACTTGGCACTGAATTGAACCATAGCTTGTGTTTACAATTCCATCCTCACCTGACTGGTCCCTAAGCCCTCTTGATAGGGAAATCTGGGGCCACAACGCAGCATTCTGCCTTCCCCATCGAATGAAGAAATGCCTGGTGAGTCTGCCCTGAAAACCCACATGAGGATCAATCAGGTCGGCCCTCGAGTCAACACCGATTTATAGGCTGCCATGGCCACTAGTGCCGTTGCTGACAGAGCCTGAGCTCGACTGAGTTTCAGCCACTAAAGAGCAGGCCCCATATATAACATTTGGGATTGCCATGGCCAAAGTATGTCATCTCTACCCATCCTTGATATTCAGGCACCTGTCCCCAGACCTTGGCAGGGATCCCTGCCAATTAGGGAACTTGAAGCACAATAGAGAACTCTTCTTTCCCCATGGCAATAAACCTGGCTTTTGGGATGGGTGTTCTACCCTCAAAGGGGGAGCCAGTTACAACATCAATGACACCACACACACACTCCTGAGGACTACCCTTGGCACAAACAGGCATTGTGACCCTCACCCTGAGCATGCTTTCAAAAAATCCCTCTCAGATTCACCGCAATGATCCCTCATTTCAGGCCTGGTATGCCTGTAGGTTCAAATCATAAAACTTGGTGGGATTTTCGAGGTGCCCAGACCCAGAGACCATCTCTGGAATTTTTGTTTTGGTGCACCCTTCAGATGGAAAACAGCACTCATCCCTTCCCCAAAAATGTCACCAAATTATGAGGAGCCACCAGGATCCATAGAGAGGCAATGTCTCCCATGGACCCATGAGAACACACCTGCATTCCGAGGCCATCCTGGACACACAATCCGGAGAGAAAAGCCTGTGCTACTGCCTTCCATTCACCCTAATTACAGTTCCAGATGAGCTGCTCTCAAGGTATATGCATTGGGCCTGTGATCACCTCGCCACTCACCCTAATTCGAATTTGTGTTTGCAGACTTATCTACCAAAACCATGGCACACATGCCCTCCAGGATGGGGTCTCTGGATCCACACTGCAGGACTGTCCCTGCCATCCACAAGGAAACTGTTTCCATCACAGTTGCCCAAACTGTCTAGATTAGGAGAAACCTACAAGGCCTCTGGGCCTACCCCAATTTCGGCGGCCGCTCTGAACACAAATGCACAGTCTGAAATACCCTGATCCCCTACATCCAGGAACACAGCCAAGTCAATGGTCCTGAGTCAGAATAATGAACCTAACATGCCCCTAGGACGTCATTGGAACCATTGATTCGGTTTTCAGACATGTGTCCTCAGAGGCCTGTTCTAGAATGCGAACTTATGATACAACATGTGGTGGCTGGGCCACACAACAGAACATCTCCTGTCCCCAGAAGGAAACCGTGCCCTACAATCTGTGCAAAATCCCAGAGTAGTAGATTCCTGCACAACTACTAAGCCACCAGCACATTCTAAGATCTACCTGGTAACAAACCAGCTGTGTGGCCCATCTGCAAGAGATTCCATGTCAAATCAAGGACTTGGTACTTTGCTACAGAGACACCAGAATAAAGCTGCCATGTTCTTCAGTTGCAATGGTCAATGAAGTTGAACATTCCAGGCATCCATGCGGTAGAGCTCTGCTACCCAAACTTTCCACATGGGGGACCCTGGAGCAAATAAACCACACTCCACCTGTCCAGTAGAATGAAACCTTGCTATTTGGAGCAGCTCATGAGTCTCAACGTGAAAATCCCTACATGGCTTCTTGACGCCACCCCTCCATTTGTCAGTCATCATAGACACAAACTCCAGTGTGAGCAAATATCCGACGTCCTCCCTTACTAAGGTGCTGGATATCTCGAAAAAGCTGCTGGACACAGGAACTGCCTTCCGCTTGGCAGTGAATTGAACTGTAGCTTGTGTTTACAATTCCTTCCTCACCCGACTGGTCCCCAAGCCTTCTTGATAGCGAATTATGGAGACACAACACAGCATTCTGCCTTCCCGATAGAAACAAGTGCCTGGTGAGTCTGGCCAGAAACCCCACATGAGGATCAATCTGCTCGGCCCTATATCGGAGGGACCCTGATTTATAGGTTGCCCTGGCCACTAGTGCTGTGTCTGACAGAGCCTGAGCCCAGACCTAGTGTCAGTCACCAGAGTTTGAGCCCCACATCTAGTATTTGGGAATGCCATGGCTCAAGTATTTCATCTCTACCCATCCTTGGTATTCAGGCACCTGTCCCCAGACCTTTGCTGGAATCCCTGATAATGGGGCATCCTGAAGCACAATAGAGAACTCCTCCTTCTTCATATCAGGAAACTTGGCTGTTAGGATGGGTGTTCAACCCTGAAAGGGGGAGTCATTTACAAGTCCAGTGAGACCACACAAACGCCTCAGGGATGCCCTGGAGGCAAACAGGCCTTGTGACCCTCAGCCTGAGCATGCTTTCAAACAATCCTTCTCTGTTGCACCACCATGAACCCGCATTGCAGGCCTAATATGCCCTAAGCCCAAATCCTAGCACTTGTTGTGATGTCCCAGATGCCATGAACCAGAGCCCGTCTCTGGAATCCCTGTTTTGGGGCACCCATAAGGTGGAAAACATCACTCTCCCCTTCCCCGAAAAAGCCACCAAACTATGGAGAGCCACCAGGATCCATAGAGAGGAAAAGACTCCCATGGACCCATGAGACCACACCTGCATTCCAAGGCCATCCTGGACACACAATCCAGAGAGAAAAGCCTGTGCTACTGCCTTCCAGTCTCCCTAATTATAGTTCATGACGAGCTTCCCTCCAGGTCTACGCATTGGGCCTGTGATCACCTCGCCACTCACCCTAATTTGTATTTGTGTTTGCAGACTTCTCTCCCAAAACCATGGCTCACATGCCCACCAGAATGTGATCTCTGGAGCCACACCACAGAACTCTGGCTGCCAACCCCAAGGACACTGTGCATATCAGATTTGCCCAAACCTTCCAGATTAGGAGAAACCTGTGTGGCCCCTGAGCCCCCACCAATATTGCCGGCCACTCGGGATGGAAATGCGCAGTCTGAAACACCCTTATCACCTACATCCAGGGAAATAGCCAAGTCAATGATCGTGAGATAGACGATTGAACCTAAAATGCCCCTAGGCTCTCAATGGAACCCCATTAGGTTTTCAGGCATCTGTCCTCAGGGGCCTGTTCTAAAATACCAATCTATGACACATCATGTTTTCTCTGAGCCACACGACAGAACATCCCCTGTCCCCAGAAGAATACCATGCTCTTCGACCTGTGCCAAACCCTCAGGGTAGGAGAATCCTGCATGGCACCTTAGCAACCAGCACATTCTAAGTTCTCCCTGGTAACAAACAAGCATTGTGACCCATCTGCAAGAGATCCCATGTCAACTCAAGGCCTTGGCACTTTGTCCCAAAGCCACCAGAACGAATCTGCCATGTTCCTCACCTGCAGTTGTCAATGGAGGTGTGCTTTCCTGGCATCCATGCCGGAGAGCTCTTCTTCACAAACTTTCCACATGGGGAAACCTAGAGTAAACAAACCAGACTTCACCTAAACTGTACAAAGAAATGTTACTTTTTGCAGCAGTTCACAGGCCTCAGCATGTGAACTCCTCCATGGCCTCTTTATACCACCCCTCCACTTGTCGGTCATCATAGACAAAAACTCTAGTGTGAGCAAGCATCTGACATCCACCCTTATTCCAGTGCTGGATGTCTCGAGTAAACTGCTACAAATTGGAACTGCCTTCTGCTTGGCACTGAATTGAACCATAGCTTTTGTTTACAATTCCACCCAAAACTGACTGGTCCCCAAGCTCTCGTGATTGGGAAATCTGGAGCCACAACACAGCATTCTGCCTTCCCTATTGAATGAACAAATGCCTGGGAATCTTCCCAAGAAACTCCACATGAGGATCAATCTGCTCCGCCCTCGAATCTACTCTGATATAAAGGCTGCCATGGCCACTAGCGCTGTGTCTGACAGAGCCTGAGCCCCGACCGAGTTTTAGGCCTCATATCTAGCATTTGGGATTGCTATGGCCCAAGTACGTCATCTCCACCCATCCTTGATATTCAGGCACCTATCTCGAGACCTTGCTGGAAACCCTGCCAATGGGGCAACCTGAAGCACAGAGGAACCTGACGGAAGAGAACTCATCCTTCCTCATGGCAGGACATTTGGCTGTTGGGTTGGGTGTCCAACTCTCTAAGAGGGAGCCAGATATATGACCAATGAGACCACTCCCACTCCTGAGGGCCGCCATGGGAGCAAACAGGCATTGTGAGACTCAGCCTGAGCAAGCTTTCAAACAATCCCTCTCAGTTGCACCATCATGATCCCGCATTGCAGGCCTCATACACCCCTAGGTGCAAATCCTAACCCTTGGTGGGAAGTCCCAGATGCCCAGAAAAAGAGCCTGTATCTGGAATCCCTGTTTTGGGGCACCCATAAGATGGAAAACAACACTCTTCCCTTCCCCAAAAAAGCCACCAAACTATGAGCTGCACAGATCCATAGAGAGGAAAAGTTTCCCATGGACCCATGAGACTATACCTGCATTCCGAGGCCATCCTGGACACACAATATAGAGAGAAAAGCCTGTGCTACTGCCTTCCAGTCACCCTAATTACAACTCCTGACAAGCTGCACTCCAGGTCTACTCATTGGGCCTGTGATCACCTTTCCACTAACCATAACCCACATTTGTGTTTGCAGACTTCTCTCCCAAAACCATGGCTCATATGCCCTCCAGGACAGGGTCTCTGGATCCACAACACATGACTAGGCCTGCCATCCCCAAGGAAACTGTGCCCGTCAAACCTGCCCAAACCTTCCAGTTTAGGAGAAACACGCAAGAGCCCTAAGCCCAACCCAATATTGTCGGCAGCACTGGACACAAATGCCAGTCTGAAACGCCCTGATCACCTACATCCAAGCAGACAGCCATTTCAATGTCCCTGGGTCAGAAGATTGTACCTGACATGCTCCTAGGACGTCATTGGAACACTAGATTAGGTTTTCAGGCATCTGTCCTCAGGGTCCTGTTCTGAAATACCAACTTAGGATACAACATGTGGTCCCTGAGCCACACAATAGAATATCTCCTGTCCCCAGTAGGAAACCATGCCCTTCGACCTGTGCCAAACCCTCAAGATTGGAGAATCCTGCACAGCACCTTAGACACCAGCACAAACTCTAGTTTGTGCGTTGACCCATACCACAAGCTTTCCATCTGCTGGACAGTCGAGTCCTGTTGAATGGCTCCAGGATGTCCCATACGGAAAGACTGGAGAGCAGGATTCGAAGGATGGATGCCTGTACAGCATACCTCACATTCCCATTGGCTCTTTGTGACAAGACATGTTTGAACTACTGGCTCTGGGGCGAGCTAACTAGGGGGCTGAATTGAAATGGACTCTCCTGCGGATGGGTCATAATGTGGGTTTGTGTGCATGGAGACCTTGGAATATGTTGGCAGCTCAGGGGCCATGAAGTATTCGCCTAACCGAAGGGTGTAATATTGCTCCAATTAAAAAGAGATCCCTATGTCGAGATGAGACAGGTTCTCTTTGGTGCCTCAGAAAAGCCCCAGATACTGGTCTTCAAACCAGTTCTCTGAGTAGAGACACCTGGAAACCAAAGCTAGGGTTCAGATTAGAGCCTAGATGCCTGTCCGTTTCAATCTTCTGTCTCTGGGGACACTGTCTGAGTATCTAAGTGGAGATAGTTGCTCAGCTGGTGTCAGAGTGCCCCTCTTAGTCCATGGCCGAGGCATGGCCTTGGAGACCTTATTGGATTCTCCTAATCTCTAGGGTTGTGGCCAATGGATTGGGTACAGTTTTCTTGGAGAGGACTGGCACAGTCCTTCAGTGTGTCTCCATAGGCCCTAGCCTGGAGGGTGTGTGGGTCCGGGCTGTGGGCACAGAAGTATGAAAACACAAACTCGGCTTGGGTGCGGAGCCGAGAGCATTGCAGGATGGACCCACAGACCGTGAGAGGAGATCCTCAGCTTATGAAAGAAGGGCAAATGGGAGGCAGTCACGCAAGCTTTTGTCTTTGGATGTTTTGTCTCCCATAGCCGTGGAATGTAGGGGTGACCTCAGGGGCTATGGAAGAGTCACCCTCTCTGAGAAGTTGGTCCAGCTCTTAAGATTTTGGGGACATTTTGTGGGAAGGGTTTAGTCCTGCTGTCTGGCTCAGGTGTTCTTCCAGGAGAGGGACTCCAGATCACAGTCCTGGGTTCGAGCAAATGGAATACTCGAGCTCTTGTGAAGATTGGGATCATAGGGGCTTGGCAAGCCCCATATGCGGGCTCTTAGTCCAGGTCCTGAGAGACCTTACTTCGACATGGGGCCCATGCTGATGGTCCCAATGCGAGTTTGTACCCAAGGAGGCACTCAAGTTTAGACTTGGCCTCAGGGGCCATGAAGGTTTCTCCTACACTGAAGGTATGACTCCATGCCAACAGCAAGCTTTCCAGCCATGGGGAAGGAGAAGATCTGATTTGTGCTTCAGTTACCCACGTTTGCCAGGATTTGATATAATATCTAGGGTCAGATGTCTGAAAACCCAGGTTGGGAAGAGATGACAGCATAAGGCCATGGCCTGTCTGATGTGCTTAGTGTGCAGCCAGCTGTTTCCTTGTCTGTCGGGACGTCAGGCTGTGTCAGACAGAGCAATACTGACCAGGGTAGCTTTTCCAGTTAGGGTGCGGTCGAGGCCAGAGCAGATTGGTTCTCATTTGTGGTTTCTGGAGAGCCCCATAGGGCAACGTTTTTCTTCTGGTGGGCAGGCAGAAAACTGTGTTGTGGTTCTGGAATTCCCAGTCTGGAGGGCTTGTTTGCCAGGAGTGTGAAGAGGGAAGTCTGAAAACACAAGCTAGCGTTAGGTTTGGGGCATGGCAGGCCCACTCTGCAGAGACTGAATCAAGATCTCCTGCATCTGAGGTCAGGGCGAGTATCAGACGTTGCCTCAGGTTGGAGTTTGTGTCCATTATGGCCCCTTCCTGAAGGGGGTGGGGGCGTCATGAGGCCAGGGAGGTTTCCCAACGCTGGGAGTTATGAGCTGCCCCAAACATCAAGGTTTCCTCTGTAGGACAGTCGAGTACTATGAGATGGTTCTAGGATGACCCCTACAGAAAGACTCGAGAGAAGGGGTCTAAGCATGAATGTCTGCAAATGCCACCTCACATTCCCACTGGCTGCTTGGGGCAAGGCAGGCTCAATCTGCAGGCTCTTGGGCGGGTTTCTCAGAGGGCTGAGTTGAAATGGACTCTCCTGAGGATGAGTCATACTGTGGGTTGGTGGCCATGGAGACCTTGGAATGTGGCGGTGGCTCAGGGACTCTGCAGGTTTCTCCAAACCGAAGGGTTTGACACAGCTCCCACAATGAAGCTTCCCATGTGGAGACGATAGTTGTTCTGTTTGGTGTCTCAGGAAAGCCCCAGATGCTGGTCTTCAAACCCAGGCCTCTGAGGAGTGACACCTGGAAACCAAAGCAAGAGTTCAGATTAGGGCCCAGGGGCCTGTCTGGTTCAATCTACTGTCTCTGCCGACATCTGTCTGTGTTTCTGCATGGAGGTAGTTGCTCAGCTAGTGTCAGGATGCCTTTGTCCAGAGAGGCTTATAGTAGTGGGATGTCCTCGGGGGCCTTGAGGTTTCTCCTATTCTGTGGGGTTATGGGCAATGGAATGGGCATAGTCTCCTTGGAGAGAGCAGGACAGTCCTGTGGTGTGGCTCCAGAGGCCCCAGCCTGGCGGCTGTGTGGGCCAGGGCTGTGAGGACAGACATCCAAAAACACAAACTCGGCTGAGGTTTGGGGCTGAGGTTATGGCAGGAGTGATCTACAGTCCGTGAGGGGAGCTCATTGTGATTAGAAAGTAAGGCGAGTGAGAGGCGGTCGTTCAAGCTTATGTCTCTGGATGTTGTATTCATGATGGTCATTTAATGTAAGCATGGTCTCATGGGCCATGGAAGTCTCCCTCTCTGGTGATTTGTCCGGCTCCCAAGAGATTGGGGTCATTTTGTGGGAAGGGAGGAGTCCTGTTTTCTGCCTCATGTGTTCCCACAATAGAGGGATTCTAGAGCAGAGCACTGGGTACATACAACTGGAATACCCACCCTCTGGTTAGGCCTGGGGTCCTATGGGCATGGCAAGCCCATATGCAGATTCTTGGTCCAGCCACTGAGAGACGTTACTTGAATAGTGGACTCATGCTGAGGGTCACAATGTGTGTTTGTGCCCAAGGTGGTCCTCAATATTGGGCGGGACTTCATTGAGCTTGCAGGTTTCTCCTACACTGAACTTTGGACATGCCAACATCAGGGTTTCTTGCCATGGGGAAGGAGGAGTTTTGATTTCTGCATCACGTTCACCTCTGGGCACTAATTGGAGTTAAGGTCTAGGTTCTGAAGCCTGAAAACCGAGGTTTGGAAGAGATGACGACCTAAGGCCATGGCGGGTTCGATGTGTTCAGTTTGGGGCCAGCTTTCTAGGTGTCGTTCAGGAGGTCTGCACTCAAGCTGTGCCAGACAGGGCATTCGTGCCCAGATACGCTGTATAATTGGGGTACAGTTGAGTGGCATGCAGAAGATAATTATTTGGGGTTTCTCCGTAGCCCCATAGGGCAAAGTCTTTCTTCTGGAGGGCAGGCAGAGTGCTGCATTCTGGCTCCGAAACTGCCAAACTGGAGTCCTTGGGGCCAGGAATGCAAGGATGTAAGTCTGAGAACTGAAGCTTTGCTTTGGTTTCAGGGCGAGGACATGGCAGGCACACTCTGCAGAGCTGAATTGAGATTTCATGCATCTGAGGTCAGGGCGAGGTTCATATGTTGGCTCAGGTTGGAGTTTCTGTCCATGATGGCCCCTTCATGAAGGGGGGTCATCACACCGCCATTGGTGTTTTCCCATGATGGCAGTAGTGAAATGCTCCAAAACACAAGGATTTTCTGCGGGTCAGTTGAAACCTGTTGGATGGCTCCAGGGCATCCCATATGGAACAATTGCAGAGCAGGGTTCTAAGGATGGATGCCTGGGCATCCGGCCTTGCATTCCAATTGTCTCCTAGCGAAATGGCACGTTTGATTGCTGCCTATGATGTAGCAGCCGAGGGGGCTGAGTTGAAATGCATTCTCCTGAGGATCGGTCATAATGTGGGATTGTGTCCATGGAGCCCTTGGAATGGGGCAGTGGCACCAGGGCTCTGAAGGATGCTCCTAACCAGAGGTTTTGACACAGCTCCAAGAAGCATTTTTCCCATGGGGAAACAAGATTTGTTCTCATTGGTGCTTCAGTAACCCCCAATATGCTGGTATTGGAAACCAGAACTCTGAGGAGAGATGCCTGGAAACCAAGGCAATGGATCTGATTAGGGCCTGGGGCCTGTCTGGTTTAATCTTCTTCTCTCGGTTCATCTGTCTATGGGATTGAGTGGAGGTAGTTCCTCAGCTGGTGTCAGATTGCCCCTATTTGTCCTGGGCAGTCTACACTATTGGGATGGCCACTTTGACTTTGGAGGTTTCTCCTAATTTGCAAGTTTGTGGCCAATGAAATGGGCAGAATTCCTTTGGGGAGGGAAGGCACAATCCTGAGGTGTGGCTCTAGGGGCTCAAGCATGGAGGGTGTGTGGGTCAGAGCTGTGGGGACAGAAGTCTGAAAACAGAAACTCGTCTTAGGTTTGGGGACATAGGTATGGGAGGCCCGATCTACAGACCTTGAGGAGAACTCTTCAGGATATGAACAAAGAGTGAGTGTGAGGCACTTGCTCAGGCTTTTGACTCTGGATTTTGTGTCACTGATGGCCATGGAATGTAGGGGCGTCCTCATGGACCATGGGTGAGAGTTCCTCTATGGGGATTTGGATGATCCCAATATTTTGGGGTCATTCCGTGGGATGGGAGGAGTCCATTCTGTTTTTTTTTTGTTTTTTTTTGTTTTTTTTTGTTTTTTTTTTTTTACCTCAGGTGTGCCACTAAAGAGGGATTCCAGAGCAGAACCCTGGGAAGGGGCGACTGGACAACCCGAACTCTGTATAAGATTGGGGGCCTAAGGGCATGGCAATCCCCATATGGGGTACCTTGGTCCAGCCACTGAGAGGTCTTACTTGAGTACAGTGCTCACACTGAGGGTCACAATGCATGTTTGTGCCCAATGTAGGCATCAAGCATGGGCGGGGACTCATGGGCCATGCTTGATTCTCCTACACTGAACTTTGGACAACATACGAACCACAAGGTTTCTTTCCATGGGGAAGGAGGAATTCTGATTTCTGCATCATGTTCACCCCTGGGCAGTGACTGGAGATAAGATCTAAGTTCTGAATCCAGAAAATCGAGGTTGGGATGAGATGATAACCTAAGGTCATTGAGGGTCCGATGTGCTCAGTGTGCGGTCAGCTTTCTGGGTGTTCTTCAGGAGGTATGGATTCAGGCTGTGTCAGACAGTGCATTAGTGCCCAGGTTAGACTGTATAATTTGGGTACAGTTGAGTTCCATGTAGGTTCATCCTCATTTATTGTGTCAGGGAAGCTCACTGGGGCAACATTTTTCTTCTGGTGGGCAGGCAGAGTGCAGCATTGTGGGTCCAGAATTGCCAAACTTAAGGGCGTCGGGACCAGGAGTGTGAGGACGTAAGTCTGAGATCATAAGCTAGACTTAAGTTTCAGGGCGAGGGCACGGCAGGCACCCTCTGCAGATCCGAATCAAAATCTCATTCATCTGAAGTCAGGACGAGGATCAGACTTAGGCGCAGGTTGGAGTTTCTGTCCATGATGGCCTCTTCATCAAAGGGGTGGAATCTCGAGGCCATAGAGGTTTTCCCACGTTGGGAGTTGTGGGATGCTCCAAACTGCAAGGATTCCTTCTGCGGGAAAATTGAGAACTGTTGGATGGCTCCAGGACATCCCATATGGAATGACTCCAGAGCCGGGTTCTAAGGATGGATGCCTGAGCAGACTGCCTCTTACACCAATTGTCTCCCTGCCACAAGACAGGTACGATCTGATGGCTATGCAGGAGCAATCGTGGGAGCTGAGTTGAAATGGACTCTCCTGAAGATGGGTCTTAATGTGTGTTTGTGTCCATGAGGACGTTGGAATGGGGTGGTGGCCCCAGGGCTCTAAAGGATTCTAACCGGAGATTTTGAAACAACTCGAAAGAGCAAGTTTTCCATGTGGAGACAAGATTTGTTCTAATTGGTGCCTCAGGAAACCCACATATGCTGGTATTAGAACCAGGCCTCTGAGGAGAGATACATAGAAACCGCAGCAATGCATCCAATTAGGTCCTAGGAGCCTCTCTGGTTCAATCTTCTTCTCTGTCGACATCTGTCTATTTTATGAAATGGAGGTAGTTGCTCAGCTGGTGTCAGACCGCTCCTGTTTGTCCGGGCGGCCTACACTATAGGGATGGCCTCGGGGACTTTGGAGGTTTCTCCTAAATTGTATGATTATGGACAATGGAATGGGCAGAATTCCTGTGGTGTGGGCAGGCACAGACCTGATGTGTGGCTCCAAGGGCCCAGCCTTGAGGGTGTGTGGGCAAGGACTGTGGGGACAGATGTCTGAAAACACAAACTCAGCTTAGGTTTTGGGACGTAGGTATGGCAGGTCCGATTTACAGACTATGAGGAGAACTTTTTGGGATATGAATAAAGGGTGAAAGTGTGACACTTGTCAGGCTTTTGCCCCTGGATTTTGTGTCAATGATGGCTGTGGAATGTCGAGGAGTCCTCATGGGCCATGGAAGAGTCTTTCTCTCTGTGGATTTGGCCAGATCCCAATTGTTTTGGGTTAATCTGTGGGATTCAGTTTTGTTAACTAAGGTGTCCCACCAAAAGAGGGATTCCAGAGCAGAGCCCTGGACAACAAGAAATCTAACTAAAAATACGGGCCTAGGGGCATGGCAAGCCCAATATGCCTTCTAATGGTCCAGCCACTGAGAGGCCTTCATTGAGGACAGAACTCATGCTGAGGGTCACAATGCGTGTTTATGCCCTTGTGGTACTCAAGCATGGGTGGGGACTCATGGTGCATGCTTGTTTCTCCTACACTGAATGATAGTCAACATGTCAACCACATGAGTTCTTGCCATGGGGAAGTATTAATTCTGATTTCTGCATGTCATTCACCCCTGGGTAGTGATTGGACATAAGGTCTAGGTTGTGAAGTCTGAAAACCGAGGTTGGGAAGAGATGACGACCTAAGACCATGTCGGGTCCGATATGCTCAGCGTGGAGCCAGCTGTCTGGGTGTTGGTCGGGAGGTCCAAGCTAGGGCTGTGTCAGACAGGGCATTAGTGCCCAGGGTAGATTGTATAATTGGGGTACAACTGAGTGCCGTGCAGGTTGATCTTTATTTGGCATTTCTGGGTAGCCCCAAGGGCAATGTTTTTCTTCTGGAGGACAGGCAGAGTGCTGCATTGTGGCTCCGGAATTTCCAAAGTGGATGCCTTGTGGACGGGGAGTGTGAGAACGGAAGTCTGAGAACACATGTTAGGCGTAGGTTCTGGGCGAGGGCACGGCAGGCACCCTCTGCAGATCTGAATCGGGATATCATGAATCTGAAGTCAGGGCAAGGTTCAAACCTAGGCTTAGGTTTGAATTTCTGTCCATTCTGGCCACTTTATGAAGGGGACAGCATCTCCAGTCCATGGAGGTTTACCCACAATGGGAGTTGTGAGATGCTCCAAACAACAAGGATTCCTTCTGATCAACAATTGAGACCTTTTGTATCACTCCAGTACATACCATACAGAATGACACCAGAGTAGGGATCTTAGGATGGATGCATGGGAAGCCCGCCTCACATTGCAGTTGTCTCCTAGCAAATAGACAGGTTTGATATGCTGGCTCTGTCAGAGCAACCAAGGGGGCTGAGTTGAAATGGACTCTCCTGAGGATGGATGCTAATGTGGGTTTGTTTCCATGGAGACCTTGGAATGGGGCGTTGGTGCATGGGCCCTGAAGGATTCTCCTAACCGGAGGTTTTGAGACATCTCCAAAGGACAAGTTTCCCATGTGGAGACGAGATTTGTTCTGATTGGTGCCTCAGGAAACCCCCATATACTGTTATTGGAATATAGGCCTCTGAAGAGAGATAACTGGAAACCAAAGCAATGGCTCCGTTTAGAGCCTAGGGGCCTGTCCGGTTGAATCTTCTTCTCTGTGTACATCCATCTAAGGTATTAGTGGAGTTAGATGCTCAGCTGGTGTCAGATGGCCCTTGTTTGTCCCAGGCGGCCTACACTATTGTGAAGGCCTTGGGGACTTTGGAGGTTTCTCCTAATTTTATGATTATGGACAATGGAATGGGCAGAATTCCCGTGGAGAGGGAAGGCACAGTTTTGATGCGGCTCCAGGGGCCCCAGCCTGCAGGGTGTGTGCCTCAGGACTGTGGAGACAGAAGTCTAAAACACAAACTCAGTTTAGGTTTAGGGACGTAGGTATGGCAGGCCCGATCTACAGACCGTGAGGAGAATTCTTCCAGATATGAAGAAAGAGAGATTGTGAGGCACTTGTTCAGGCTTTTGTTTCTGGATTTTGTGTCAACGATGGGCGTGGAATGTCCAGGAGGCCTCATGGGCCATGGACGAGTCTTCCACTCTGTGGATTTGGCCCGATTCCAATTGTTTTGGGTCAAACTGTGGGATGGGAGGAGTCCTTTCAGTTTTGTTACCTCAGGTGTCCCACCAAAAGAGGGATTCCAAAGCCGAGCCCTGGGGAGGGGAGACTGGACAACCAGAAATCTGGTTAAAAATTGGGGCCTAGGGGCATGACAAGCCCAATATGCTGTCTTTTGGTCCAGCCACTGAGAGGCCTTACTTGAGAACTGGGCTCACGTTGAGGGTCAGAATGCATGTTTGTGAACGACTTGGTCCTCAAGCATCTGCAGGGCCTCATGGGCCACACTGGTTTCAACTACATTTTACGTTGGACAACATGCCAACCCCAAGGTTTCTTGCCATGGGGAAGGAGTTCTGATTCCTGCATCATGTTCAACCCTGGGTGGTGACTGGAGATAAGGTTTAGGTTCTGAAGCCTGAAAACCGAGGTTGGAAAGAGATGATGACCTAAGGCCATGGCGGGTCTGATGTGCTCAGTGTGTGGCTAGCTGGGTGGGTGCGAGCCAGGAGGTTCAGTCTCAGGCTGTGCCAGAAAGGGCAGTAGTGCCCAGGGAAGCCTGTATAATTGGGGTCCAGTCAAGTGGCATGCAGGTTGATCCTCATTTGGGGAATCTGGGTAGCCCCAGAGGGCAATGTTTTTCTTCCGGAAAGCAGGCAGAGTGCTGCCTTGTAGTTCTGGAATTGCCAAACTGGAGGGCTTGTGGGCCAGGAATGTGAGGATGGAAGTTGAGAACACAAACTAGACTTACGTTTCTGGGCAAGGGCACGGCAGACACACTCTGCAGAGCTGAATCAAGATGTCCTGCATCTGAAGTCAGGGCGAGGATCAGACGATCGCTCAGGTTGGAGATTCTGTCCCTGATGGCCCCTTCATGAAGCACAGGGGGCGGGATCACGAGGCCATGGAGGTTTGCCCACGATGGGATTTGTGAGATGCTCCAAACAGTAAAGATTCTTCTGCGGGACTATTGAGACCTGTTGGTTGGCTCCAGGACTTCCCATACAGCATCATTCTGCGAATGGTTCTAAGTATGGATGTCTGGGAAGCCTGCCTCTCATTCCAATCATCTCCTAGCGACAAGACGGGTTAGATCTGCTGGATCAGGGGGAGCAACTGAGGGGGCTGAGTTGAAATGGACTCTCCTGTGGATGGGTCCTAATGTGGGTGTGTCTCCATGGAGACCTTGGAATGAGGCGCTGGCACCGGGAACCTGAAATGTCCTTCTAACCAGAGGCTTTGAGAGAGCTCCAACATGCAAGTTTCCCATGTGTAGACGAGATTTGTTCTGATGGGTGCCTCAGGAGAAGCCCTCAGCTGGTATTGGAAACCAGGCTTTTGAGGAGACATGCCTGTTAACCAAAGCTATGGATCCCATTATGGCCTGGGGTCCTGTCTGGTCAATCTTCTTCTCTGGGGACATCCATCTATGGTATGAGTGGAGGTAGATGCTCAGCTGGTGTCAGAGGGCCCTTTTTTGTCCCAGACAACCTACACCATTGGTATGGCTTCAGGGAATTTGGAGGTTTCTCCTAATTTGTACGGTTTTGGATAATGGAATGGGCAGAATTCCCATGGATTGGTTAGGCACAGTCTTAATGTGTGGTTCCAGGGGCCCAGCCTAGAGGGTGTGTGGCCCAGGACTTTGAGGACAGAACTCAAAAAACACAAACTCAGCTTAGGTTTGGGAACGTAGGTATGGCACGGCCGAACTACAAATCATGAGAAGAACTCTTCAGGATATGAAGAAAGAGCGAGTCTGAGGCGCTTAGTTAGGGTTTTGTCTCTGGATTTTGTATCAGCGATGGCCGTGGAATGTCGGAGAGGCCTCATGGGCCATGGACGAATATTCCTCTCTGTGGATTTGGCCCTATCCCAATTCTTTTTCGTGAATCTGTGGGATGGGAGGACTCCTTTAAGGTTTGTTACCTGAGGTGTCCCACCAAAAGAGGAATTCCAAAGCAGAGCCCTGCGCAAGAGTGAAGGGACAACCCGAAATATGGTTAAAAATTAGGGTCTAGGGGCATGGCAAGCCCAATATGCTGTTTCTTCATGCAGCCACTGAGAGGCCTTGCCTGAGGACCGGGCTCAGGCTGAGGGTCACAATGTGTGTTTGAGACCAATGTGGCCCTCAAGCATGGGCTGGGTCTCATGTGCCACACTGGTTTCAACTACACTGAACGTTGGACAACATGCCAACCACGAGGTTTCATGCCAAGGGAACGAGTTCGGATTTCTGCAACATTTTGAAACCTGGGCAGTGATTGGAGATAAGGTCAAGGTTCTGAAGCCTGAAAACCGAGGTTGGGTAGAGATGACGACCTAAGGCCATGGCAGGTCCGATGTGCTCATTGTGCGGCCAGCTGTCTGGGTGGGGCCAAGAGTTCCAGGCTCAGGCTGTGTCAGAATGGGCAATTGTGCCCACTTCAGCCTATATATTTGGTGTACAGCCAAATGGCGTGCAGGTTAATCCTCATTTGGGGTTTCTGGGTAGCCCCAGAGGGCAATGTTCTTCTTCCAGGGAGCAGGCAGAGTGCCGCATTGTACTTCTGGATTGCCAAACTGGAGGGCTTGTGGGCCAGTAGTCTGAGGACTGAAGTCTGAGAACACAAGCTAGGCTTAGTTTTTATGGGTGAGGACATGGCAGGCACAATCTACAGACCTGAATCGAGATCTCGTGCATCTGAAGTTAGGGTGAGGATCAGACGATCTTCAGGTTGGACTTTCTGTCCCTGATGGCCCCTTCATGAAGGGGGGGAAACACGAGGCCATGGGGGTTTTCGCACGATGGGAGTTGTGAGAAGCTCCAAACTACAAAGATTCTTCTCCAGGACAATTGAGACCTGTTAGTTGGCGCCAGGCCAAGGATTCCAAGCATGGTTCTGAGGATGGATGGCTGGGTACCCCACCTGGCATTCCAATTTTCTCCTAGCTACAAGAAAGGTTAGATCTGCTGGATCTGGGGGAGCAACTGAGGAGGCTGAGTTGAAATTGACTCTCCTGTGGATGTGTCCTAATATGTTTTTGTGTCTATGGAGACCTTGGAATGAAGCGGTGGCACTGGGTCCCTGATGGGTTCTTCTAAACAGAGACTTTGACACAGCTCCACCGTGCAAGTTTCCCATATGTAGATGAGATTTGTTCTGATGGGTGAGTCAAGAAACAGCCATATGCTGGTATTGAAATCCAGGCCTCTGAGGAGACATGCCTGGAAACCATAGCAATGGATCCGATTAGTGCCTAGTGGTCTGTTCATTCCTTTTTTCCTCTGGGGACATCAGTCTATGGGTCTGAGTGCGGGTAGGTGCTCTGATGTGCTCAGATTGCTCCTGTTTGTCCTGGGAAGCCACCACTATTGGGATGGCCTCAGGAACTTTGGAGGTTTATCCTATTAGTAGGATTGCGGCCATTGGAATGGGTACACACAATTCCCTTGGAGAGGGCAAGTACAGTCCTCAGGTTTGGCTCCAAGGGCCTGAGCCTTTGGGGTGTGTAGGCCACGGCTGTTTGGACAGTTGTCTGAAAACACAACCTCGGCTTATGTTTCGGGTCATAGGTATGGCAGGACTGATCTACAGAACATGAGAAGAACTCTTCGGGATATGAAAAAAGGGTGAGTGTGAGGCTCTTGCTCAAGTTTATCTCTGGATATCGTGTGACTCATGGTCGTGAAATTTCCGGGTGACTTCATGGGAAATGGACGAGTCTTACTCTTTAGAAGGTTGGCCTCGTCCAAAGAGTTTGGTGTGTTTATGCCCTCGTCGCACTTGAGAATGGGCTGGGCCTCAGGGTGAATGCTGGTTTCTCCTACACTGAACGTTGGACAACATGCCAACCACAAGGTTTCTTGCCATGGGTAAGGAGGAGTTCTGATTTCTACATACCATCACCCCTGGGCAGTGATTGGAGAAAAGGTAGGTTCTGAAGCCTGAAAACTGAGGTATGGAAGAGATGATGTCCGAGGGCCATGGCTGGACTGTTGTGCTCAGTGTGTGGTCAGCTGTCTGTGTGTTAGTCAGGAGGACCGGGCTCAGGTGTGTCAGACCGTGCATTAGTGCACAGCTTAGAGTATATAATTTACGTACAGTCAAGTGGAGTGTAGGTTTATCCTCATATGATGTACCTGGGCAGCTCATGAGGCATTTTTTTTTTCTAGAGGGCAGGCAGAGTGCTGCACAGTGGGTTCGGAATTGCCAAACTTGAGGTCTTCTGGGCCAGGAGTGTGAGGACGGAAGTCTGAGAACACAAGCTAGACTTGGGTTTCAGGTCGAGGGTACGGCAGGTACCTCGGCAGATCTGAACCAATATCTCATGCATATGAATTCAGGGCGAGGATCAGACATTGGCTCTGGTTGGAGTTTCTGTACATGATGGCCCATTCATGAAGGGAGTGGAATCTCTAGGCCATGGAGGTTTTCCCACGTTGGGAGTTGTGAGATGGCCCTTCAAAGATTCCTTCTGCGGGACAATTGAGACCTGTTGGACAGCTCCAGGACATCACATATGGAATGACTCGAGAGCACCATTCGAGGATGAATGCCTGGGAAGCCCGCCTCGCATTCCAATTTTCTTCTAGCAACAAGACAGTATAGATCTGATGGCTCAGCAGGTGTTACCGGGGTGGCTGAGTTGAAATGGACTTTCCGGAGGATGGGTCCTAATGTTTGTTTGTGTCCCTGAGGGCCTTGGAATGGGGCGGTGGCACCGGCACCCTGAAGTATTCTCCTAAGCCTTTGACATAGCTCCCATGCACAAGTTTCCTTGTGGAGACGAGATTTGTTCTGATGGGTGCCTCAGGAGAAGCCCTATGCTGGTATTGGAATTCAGGCTTTTGAGGAGACATGCCTGTAAACCAAAGCTATGGATCCCATTATGTCCTAGGGTCCTGCCTGGTTCAATCTTCTTCTCTGGGGACATCCATCTATGGTATGAGTGGAGGTTGATGCTCAGCTGGTGTCAGACGGCCTTTGTTTGTCCGGGACAACCTACACCATTGGGATGGCCTCAGGGACTATGGAGGGTTCTCCTAATTTGAACGGTTTGAGACAATGGCATGGGCAGAATTCCCATGGATTGGGTAGGCACAGTACTAATGTGTGGCTCCAGGGGCTCAGTCTGGAGGGTATGTGGCCCAGGAATTTGAGGACAGAAAATAAAAAACACAAACTCATCTTAGGTTTGGGAACGTAGGTATGGCAAGCCCGACCTACAAACCAGGAGAAGAACTCTTCAGGATATGAAGAAAGAGCGAGTCTGAGGCGCTTGCTCAGGCTTTTGTCTCTGGATTTTGTATCAGCGATGGCCGAGGAATGTCGGGGAGGCCTCCTGGGCCATGGACGGATCTTCCTCTCTGTGGATCTGGTCCGATCACAATTCTTTTTCGTGAATCTGTGGGATGGGAGGACTCCTTTCAGGTTTGTTACCTGAGGTGTCCCACCAAAAGAGGAATTCCAAAGCAGAGCCCTGCGCAAGAGTGAAGGGACAACCCGAACTATGGTTAAAAATTGGGGTCTAGGGGCATGGCAAGCCCAATATGCTGTTTCTTCATGCAGCCACTGAGAGGCCTTGCCTGAGGACCGGGCTCAGGCTGAGGGTCACAATGTGTGTTTGAGACCAATGTGGCCCTCAAGCATGGGCTGGGTCTCATGTGCCACACTGGTTTCAACTACACTGAACGTTGGACAACATGCCAACCACGAGGTTTCTTGCCAAGGGAACGAGTTCTGATTTCTGCAACATTTTCAAACCTAGGCAGTGATTAGAGATAAGGTCTAGGTACTGAAGCCTGAAAACCGAGGTTGGGAAGAGATGACGAACTAAGGCCATGGCGGTTCCAATGTGCCTAGTGTGCGGCCAGCTGTCTGGGTGGGGCCAGGAGGTCCAGCTCAGGCTGTGTCAGAGAAGGCAATGATGCCCAGATCAGCCTATATATTTGGTGTACAGCCAAATGGCGTGCAGGTTGATCTTCATTTGGGGTTTCTAGGTAGCCCCAGAGGGCAATGTTTTTCTTGGAGGGCCCACAGAGTGCTGCATTTTACTTCCGGATTGCCAAACTGGAGGGCTTGTGGGCCGGTAGTCTGAGGACGGAACTCTGAGAACACAAGCTAGGCTTAGGTTTTATGGTGAGGACATGGCAGGCACAATCTACAGACCTGAATCGAGATCTCGTGCACCTGAAGTCAGGTTGAGCATCAGACGATGCCTCAGGTTTGACTTTCTGTCCCTGATGGCCCCTTCATAAAGGGGGTGATTCACGAGGCCGTGGGGGTTTTCCCACCATGGGAGTTGTGAGAAGCTCCAAACTGCAAAGATTCTACTGTGGGACAATTGAGACCAGTTGGTTGGCTCCAGGCCAACGATTCTGAGCAGGGTTCTAAGGATGGATGGCTGGGTAGCCCACCTCGCATTCCAATATTCTCCTACCTACAAGATAGGCTAGATCTGTTGGATCTCGGGGAGCAACCGAGGAGGCTGAGTTTAAATGGACTCTCCTGTGGATGGTTCCTAATATGTTTTTGTGTCTATGGAGACTGTGGCATTAAGCGGTGGCACTAGGGCCCTGAAGGCTTCTCCTAAACAGAGGTTTGACACAGCTCCACCATGCAAGTTTCCCATGTGTAGAGGAGATTTGTTCTGATGGGTGAGTCAAGAAACAGCCATATTCTGGTATTGAAATCCAGGCCTCTGAGGAGAGATGCCTGGAAACCAAAGCAATGAATCCGATTAGTGCCTAGGGGCCTGTTGGTTTCTTTTTACCTCGGGCGACATCTATCTATGGGTCAGAGTGCAGGTAGGTGCTCAGATGAACTCAGATTGTCCGTGTTTGTCCTTGGAAGCCAACACTATGGGATGGCATCAGGGAATTTAAAGGTTTATACTTTTAGTTGCGTTGTCGCCATTGGAATGGGCTCACACAATTCCCTTGCGAGGGCAAGAACAGTCCTCAGGTTTGGCTTCAGGGGCCTGAGCCTATAGGGTGTGTAAGCCAGGGCTGTTTGGACAGTTGTCTGAAAACACAAACTCGACTTCTGTTTCGGGTCATAGGTAGGGCATGACTGATCTACAGACCATGAGGAGAACATTTTGGTATATGAAAAAAAAGCGAGTGTGAGGCTATTGCTCATGTTTTTGTCTCTGCATATCATGTCACTCATGGTCGTGAAATTTCCGGGTGACTTCATGGGAAATGGACGAGTCTTACTCTCTGGGGATTTGGCCCCTTCCAAAGAGGTTGGGGTCATTCTGTGGGATGGAAGAAGTCGTTTTTTTTGTTGTTGTTGCTTTGTTTTGTTTCATTTTTTAACCTCCGTTGTCCCACCAAATGAGGAATTCCAGAGTAGAGCTCTGGGGAGGGGTGACTGGACAAACAGAAATCTGGTTAAAAATTGGGGCCTAGGGCTATGTCAAGCCCATTATGACATCTAGTGATCCAGGCTCTGAGAGGACTTACTAGAGGACAGGACTCACCCTGAGGGTCACAATGCATATTTATGCCCTCGTCGCACTCAAGAATAGGCGGGCCTCAGGGTGAATGCTAGTTTCTCCTACAATGAACGTTGGACAACATGCCAACCACAAGGTTTCTTGCCATGTGTAAGGAGAAGTTCTGATTTCTGCATCACACTCACCCCTGGGCAGTGATTGGAGATAAAGTCTAGTTTCTGAGGCCTGAAAACTGAGGTAGGGAAGAGATGATGACCTAAGGCCATGGCGGTTCTGATGTGCTCAGTGTGCGGTCAGCTGTCTGGGTGTTGTTCAGGAAGTCCGGGCTCAGGTTGTGTCAGACAGTGCATTAGTGCCCAGGTTAGACTATATAATTCGGGCAAAGTCGAGTACCGTGTAGGTTTATCTTCATATAAGGTGCCTTGGCAGCTCTTTAGGCAATATTTTTTTTCCAGAAAGCAGGCCATGTGCTGCATTGTGGGACCGGATTTACCAATCATGAGGGCTTTGAGGCCAGGAGAGTGAGGTCGGAATTCTGAGAACAAAAGCTATACTTGGGCTCAGGGCAAGGGCACGGCAGGTACCCCCTGCAGATCTGAACCAATATCTCATCCATTTCAAGTCAGGGAGAGAATTAGACTTTGGCTTAGGTTGGAGTTTCTGTGCCTGACGGCCCCTTCATGAAGGGAGCTGGAATCTCGTGTCCATGGAGTTTTTCCCACGTGGGAGTTGTGGGTTGCCCCCTTCAAGAATTCCTTCTGCGGGACAATTGAGACCGTTGGGCAGCTCCAGGACATCCCATATGGAATGACTCCAGAGCACCGTTCGAGGGAGGATGCCTGGGAAGCCAGCCTCGCATTCCAATTGTCTCCTAGCAACAAGCCAGTTTAGATCTGATGGCTCTGCAGGAGCAACCGGGGTGGCTGACTTGATATGGACTTTCCTGAGGATGCGTCCTAATGTGTGTTTGTGTCCATGGGGCCTTGGAATGGGGCCGTGGCACCAGGACCCTGAAGTATTCTCCTAAGCTTTTGACATAGCTCGATGCACATGTTTCCTTGTGGAGACGAGATTTGTTCTGATTGCTGCCTCAGGAAAACCCCTATGCTGGTATTGGAATCCAGGCTTTTGAGGAGACATGCCTGTAACCAAAGCAATGGATCCGATATGGCCAGGGTCCTGTCTGGTTCAATCTTCTTCTCTGCAGACATCCATCTATGGTATGAGTGGAGGTTGATGCTCAGCTGCTATCAGACCGCGCTTGTTTGTCACGGGCGACCTGCACAATTGGGATGGCCTCAGGGATTTGGAGGGTTCTCCTAATTTTACGGTTTTGGACAATGGAATGGGCAGAGTTCCCATGGATTGGGTAGGCACAGTCCTTATGTGTGGCTCCAGGGACCGCAGCGTGGAGGGTGTGTGGCCCAGGACTTTGAGGACAGAAGTCTGAAAACATAAACTCAGCTTAGGTTTGGAGACGTAGGTATGGCAGGCCCGATCTATAAACCATGAGAAGAACTCTTCAGGATATGAAGAAAGAGCGAGTCTGAGGTGCTTGTTCAGTCTTTTGTCTCTAGATTCGGTATCCGTGATGGCCGTGGATTGTCTGGGAAACCTCATGGGACATTGACGAATCTTCCTCTCTGTGGAATTGGCCCGATCCCAATTCTTTTTTGTCAATCTGTGGAATGGGAGGTCTCCTTTCAGGTTGGTTACCTTAGGTGTCCCGCCAAAAGAGGAATTCCAAAGAAGAGCCCTGTGGAAAAGCGAAGGGACAACCCGAACTATGGGTAAAATTTGGGGCCTAGGGGCATGGCAAGCCCAATATGCTGTCTCTTCATCCAGCCACTGAGAGGCCTTACCTGAGGACTGGGATCAGGGTGAGGGTCACAATGTGTGTTTGTGACCAATGTGGCCCATAAACATGGGCGGGGCCTCATGGGCCACACTGGTTTCAACTACACTGAACATTGGAAAACATGCCAACCACATGGTTTCTAGCCACGGGGAAGGAGTTGTGATTTCTGCATCACTTACAAGCCTGGGCAGTGATTGGAGATAAGGTCTAGGTTCTGAAACTTGAGAATCGAGGTTGGGAAGAGATGACGACCTAAGGACATGGCTCATCCGGCGTGCTCAGTGTTCGACCAGCTTTCTGGGTGGGGGCAGGAAGTCCAGGCTCAGGCTGTGTAGAAAGGGCAATAGTGCCCAGGTCAGCCTATATATTTGGGGTACAGTCGAATGGCGTGCAGGTTGATCCTCATTTGGAGTTTCTGGGTAGCCCCACAGGGCAATGTTTTTCTTCCTGAAGGCTGGAAGAGTGCTGCATTATAGTTCTGGTTTGCAAACTGGAGGCTTGTGGGCCAGTAGTCTGAAGACGGAAATCTGAGAACACAAGCTAGGCTTAGGTTTCTGGGTGAGGACAAGGCAGGAACAATCTACAGACCTGAATCGAGATCTCGTGCTTCTGAAGTCAGGGCGAGGATCAGAAGATCGCTCAGGTTGGTGTTTCTGTCCCTGATGGCCCCTTCATGAAGGGGCGGGGGGGTCAAGAGGCCATGGGGGTTTTCCCACGATGTTAGTTGTGAGAAGCTCCAAACTGCAAAGATTCTTGTGCAGGACAATTGAGACATGTTGGTTGGCTCCAGGCCAACGATTCCGAGCAGGGTTCTAAGGATGGATGCCTGGGTAGCCCACCTTGCATTCCAATTGTGTCCTAGCAACAAGACAGGTTATATCTGCTGGATCTGGGCGAGCAATCTGGATCTGAGTTGAAATGGACTCTCCTGTGGATGGATCCTAATATGTTTTTGTGTCTATGGAGACCTTGGAATGAAGCGGTGGCACTGGGGTCCTGAAGGGTTTTTTCAAACAGAGGCTTTGACAGAGCTCCAACGTGCAAGTTTCCCATATATAGATGAGATTTTTTATGCCGGATGAGTCAGGAAACAGCCATATGCTGGTATTGAAATCCAGGCCTCTGAGGAGAGATGACTGGATACCACAACAATGAATCCGAATAGTGCCTAGGGGCCTGTTCGTACCTTTTTACCTCTGGGAACATCAGTCTATGCGTCTGAGTGCATGTAGGTGCTCAGATGGGCTCAGATTGCCCGAGTTTGTCCTGGGAAGCCACCACTATTGGGATGGCCTCAGGGAGTTTGCAGGTTTATCCTATTAGTAGGTTGTGGCCATTGGAATGGGCACATACAATTCCCTTGGAGAGGGCAAGTACAGTCCTCAGGTTTGGCTCCAGGGGCCTGAGCCTGTAGGGTGTGTAGGCAGAGCTGTTTGGACAGTCATCTGAAAACACAAACGCGGCTTCTGTTTCAGGTCATAGATATGGCAGGATTGATCTACAGACCATGAGGAGAACTCTTCGGGATATGAATAAGGGGCGAGTGTGAGGCTCGTGCTCAAGTTTTTGTCTCTGGATATCGTGTCACTCATGGTCGTGAAATTCCCTGGTGACTTCAGGGGAAATGGACGAGTCTTACACTCTGGGGGTTTGGCCCCGTCCAAAGAGTTTGGGGTCATTCTGTGGGATGGAAGAAGTCCGTTTTGTTGTTGTTGTTGATTTGCCATGTTTTGTTTTTTAACCTCAGGTGTCCCACCAAATGAGTGATTCCAGAGTAGAGCCCTGGGGAGGGCCGAATGGACAACCAGAAATCTGGTTAAAAATCATGGCCTAGGGACATGTCAAGCCCATTATGACATCTAATAGTCGAGCCACTGAGAGGACTTACTAGAGGACAGGACTCACGCTGAGGGTCACAATGCGTGTCTATGCCCACTTCGCAAACAAGAATGGGCAGGGCCTCATGGAGAATCCTGGTTTCTCCTACACTGAACGTTGGACAACATGCCAACCGAAAGGTTTCTTGCCATGGGTAAGGAAGAGTTCTGATTTCTGAATCACAGGCACCCCTGGGCAGTGATTGGCGATAAGGTCTAGGTTCTGAAGCCTAAAAACTGAGGTAGGGAAGAGATGATGACCTAAGGCCATGGCAGGTCTGATGTGCTCAGTGTGCGGTCAGCTGTCTGGGTGTTGGTCAGGAGGTCCGGGCTCAGGTTGTGTCAGACAGTGCATTAGTGCCCAGGTTAGACTATATAATTTGGGTACAGTCGAGTGCCATGTAGATTTATCCTCATATAAGTTGTCTGGGCAGCTCATTAGGCAAAATTTGTTTTCTAGTGGGCAGGCAGAGTGCTTCATTGTCAGTCCGGAATTGCTAAACTTGAGGGCTTCGTGTAGAGGAGTGTGAGGACGGAAGTCTGAGAACACAAGCTAGACTTGGGTTTCAGGTCGAGGACACGGCAGGTACCACTGTAGATCTGAACCAATATCTCATGCATCTGAAGACAGGGCGAGGATCAGACGTTGGCTCAGGTTGGAGTTTCTGTGCATGACGGACCCTTCATGAAGGGAGCGGAATCTCAAGGCCATGGAGTTTTTCCCACGTTGGGAGTTGTGGGATGCCCCCATCAAGGATTCCTTCTGCGGGACAATTGAGACCTGTTGGGCAGCTTCAGGACATCAGGGCACTGTTCGAGGATGGACGCCTGGGAAGCCGGCCTCGCATTCCAAATGTCTCCCAGCAACAAGACAGTTTAGATCTGATGGCTCTGCGGGAGCAACCGGGGTGGCTGACTTGATATGGACTTTCCTGAGGATGGGTCCTAATGTGTGTTTGTGTCCATGAGGGCCTTAAAAAGGGGCGGTGGCACCGGGACCCTGAAGTATTCTCCTAAGCTTTTGACATAGCTCGATGCACAAGGTTCCTTGTGGAGACGAGATTTGTTTTGATGGCTGCCTCAGGAAAACTTCTATGCTGGTATTGGAATCCAGGCTTTTGAGGAGACATGCCTGTAATCCAAAGCAATGTATCCGATTATGGCCTAGGGTCCTGTCTGGTTCAATCTTCTTCTCAGGGGACATCCATTTATGGTATGAGTGGAGGTAGATGCTCAGCAGGTATCAGACCGCCCTTGTTTGTCCCGGGCAACCTGCACTATTGGATGGCCTCAGGGATTTGTAGGGTTCTCCAAATTTTACTGTTTTGGACAATGGCATCGGCAGAATTCCCATGGATTGGGTTGGCACAGTCCTAAAGTGTGACTCCAGGGGCCCCAGCATGGAGGGTGTGTGGCCCAGGACTTTGAGGACAGAAGTCTGAAAACACAAACTCACCTTAGGTTTGGGGACGTAGGTATGGCAGGCCAGATCTATAAACCATGAGAAGAACTCTTCCGGATATGAAGAGAGAGCGAGTCTGAGGCGCTTGCTCAGGCTTTTGTCTCTGGATTTTGTATCAGAGATGGCCGTGGAATGTCGGGGAGGCCTCATGGGCCATGGACGAATTTTCCACTCTGTGGATTTGGCCCAACCCCAATTGTTTTTCATCAATCTGTGGAATGGGAGGACTCCTTTCAGGTTTGTTACCTCAGGTGTCCCGCCAAAAGAGTAATTCCAAAGAAGAGCCCTGGGGAAAAGTGAAGGGAGAACCCGAACTATGGGTAAAATTTGGGGCATAGGGGCATGGCAAGCCCAATATGCTGTCTCTTCATCCAGCCACTGTAGGCCTATCCTGAGGCCTGGGATCAGGCTGAGGGACACAATGTGTGTTTGTGACCAATGTGGCCCATAAACATGGGCGGGGCCTCATGGACCACACTGGTTTCATTCTGTGGATTGGAAGAGTCCTTTCTGTATATATATATATATATATATATATATATATATATATATATATATATATATTTTTTTTTTTTTACCTCAGGTGTCCCACCAAAGAGGGATTCCAGAGAAGAGCCCGGAGTAGGGGTGACTAGACATCTCGAACTCTGGTTGAGATTGGGGGACTAGGGGACTGGCAAGCCCCATATGTGGGCGGTTGTTCCAGTCACTAAGAGGCTTGACATGAGGATAGGGCTCACGCTGAGGGTCACAATGTGTGTTTGTGCAAATTATGGCCCTCAGGGATAGGTGGGGCCTCATAGTCCATGCTGCTTTCTCCTACAATGAACATTGGACAACATGCCAACCACTAGGTTTCTTGCCAAGGCGAAGGAGAAGTTCTGATTCTTGCATCAAGTTCACTCCTGAGCAGTGAGTGGAGATAAGGTCTAGGTTCTGAAGGTGAAAACTGAGGTTGGGTAGAGATGATGGCCTAAAGCCATTGTGGGTGTGATATGCTCTGTGTACGGCCAGCTGTATGGGTGTTGGACTGGAGGTCTGCCCTGAGGCTGTTTCAGACAGGGCTTTAGTGCACAGGCTAGACTGTATAATTGGGGTATGGTCGAGTGGCATGCAGGTTGTTACTCATTTGGCGTTTCCGATTAGCCCTATAGGGCAACATTTTTCTTCTGGAGGGCAGGCAGAGTCCTGCATTGTGTCTCCAGAATTGCCAAACTGGAGGGGTGTGGCCAGGATTGTGAGGAAAGAAGTCTGAAAACACAAGCTAGCACGAGTTTTGGGGCCAAGAGCATGGCAGGCCCACTCTGCAGAGGCTGAATCGAGATCTCCTGCAGGTGAGGTCAGGGCGAGTATCAGATGTTGCCTCAAGCTGGAGTTTGTGTCCATGACGGCCCCTTCCTGAAGGGGGTGGTGGTGTCATGAGGCCAGGGAGGATTCCCTACGCTGGGAGTTGTGAGCTGCTCCAAACTTCAAAGTTTCCTTCTTCAGGACAGTCGAGTACTATTGGATGGTTCCAGGATGCCCCATACAGAAAGACTCGAGAGCAGGGGCCTAAGCATGGATGCCGAGAAACGCCAACTCACCTTCCCATAGCCTGGTCGAGACAAGGCACGCTCAATCTGCGGGCTCTTGGGTGACCTACCCAGAAGGCTGAGTTTAAATGGACTCTCCTGAGGATGAGTCATAATGTGGGTTGGGGGCCATGGAGACCTTGGAATGTGGCAGTAGCTAAGGGACTCTGCAGGATTCTCCAACCCGAAGGGCTTGACACAACTCCAACAAGGAAGCTTCCCATGTGGAGATGAGAGGTCTTCTGTCTGGTGCCTCAGGAAAGCCCCGTATGCTGGTCTTCGAACCCAGGCCTCTGAGGAGTGATACCTGGACACCAAAGCAAGAGTTCATAATAGGGCCTAGGGGCCTGTCTGGTTCAATCTTCTGTCTCTGCGGATATCTGTCTGTGTGTCTCCATGGAGGTAGTAGTTGCTCAGCTTGTGTCATAATGCCCCTATTTGTCCAGTGCGGCTTGCGGTAGTGGGATGTCCTTGGGGACCTTGAGGTTTCTACTATTTTGTAGAGTTGTGGCCAATGGAATGGGCAGTTTCTTAGGAGAGAGCAGGCACAGTTCTGGGTGTGGCTCCAGAGACCCCAGCCTGGAGGCTGTGTGGGCCATGGCTGTGCAGACAGACATCCAAAAACCCTAACTCAGCTCAGGTTTGAGGCTGAGGTTACGGCAGGCCTGATCTACAGTCCATGAGGGGAGCTCCTCTGGATATGAAAGAAGGGTGAGAGGGAGGCAGTCGCTCAGGCTTTTGTCTCTGGATGTTTTGTCCACAATGGCCGTTTAATGTAGGAGTTGCCTCATGGGTCGTAGAAGTCTCCCTCTCTGGTAGTTTGTCCAGCCCCCAAGAGTTTGGGGTCATTCTGTGGGAAGGGAAGTGTCCTGTTTTCTGCTTCATGTGTCCCTCCAGTAGAGGGATTCTAGAGCATAGCAGTGGGTACTGACAACTGGAATACTCGCCCTCTGGTTAAGCCTGGGGGCCTATGGATATGACAAGCCCCATATGCAGGATCTTGGTCCAGCCACTGAGAGGCGTTACTTTAATACGGGACTCACGCTGCAGGTCACAATGCATGTCTGTGCCCTAGGCGGCCCTCAAGCACTGGCGTGGCCTTTCGGACAATGCAGGTTTTCCCACATTGAACGTTGGACAACATGCCAACCACAAGGTTTCTGGCCATGGGGAAGGAGGAATTCTAATTTCTGCATCACGTTCACCCCTGGGCAGTGATTGGAGATAAGGTCTAGGTTCTGAAACCTGAAAACCGAGGTTGGGAAGAGATGACGACCTACAGCCATAGCGGGTCCTATGTGTCCAGGTTGGGGCCAGGTGTCTGGGTGTCGTTTGGGATGTCTTGTCTCAGGCTGTGCCAGACAGGGCATTAGTATACAGGGTGGGCTGTATAATTGCTTTACAATCGAGTGGCATGCATTAGAAAATCATTTGGGGTTTCTTATTAGCAGCATAGGGCAAAGTTTTTCTTCTGGAGGGCAGGCAGAGTGCTGCATTGTGGCTTCGGAATTCCCAAACTGGAGGGCTTGTGGGCCAGGAGAGTGAGGACAGAAGTCTGAGAACACAAGCTAGGCTTAGGTTTCGGGGCAAGGACATGGCAGGCACACTCTGCAGAGCTGAATTGAGATCTCAGGCGTCTGAAGTCAGGTCGAGGTTCAGACTTTGGCTCAGGTTTGAGTTTCTGTCCATGTTGGCCCCTTCAGGAAAGGGGGGGCATTATGAGGCCATGGGGGTTTTCCCACTATTGGAGTTGTGAGATGCTCCAAACCGCAAGGATTCCTTCTGTGGGACAATTAAGATTTGTTGGATGGCTCCAGGACGTCTTATAAGGTATTTTTCCAGAACAGGGTTCTAAGTATGGATGCCTGGGCAGCCAGCCTCACATTCCAAATGTCTCCTAGCAACAAGAAACGTTTGATCTGCTGTCTTGGGGTAGCAACAGAGTGGGCTGAGGTGATATGGACTTTCCTGAGGATGGTCTTAATGTTGGTTTGAGTCCATGGAGACCTTGGTATGGGGTAGTGGCACCAGGGCCCTGAAGGATTCTCCTAACCAGAGGTTATGACAAAGCTCCAATGAGCAAGTTTCCATGGGGAGACGAGATTTGTTCTTATTGGTGCCTCAGGAAACCACCATATGCTGGTATTGGAAACGAGGCCTCTGAGGAGATGCCTGGTAACCAAAGCAATGGATCTGATTAGGGCCTAGGGGCCTGTCCGGTTCAATATTCTTCTCTGGGGACATCTGTTGTCTGAGTGGAGGTAGTTGCTCAGGTGGTTTGAGATCACCCCTGTTTGTCCTGGGCAGCCTACACTATTGGGATGGCCTCGGTGACTTTGGAGATTTTTCCTAATTTGCAAGGTTGTGGCCAATGGAATGGGAAGAATTCCCTTGAAAGGGAAGCACAGTCCTGAGGTGTGGCTCCAGGGACCCAAGTGTGGAGAGTGTGTAGTCCACCGCTATTTGGACAAAAGTCTGAAAACACAAACTCCACTTAGGTTGGGGGATGTAGGTATGGCCGGCCCCATCTATAGACCGTGAGGAGACCTCTTCGGGATATGAACAAAGGGCGAATGTGATGTGCATGCTCATGGTTTTTTTTTTTTTTTTTTTTCTGGAAATGTGTCACCGATTGCCATGGAATGTCGCGGTGTCCTCATGGTCCATCGATGATGCTCCCTTTCGGGGGATTTGACCCGATCCCAAGAGATTGGGGTCATTCTGTGGGAAGGGAGGAGGCCTTTTTTTTGTTTGTTTATTTTTTTTTGTTTTTTGTTTTTTGTTTTTTTAACCTCAGGTGGTCCACCAAAAGAGGGATTCCAGAGCAGAGTCGTGGGTGGGGGCAACTGCACAACCAGAACTCTGGTTAACATTGGGACCTAAGAACATGGCAAGCCCTATATGTGGGCTATTAGTCCAAACACTGAGAGGCCTTCCTTGAGGATAGGTCTCACACTGAGTTTCACAATGTGTTTTTGTGCCCAAGGAACCCCTCAAGTCAGGGCGTGGCCTAATGTACCATGCTGGTTTCTCCTACACTGAACGTTGCACAGTATGGGAACCACAAGTTTTCTGGCAATGGGGAAGATGGAGTTCTAATTTCTGCAACAATTTCACTCCTGGACTGTGATTGGATTTAAGGTCTAGGTTCTGAAGCCTGAAAACTGAGGTTGGGAAGAGATGAAGCCCTAAGGCCATGGTGTGTCTGATGTGCTCAGTGTTCGGCCAGCTGTTGAGTGTGGGTTGGGAGGTGCAGACTCAGGCTGTGGCAGACAGGGAATTAGTGCCCAGGCTAGACTGTATCATTGGGGTGCAGTCGAGTTTCGTGCAGGATAGTACTCATTAGTGGTTACTGGGTAGCCCCAGAGGGCCACGTTTTTCTTCTGGAGGGAAGACACAGTGCCACATAGTGGCTGCAGAATTCCCAAACTGGAAGGCTTGTGGGCCAGGAGTGTGAGGAAAAAATTCTGAGAACACAAGCCAGACTTAGATTTCGGGGTGAGGGGACGGCAGGCACCCTCTGCAGAGATGATTCGAGATCCCGGATACCTGAAGACAGAGGTAGGATCAGACGTTTTCTTAGGTCGGAATTTCTTTCCATGACGGCCCCTTCATGAAGGGAAGGGTGTCACGAGGACATGGAGGTTTTCCCACGATGGGAATTGTGAGATGCTCCCAACCACAATGATTCCTTCTGTGGGACAGTCAAGACATGTTGGATGGCTCCAGGACATCTCATAAGGAAGTTATCCAGAGCAGGGTTCTAAGGATGGATGCCTGGGCAGCCTGCCTCCCATTCCAGGTGTCTCATAGAGCCAAGGCAAGTTCGATCTGTTGGATCTAGGGGAGCAACCGAGGCGGGTGTTTTGAAATGGGTGAGTTGAGGATGGGTCATAATGTGCATTTGTGTCCATGTAGACCTTGGAATGGGGTGCTTGATCCGCGGCCGTGAGGGATGTTTATAATCGGAGGTTTTGATGGAGCTCTAAAGAGTATGTTTCCTATGTAGAGAAGAGAATTGTTTTGATGAGTGCCTAAGTAATCTCCCATATGCTGGTATTGGAAACCAGGCCTCTGAGGAGAGATGACTGGAATCAAAAGCAATGGATCTGATTAGGGCCTAAGTGCCCGTCCAGTTCAATCTTATTCTATGGGGAATTCTGTCTCTGGGTCTGAGTGGAGGTGGTTTCCTAACTTGTGAAAGATCATCCCTGTTTGTCCTGGGCAGCCAACACAATTCGGATGGCCTGGGGGAATTTGGAGGATTCTCCTAATCTATAGGGTTGTGGCAAATGGAAATGGCAGAATTCCCCTGGAGAGTGAAGCCACAGTCCTGTGGTGTGGCTCCAGGGGCCCAGCTTGGATGGTGTGTGGGCCAGGAATGTGGGGACAGAAGTCTGAACACAAACTCAGCTTAGGTTTGGCGATGTATGTATGAAGGCTCGATCTACAGACCGTGAGAATTTTCCGGGCTATGAACAAAGGGCAAGTATGTGGCGCTTGCTCAGGGTTTTGTCTCTGGATTTTGTGTCAATGGTGGCCGTGGAATGTCGGGGTGTCCTCAAGGGACATGGACAATTCTTTCTCTGGTGATTTGGCCTGATCCCAAGGGTTTGGGATCATTCTGTGGATGGGAAGAGTCCTTTCTGTATTTTTTTTTTTTTACCTCAGGTGTCCCACCAAAGACGGATTCCAGAGTAGAGCCCTGAGTAGGGGTGACTAGACATCTCGAACTCAGGTTGAGATTGGAGGACTAGGGTCTTGGCAAGCCCCATATGTGGGCTGTTGTTCCAGTCACTAAGAGGCTTCACATGAGGATAGGGCTCACGCTGAGAATCACAACGTGTGTTTGTGCAGATTGTGGCCATCAGGGATAGGTGGGGCCTCATAGTCCATGCTGCTTTCTCCTACAATGAACATTGGACAACATGCCAACCACTAGTTTTCTTGCCAAGGCGAAGGAGAAGTTCTGATTCTTGCATCACGTTCACTCCTGAGCAGTGAGTGGAGATAAGGTCTAGGTTCTGAAGGTGAAAACTGAGGTTGGGTAGAGATGATGGCCTAAAGCCATTGTGGGTGTGATATGCTCGGTGTATGGCCAGCTGTCTGGGTGTTGGACTGGAGGTCTGCCCTCAGGCTGTGTCAGACAGGGCTTGGTGCACAGGCTAGACTGTATAATTGGGGTATGGTCGAGTGGCATGCAGGTTGTTACTCATTTGGCGTTTCTGGTTAGTCCTATAGGGCAACATTTTTCTTCTGGAGGGCAGGCAGAGTGCTGCATTGTGTCTCCAGAATTGCCAAACTGGAGGGGTGTGGCCAGGATTGTGAGGAAGGAAGACTGAAAACACAAGCTAGCACGAGTTTTGGGGCCAAGAGCATGGCAGGCCCACTCTGCAAAGGCTGAATCGAGATCTCCTGCAGGTGAGGTCAGGGCGAGTATGAGATGTTGCCTCAAGCTGGAGTTTGTGTCCATGACGGCCCCTTCCTGAAGGGGATGGGGGTGTCATGAGGCCAGGGAGGTTTCCCTACGCTGGGAGTTGTGAGTTGCTCCAAACTTCAAAGTTTCCTTCTTCAGGACAGTCGAGTACTATTGGATGGTTCCAGGATGCCCCATACAGAAAGACTCGAGAGCAGGGGCCTAAGCATGGATGCCGAGAAACGCCAACTCACCTTCCCATTGCCTGGTCGAGACAAGGCACGCTCAATCTGCGGGCTCTTCGGTGAGCTACCCAGAAGGCTGAGTTTAAATGGACTCTGCTGAGGATGAGTCATAATGTGGGTTGGTGGCCATGGAGACCTTGGAATGTGGCAGTAGCTAAGGGACTCTGCAGGATTCTCCAACCCGAAGGGCTTGACACAACTCCAACAAGGAAGCTTCCCATGTGGAGATGAGAGGTCTTCTGTCTGGTGCCTCAGTAACCCCGCATGCTGGTCTTCAAACCCAGGCCTCTGAGGAGTGATACCTGGACACCAAAGCAAGAGTTCATAATAGGGCCTAGGGGCCTGTCTGGTTCAATCTTCTGTCTCTGCGGATATCTGTCTGTGTGTCTCCATGGAGGTAGTAGTTGCTCAGCTTGTGTCATAATGCCCCTATTTGTCCAGTGCGGCTTGCGGTAGTGGGATGTCCTTGGGGACCTTGAGGTTTCTACTATTTTGTAGAGTTGTGGCCAATGGAATGGGCAGTTTCTTAGGAGAGAGCAGGCACATTTCTGTGGTGTGGCTCCAGAGACGCCAGCCTGGGAGCTGTGTGAGCCATGTCTGTGCAGACAGACATCCAAAAACGCTAACTCAGCTCAGGTTTGGGGCCGAGGTTACGGCAGGCCTGATCTACAGTCCATGAGGGGAGCTCCTCTGGATATGAAAGAAGGGTGAGAGGGAGGCAGCCGCTCAGGCTTTTGTCTCTGGATGTTTTGTCCACAATGGCCGTTTAATGTTGGAGTTGCCTCATGGGTCGTAGAAGTCTCCCTCTCTGGTAGTTTGTCCAGCCCCCAAGAGTTTGGGGTCATTCTGTGGGAAGGGATGTGTCCTGTTTTCTGCTTCATGTGTCCCCCCAGTAGAGGGATTCTAGAGCATAGCAGTGGGTACTGACAACTGGAATACTCGCCCTCTGGTTAAGCCTGGGGGCCTATGGATATGACAAGCCCCATATGCAGGATCTTGGTCCAGCCACTGAGAGGCGTTACTTTAATACAGGACTCACGCTGCAGGTCACAATGCATGTCTGTGCCCTAGGCGGCCCTCAAGCACTGGCGTGGCCTTTCGGACAATGCAGGTTTTCCCACATTGAACGTTGGACAACATGCCAACCACAAGGTTTCTGGCCATGGGGAAGGAGGAATTCTAATTTCTGCATCACGTTCACACCTGGGCAGTGATTGGAGATAAGGTCTAGGTTCTGAAGCCTGAAAACCGAGGTTGGGAAGAGATGACGACCTACAGCCATAGCGGGTCCTATGTGTCCAGGTTGGGGCCAGCTGTCTGGGTGTCGTTTGGGATGTCTTGTCTCAGGCTGTGCCAGACAGGGCATTAGTATACAGGGTGGGCTGTATAATTGCTTTACAATCGAGTGGCATGCATTAGAAAATCATTTGGGGCTTCTTATTAGCAGCATAGGGCAAAGTTTTTCTTCTGGAGGGCAGGCAGAGTGCTGCATTGTGGCTTCGGAATTCCCAAACTGGAGGGCTTGTGGGCCAGGAGAGTGAGGACGGAAGTCTGAGAACACAAGCTAGGCTTAGGTTTCGGGGCAAGGACATGGCAGGCACACTCTGCAGAGCTGAATTGAGATCTCATGCGTCTGAAGTCAGGTCGAGGTTCCCACTTTGGCTCAGGTTTGAGTTTCTGTCCATGTTGGCCCCTTCAGGAAAGGGGGGGCATTATGAGGCCATGGGGGTTTTCCCACTTTTGGAGTTGTGAGATGCTCCAAACCGCAAGGATTCCTTCTGTGGGACAATTAAGATTTGTTGGATGGCTCCAGGACGTCTTATAAGGTATTTTTTCAGAACAGGGTTCTAAGTATGGATGCCTGGCCAGCCAGCCTCACATTCCAATTGGCTCCTTGCAACAAGAAACGTTTGATCTGCTGCCTTTGGGTAGCAACAGAGGGGGCTGAGTTGAAATGGACTTTCCTGAGGATGGTCTTAATGTTGGTTTGAGTCCATGGAGACCTTGGTATGGGGCAGTGGCACCAGGGCCCTGAAGGATTCTCCTAACCAGAGGTTATGACAAAGCTCCAATGAGCAGTTTCCATGGGGAGACGAGATTTGTTCTTATTGCTGCCTCAGGAAACCACCATATGCTGGTATTGGAAACGGGGCCTCTGAGGAGAGATGCCTGGAAACCAAAGCAATGGATCTGATTAGGGCCTAGGGGCCTGTCCGGTTCAATATTCTTCTCTGGGGACATCTGTTGTCTGAGTGGAGTTAGTTACTCAGCTGGTTTGAGATCACCCCTGTTTGTCATGGGGGGCCCACACTATTGGGATGGCCTCGATGACTTTGGAGGTTTTTCCTAATTTGCAAGGTTGTGGCCAATGGAATGGGAAGAATTCCCTTGAAAGGGAAGCACAGTCCTGAGGTGTTGCTCCAGGGACCCAAGTGTGGAGCGTGTGTGGTCCACGGCTATTTGGACAAAAGTCTGAAAACACAAACTCCACTTAGGTTGTGGGATGTAGTTAAGGCCGGCCCAATCTATAGACCGTGAGGAGACCTCTTCGGGATATGAACAAAGGGCGAATGTGAGGTGCTTGCTCATGCTTATTTTTTTTTTTTCTGGAAATGTGTCACCGATTGCCATGGAATGTCGGGGTGTCCTCATGGGCCATCGATGAGGCTCCCTTTCTGGGGATTTGACCCGATCCCAAGAGTTTGGGGTCATTCTGTGGGAAGGGAGGAGGCCTTTCTGTTTTTTTTTTGTTGTTGTTTATTTATTTTTATTATTTTTTTTTTTAACCTCCGGTGGACCACCAAAAGAGGGATTCCAGAGCAGAGTCGTGGGTGGGGGCAACAGGACAACCAGACCTCTGGTTAACATTGGGACCTAAGAACATGGCAAGCCCCTTATGTGGGCCCTTGGTCCAGAAACTGAGAGGCCTTCCTTGAGGATAGGTCTCACACTGAGTTTCACAATGTGTTTTTGTGCCCAAGGAGCCCCTCAAGTCAGGGCGTGGCCTAATGTACCATGCTGGTTTCTCCTACACTGAACGTTGCACAGTATGGGAACCACAAGTTTTCTGGCAAAGGGGAAGATGGAGTTCTAATTTCTGCAACACTTTCACTCCTGGACTGTGATTGGATTTAAGGTCTAGGTTCTGAAGCCTGAAAACTGAGGTTGGGAAGAGATGAAGCCCTAAGGCCATGGTGTGTCTGATGTGCTCAGTGTTCGGCCAGCTGTTGAGTGTGGGTTGGGAGGTGCAGACTCAGGCTGTGGCAGACAGGGAATTAGTGCCCAGGCTAGACTGTATCATTGGGGTGCAGTCGAGTTTTGTGCAGGATGGTACTCATTTGTGGTTACTGGGTAGCCCCAGAGGGCAACGTTTTTCTTCTGGAGGGAAGACACAGTGCCACATAGTGGCTGCAGAATTCCCAAACTGGAAGGCTTGTGGGCCAGGAGTGTGAGGAAAAAATTCTGAGAACACAAGCCAGACTTAGATTTCGGGGTGAGGGGACGGCAGGCACCCTCTGCAGAGATGATTCGAGATCCCGTATACCTGAAGACAGAGCTAGGATCAGACGTTTTCTTAGGTCGGAGTTTCTGTCCATGACAGCCCCATCATGAAGGGAAGGGTGTCACGAGGACATGGAGGTTTTCCCACGATGGGAATTGTGAGATGCTCCAAACCACAATGATTCCTTCTGTGGGACAGTCGAGACCTGTTGGATGGCTCCAGGACATCCCATAAGGAAGTTATCCAGAGCAGGGTTCTAAGGATGGATGCCTGGGCAGCCTGCCTCCCATTCCAGGTGTCTCATAGAGCCAAGGCAAGTTCGATCTGCTGGATCTAGGGGAGCAACCGAGGCGGGTGTTTTGAAATGGGTGAGTTGAGGATGGGTCATAATGTGCATTTGTGTCCATGTAGACCTTGGAATGGGGTGCTTGATCCGGGGCCTTGAGGGATGTTCATAACCGGAGGTTTTTATGGAGCTCTAAAGAGTATATTTCCTATGTAAAGAAGAGAATTGTTTTGATGAGTGCCTAAGGAATCTCCCATATGCTGGTATTGGAAACCAGGCCTTTGACGAGAGATGACTGGAATCAAAATTAATGGATCTGATTAGAGCCTCAGTGCCCGTCCAGTTCAATCTTATTCTATGGGAATATCTGTCTCTGGGTCTGAGTGGAGGTGGTTTCCTAACATGTGAAAGATCATCCCTGTGTGTCCTGGTCAGCCAACACAATTCAGATGGCCTGGGGGAGTTTGGAGGATTCTCCTAATCTATAGGGTTGTGGCCAATGGAAATGGCAGAATTCCCCTGGAGAGGGAAGCCACAGTCCTGAGGTGTGGCTGCAGGGGCCCCAGCTTGGATGGTGTGTGGGCCAGGACTGTGGGGACAGAAGTCTGAAAACACAAACTCAGCTTAGGTTTGGGGATGTATGTATGAAGGCTCGATCTACAGACCGTGAGAATTTTCCGGGCTATGAACAAAGGGCGAGTATGTGGCGCTTGCTCAGGGTTTTGTCTCTGGATTTTGTGTCAACGGTGGCCGTGGAATGTCGGGGTGTCCTCAAGGGCCATGGACAATTCTTTCTCTGGTGATTTGACCTGATCCCAAGGGGTTGGGATCATTCTGTGGATGGGAAGAGTCCTTCCTGTATTTTTTTTTTTTTACCTCAGGTGTCCCACCAAAAAGGGATTCCAGAGTAGAGCATTGAGTAGGGGTGACTAGACATCTCGAACTCTGGTTGAGATTGGGGGACTAGGGGCTTGGCAAGCCCCATATGTGGGCTGTTGTTCCAGTCACTAAGAGGCTTTACATGAGGATAGAGCTCACGCTGAGGGTCACAATGTGTGTTTGTGCAGATTGTGGCCCTCAGGGATAGGTGGGGCCTCATAGTCCATGCTGCTTTCTCCTACAATGAACTTTGGACAACATGCCAACCACTAGGTTTCTTGCCAAGGCGAAGGAGAAGTTCTGATTCTTGCATCACGTTCACTCCTGAGCAGTGAGTGGAGATAAGTTCAAGGTTCTGAAGGTGAAAACTGAGGTTGGGTAGAGATGATGGCCTAAAGCCATTGTGGGTGTGATATGCTCTGTGTATGGCCAGCTGTCTGGGTGTTGGACTGGAGGTCTGCCCTCAGGCTGTGTCAGACAGGGCTTTAGTGCACAGGCTAGACTGTAAAATTGGGGTATGGTCGAGTGGCATGCAGGTTGTTACTCATTTGGCGTTTCTGGTTAGCCCTATAGGGCAACATTTTTCTTCTGGAGGGCAGGCAGAGTGCTGCATTGTGTCTCCAAAATTGCCAAACTGGAGGGGTGTGGCCAGGATTGTGAGGAAGGAAGTCTGAAAACACAAGCTAGCACGAGTTTTGGGGCCAAGAGCATGGCAGGCCCACTCTGCAAAGGCTGAATCGAGATCTCCTGCAGGTGAGGTCAGGGCGAGTATCAGACGTTGCCTCAAGCTGGAGTTTGTGTCCATGACGGCCCCTTCCTGAAGGGGGTGGAGGCGTCATGAGGTCAGGGAGGTTTCCCTACGCTGGGAGTTGTGAGCTGCTCCAAACTTCAAAGTTTCCTTCTTCAGGACAGTCGAGTATTATTGGATGGTTCCAGGATGCCCCATACAGAAAGACTCGAGAGCAGGGCCCTAAGCATGGATGCCGAGAAACGCCAACTCACCTTCCCATTGCCTGGTCGAGACAAGGAACGCTCAATCTGCGGGCTCTTGGGTGAGCTACCCAGAAGGCTGAGTTTAAATGGACTCTCCTGAGGATGAGTCATAATGTGGGTTGGTGGCCATGGAGACCGTGGAATGTGGCAGTAGCTAAGGGACTCTGCAGGATTCTCCAACCCGAAGGGCTTGACACAACTCCAACAAGGAAGCTTCCCATGTGGAGATGAGAGGTCTTCTGTCTGGTGCCTCAGGAAAGCCCTGTATGCTGGTCTTCGAACCCAGGCCTCTGAGGAGTGATATCTGGACACCAAAGCAAGAGTTCATAATAGGGCCTAGGGGCCTGTCTGGTTCAATCTTCTGTCTCCTTGGATATCTGTCTGTGTGTCTGCATGGAGGTAGTAGTTGCTCAGCTTGTGTCATAATGCCCCTATTTGTCCAGTGCGGCTTGCGGTAGTGGGATGTCCTTGGGGACCTTGAGGTTTCTACTATTTTGTAGAGTTGTGGCCAATGGAATAGGCAGTTTCTTAGGAGAGAGCAGGCACAGTACTGTGGTGTGGCTCCAGAGACCCCAGCCTGGGGGCTGTGTGGGCCATGGCTGTGCAGACAGACATCCAAAAACCCTAACTCAGCTCATTTTTGGGGCCGAGGTTACGGCAGGCCTGATCTACAGTCCATGAGGGGAGCTCCTCTGGATATGAAAGAAGGGTGAGAGGGAGGCAGTCGCTCAGGCTTTTGTCTCTGGATGTTTTGTCCACAATGGCCGTTTAATGTAGGAGTTGCCTCATGGGTCGTAGAAGTCTCCCTCTCTGGTAGTTTGTCCAGCCCCCAAGAGTTTGGGGTCATTCTGTGGGAAGGGAAGTGTCCTGTTTTCTGCTTCATGTGTCCCCCCAGTAGAGGGATTCTAGAGCATAGCAGTGGGTACTGACAACTGGAATACTCGCCCTCTGGTTAAGCCTGGGGGCCTATGGATATGACAAGCCCCATATGCAGGATCTTGGTCCAGCCATTGAGAGGCGTTACTTTAATACGGGACTCACGCTGCAGGTCACAATGCATGTCTGTGCCCTAGGCGGCCCTCAAGCACTGGCGTGGCCTTTCGGACAATGCAGGTTTTCCCACATTGAACGTTGGACAACATGCCAACCACAAGTTTTCTGGCCATGGGGAAGGAGGAATTCTAATTTCTGCATCACGTTCACCCCTGGGCAGTGATTGGAGATAAGGTCTAGGTTCTGAAGCCTGAAAACCGAGGTTGGGAAGAGATGACGACCTACAGCCATAGTGGGTCCTATGTGTCCAGGTTGGGGCCAGGTGTCTGGGTGTCGTTTGGGATGTCTTGTCTCAGGCTGTGCCAGACAGGGCATTAGTATACAGGGTGGGCTGTATAATTGCTTTACAATCGAGTGGCATGCATTAGAAAATCATTTGGGGTTTCTTATTAGCAGCATAGGGCAAAGTTTTTCTTCTGGAGGGCAGGCAGAGTGCTGCATTGTGGCTTCGGAATTCCCAAACTGGAGGGCTTGTGGGCCAGGAGAGTGAGGACAGAAGTCTGAGAACACAAGCTAGGCTTAGGTTTCGGGGCAAGGACATGGCAGGCACACTCTGCAGAGCTGAATTGAGATCTCATGCGTCTGAAGTCAGGTCGAGGTTCAGACTTTGGCTCAGGTTTGAGTTTCTGTCCATGTTGGCCCCTTCAGGAAAGGGGGGGCATTATGAGGCCATGGGGGTTTTCCCACTTTTGGAGTTGTGAGATGCTCCAAACCGCAAGGATTCCTTCTGTGGGACAATTAAGATTTGTTGGATGGCTCCAGGACGTCTTATAAGGTATTTTTCCAGAACAGGGTTCTAAGTATGGATGCCTGGGCAGCCAGCCTCACATTCCAATTGTCTCCTAGCAACAAGAAACGTTTGATCTGCTGGCTTGGGGTAGCAACAGAGGGGGCTGAGTTGAAATGGACTTTCCTGAGGATGGTCTTAATGTTGGTTTGAGTCCATGGAGACCTTGGTATGGGGCAGTGGCACCAGGGCCCTGAAGGATTCTCCTAACCAGAGGTTAGGACAAAGCTCCAATGAGGAAGTTTTCCATGGGGAGACGAGATTTGTTCTTATTGGTGCCTCAGGAAACCACCATATGCTGGTATTGGAAACGAGGCCTCTGAGGAGAGATGCCTGGAAACCAAAGCAATGGATCTGATTAGGGCCTAGGGGCCTGTCCGGTTCAATATTCTTCTCTGGGGACATCTGTTGTCTGAGTGGAGGTAGTTGCTCAGCTGGTTTGAGATCACCCCTGTTTGTCCTGGGCGGCCTACACTATTGGGATGGCCTCGGTGACTTTGGAGGTTTTGCCTCATTTGCAAGGTTGTGGCCAATGGAATGGGAAGAATTCCCTTGAAAGAGAAGCACAGTCCTGAGGTGTGGCTCCAGGGACCCAAGTGTGGTGCGTGTGTGGTCCAGGGCTATTTGGACAAAAGTCTGAAAACACAAACTCCACTTAGGTTGTGGGATGTAGGTATGGCCGGCCCGATCTATAGACCGTGAGGAGACCTCTTCGGGATATGAACAAAGGGCGAATGTGAGGTGCTTGCTCATGCTTTTTTTTTTTTTTCTGGAAATGTGTCACCGATTGCCATGGAATGTCGGGGTGTCTTCATGGGCCATCGATGAGGCTCCCTTTCTGGGGATTTGACCCGATCCCAAGAGTTTGGGGTCATTCTGTGGGAAGGGAGGAGGCCTTTCTGTTTTTTTTTTTTTTTGTTTATTTATTTTTATTATTATTTTTTTTAACCTCCGGTGGACCACCAAAAGAGGGATTCCAGAGCAGAGTCGTGGGTGGGGGCAACAGGACAACCAGACCTCTGGTTAACATTGGGACCTAAGAACATGGCAAGCCCCTTATGTGGGCCCTTGGTCCAGAAACTGAGAGGCCTTCCTTGAGGATAGGTCTCACACTGAGTTTCACAATGTGTTTTTGTGCCCAAGGAGCCCCTCAAGTCAGGGCGTGGCCTAATGTACCATGCTGGTTTCTCCTACACTGAACGTTGCACAGTATGGGAACCACAAGTTTTCTGGCAAAGGGGAAGATGGAGTTCTAATTTCTGCAACACTTTCACTCCTGGACTGTGATTGGATTTAAGGTCTAGGTTCTGAAGCCTGAAAACTGAGGTTGGGAAGAGATGAAGCCCTAAGGCCATGTTGTGTCTGATGTGCTCAGTGTTCGGCCAGCTGTTGAGTGTGGGTTGGGAGGTGCAGACTCAGGCTGTGGCAGACAGGGAATTAGTGCCCAGGCTAGACTGTATCATTGGGGTGCAGTCGAGTTTTGTGCAGGATGGTACTCATTTGTGGTTACTGGGTAGCCCCAGAGGGCAACGTTTTTCTTCTGGAGGGAAGACACAGTGCCACATAGTGGCTGCAGAATTCCCAAACTGGAAGGCTTGTGGGCCAGGAGTGTGAGGAAAAAATTCTGAGAACACAAGCCAGACTTAGATTTCGGGGTGAGGGGACGGCAGGCACCCTCTGCAGAGATGATTCGAGATCCCGTATACCTGAAGACAGAGCTAGGATCAGACGTTTTCTTAGGTCGGAGTTTCTGTCCATGACGGCCCCATCATGAAGGGAAGGGTGTCACGAGGACATGGAGGTTTTCCCACGATGGGAATTGTGAGATGCTCCAAACCACAATGATTTCTTCTGTGGGACAGTCGAGACCTGTTGGATGGCTCCAGGACATCCCATAAGGAAGTTATCCAGAGCAGGGTTCTAAAGATGGATGCCTGGGCAGCCTGCCTCCCATTCCAGGTGTCTCATAGAGCCAAGGCAAGTTCGATCTGCTGGATCTAGGGGAGCAACCGAGGCGGGTGTTTTGAAATGGGTGAGTTGAGGATGGGTCATAATGTGCATTTGTGTCCATGTAGACCTTGGAATGGGGTGCTTGATCCGGGGCCTTGAGGGATGTTCATAACCGGAGGTTTTGATGGAGCTCTAACGAGTATATTTCCTATGTAGAGAAGAGAATTGTTTTGATGAGTGCCTAAGGAATCTCCCATATGCTGGTATTGGAAACCAGGCCTCTGACGAGAGATGACTGGAATCAAAATCAATGGATCTGATTAGAGCCTCAGTGCCCGTCCAGTTCAATCTTATTCTATGGGAATATCTGTCTCTGGGTCTGAGTGGAGGTGGTTTCCTAACATGTGAAAGATCATCCCTGTGTGTCCTGGTCAGCCAACACAATTCGGATGGCCTGGGGGAGTTTGGAGGATTCTCCTAATCTATAGGGTTGTGGCCAATGGAAATGGCAGAATTCCCCTGGAGAGGGAAGCCACAGTCCTGAGGTGAGTCTCCAGGGGCCCCAGCTTGGATGGTGTGTGGGCCAGGACTGTGGGGACAGAAGTCTGAAAACACAAACTCAGCTTAGGTTTGGGGATGTATGTATGAAGGCTCGATCTACAGACCGTGAGAATTTTCCGGGCTATGAACAAAGGGCGAGTATGTGGCGCTTGCTCAGGGTTTTGTCTCTGGATTTTGTGTCAACGGTGGCCGTGGAATGTCGGGGTGTCCTCAAGGGCCATGGACAATTCTTTCTCTGGTGATTTGGCCTGATCCCAAGGGGTTGGGATCATTCTGTGGATGGGAAGAGTCCTTCCTGTATTTTTTTTTTTTTTACCTCAGGTGTCCCACCAAAAAGGGATTCCAGAGTAGAGCATTGAGTAGGGGTCACTAGACATCTCGAACTCTGGTTGAGATTGGGGGACTAGGGGCTTGGCAAGCCCCATATGTGGGCTGTTGTTCCAGTCACTAAGAGGCTTTATATGAGGATAGAGCTCACGCTGAGGGTCACAATGTGTGTTTGTGCAGATTGTGGCCCTCAGGGATCGGTGGGGCCTCCTAGTCCATGCTGCTTTCTCCTACAATGAATATTGGACAACATGCCAACCACTAGGTTTCTTGCCAAGGCGAAGGAGAAGTTCTGATTCTTGCATCACGTTCACTCCTGAGCAGTGAGTGGAGATAAGTTCAAGGTTCTGAAGGTGAAAACTGAGGTTGGGTAGAGATGATGGCCTAAAGCCATTGTGGGTGTGATATGCTCTATGTATGGCCAGCTGTCTGGGTGTTGGACTGGAGGTCTGCCCTCAGGCTGTGTCAGACAGGGCTTTAGTGCACAGGCTAGACTGTAAAATTGGGGTATGGTCGAGTGGCATGCAGGTTGTTACTCATTTGGCGTTTCTGGTTAGCCCTATAGGGCAACATTTTTCTTCTGGAGGGCAGGCAGAGTGCTGCATTGTGTCTCCAAAATTGCCAAACTGGAGGGGTGTGGCCAGGATTGTGAGGAAGGAAGTCTGAAAACACAAGCTAGCACGAGTTTTGGGGCCAAGAGCATGGCAGGCCCACTCTGCAAAGGCTGAATCGAGATCTCCTGCAGGTGAGGTCAGGGCGAGTATCAGACGTTGCCTCAAGCTGGAGTTTGTGTCCATGACGGCCCCTTCCTGAAGGGGGTGGAGGCGTCATGAGGCCAGGGAGGTTTCCCTACGCTGGGAGTTGTGAGCTGCTCCAAACTTCAAAGTTTCCTTCTTCAGGACAGTCGAGTATTATTGGATGGTTCCAGGATGCCCCATACAGAAAGACTCGAGAGCAGGGCCCTAAGCATGGATGCCGAGAAACGCCAACTCACCTTCCCATTGCCTGGTCGAGACAAGGAACGCTCAATCTGCGGGCTCTTGGGTGAGCTACCCAGAAGGCTGAGTTTAAATGGACTCTCCTGAGGATGAGTGATAATGTGGGTTGGTGGCCATGGAGACCGTGGAATGTGGCAGTAGCTAAGGGACTCTGCAGGATTCTCCAACCCGAAGGGCTTGACACAACTCCAACAAGGAAGCTTCCCATGTGGAGATGAGAGGTCTTCTGTCTGGTGCCTCAGGAAAGCCCTGTATGCTGGTCTTCGAACCCAGGCCTCTGAGGAGTGATACCTGGACACCAAAGCAAGAGTTCATAATAGGGCCTAGGGGCCTGTCTGGTTCAATCTTCTGTCTCCTTGGATATCTGTCTGTGTGTCTGCATGGAGGTAGTAGTTGCTCAGCTTGTGTCATAATGCCCCTATTTGTCCAGTGCGGCTTGCGGTAGTGGGATGTCCTTGGGGACCTTGAGGTTTCTACTATTTTGTAGAGTTGTGGCCAATGGAATAGGCAGTTTCTTAGGAGAGAGCAGGCACAGTACTGTGGTGTGGCTCCAGAGACCCCAGCCTGGGGGCTGTGTGGGCCATGGCTGTGCAGACAGACATCCAAAAACCCTAACTCAGCTCATTTTTGGGGCCGAGGTTACGGCAGGCCTGATCTACAGTCCATGAGGGGAGCTCCTCTGGATATGAAAGAAGGGTGAGAGGGAGGCAGTCGCTCAGGCTTTTGTCTCTGGATGTTTTGTCCACAATGGCCGTTTAATGTAGGAGTTGCCTCATGGGTCGTAGAAGTCTCCCTCTCTGGTAGTTTATCCAGCCCCCAAGAGTTTGGGGTCATTCTGTGGGAAGGGAAGTGTCCTGTTTTCTGCTTCATGTGTCCCCCCAGTAGAGGGATTCTAGAGCATAGCAGTGGGTACTGACAACTGGAATACTCGCCCTCTGGTTAAGCCTGGGGGCCTATGGATATGACAAGCCCCATATGCAGGATCTTGGTCCAGCCATTGAGAGGCGTTACTTTAATACGGGACTCACGCTGCAGGTCACAATGCATGTCTGTGCCCTAGGCGGCCCTCAAGCACTGGCGTGGCCTTTCGGACAATGCAGGTTTTCCCACATTGAACGTTGGACAACATGCCAACCACAAGTTTTCTGGCCATGGGGAAGGAGGAATTCTAATTTCTGCATCACGTTCACCCCTGGGCAGTGATTGGAGATAAGGTCTAGGTTCTGAAGCCTGAAAACCGAGGTTGGGAAGAGATGACGACCTACAGCCATAGTGGGTCCTATGTGTCCAGGTTGGGGCCAGGTGTCTGGGTGTCGTTTGGGATGTCTTGTCTCAGGCTGTGCCAGACAGGGCATTAGTATACAGGGTGGGCTGTATAATTGCTTTACAATCGAGTGGCATGCATTAGAAAATCATTTGGGGTTTCTTATTAGCAGCATAGGGCAAAGTTTTTCTTCTGGAGGGCAGGCAGAGTGCTGCATTGTGGCTTCGGAATTCCCAAACTGGAGGGCTTGTGGGCCAGGAGAGTGAGGACGGAAGTCTGAGAACACAAGCTAGGCTTAGGTTTCGGGGCAAGGACATGGCAGGCACACTCTGCAGAGCTGAATTGAGATCTCATGCGTCTGAAGTCAGGTCGAGGTTCCCACTTTGGCTCAGGTTTGAGTTTCTGTCCATGTTGGCCCCTTCAGGAAAGGGGGGGCATTATGAGGCCATGGGGGTTTTCCCACTTTTGGAGTTGTGAGATGCTCCAAACCGCAAGGATTCCTTCTGTGGGACAATTAAGATTTGTTGGATGGCTCCAGGACGTCTTATAAGGTATTTTTCCAGAACAGGGTTCTAAGTATGGATGCCTGGGCAGCCAGCCTCACATTCCAATTGTCTCCTAGCAACAAGAAACGTTTGATCTGCTGGCTTGGGGTAGCAACAGAGGGGGCTGAGTTGAAATGGACTTTCCTGAGGATGGTCTTAATGTTGGTTTGAGTCCATGGAGACCTTGGTATGGGGCAGTGGCACCAGGGCCCTGAAGGATTCTCCTAACCAGAGGTTATGACAAAGCTCCAATGAGGAAGTTTTCCATGGGGAGACGAGATTTGTTCTTATTGGTGCCTCAGGAAACCACCATATGCTGGTATTGGAAACGAGGCCTCTGAGGAGAGATGCCTGGAAACCAAAGCAATGGATCTGATTAGGGCCTAGGGGCCTGTCCGGTTCAATATTCTTCTCTGGGGACATCTGTTGTCTGAGTGGAGGTAGTTGCTCAGCTGGTTTGAGATCACCCCTGTTTGTCCTGGGCGGCCTACACTATTGGGATGGCCTCGGTGACTTTGGAGGTTTTGCCTCATTTGCAAGGTTGTGGCCAATGGAATGGGAAGAATTCCCTTGAAAGAGAAGCACAGTCCTGAGGTGTGGCTCCAGGGACCCAAGTGTGGTGCGTGTGTGGTCCAGGGCTATTTGGACAAAAGTCTGAAAACACAAACTCCACTTAGGTTGTGGGATGTAGGTATGGCCGGCCCGATCTATAGACCGTGAGGAGACCTCTTCGGGATATGAACAAAGGGCGAATGTGAGGTGCTTGCTCATGCTTTTTTTTTTTTTTTTCTGGAAATGTGTCACCGATTGCCATGGAATGTCGGGGTGTCTTCATGGGCCATCGATGAGGCTCCCTTTCTGGGGATTTGACCCGATCCCAAGAGTTTGGGGTCATTCTGTGGGAAGGGAGGAGGCCTTTCTGTTTTTTTTTTTGTTTGTTTATTTTTTTTTATTTTTTTTTTTTAACCTCCGGTGGACCACCAAAAGAGGGATTCCAGAGCAGAGTCGTGGGTGGGGGCAACAGGACAACCAGACCTCTGGTTAACATTGGGACCTAAGAACATGGCAAGCCCCTTATGTGGGCTCTTGGTCCAGAAACTGAGAGGCCTTCCTTGAGGATAGGTCTCACACTGAGTTTCACAATGTGTTTTTGTGCCCAAGGAGCCCCTCAAGTCAGGGCGTGGCCTAATGTACCATGCTGGTTTCTCCTACACTGAACGTTGCACAGTATGGGAACCACAAGTTTTCTGGCAATGGGGAAGATGGAGTTCTAATTTCTGCAACACTTTCACTCCTGGACTGTGATTGGATTTAAGGTCTAGGTTCTGAAGCCTGAAAACTGAGGTTGGGAAGAGATGAAGCCCTAAGGCCATGGTGTGTCTGATGTGCTCAGTGTTCGGCCAGCTGTTGAGTGTGGGTTGGGAGGTGCAGACTCAGGCTGTGGCAGACAGGGAATTAGTGCCCAGGCTAGACTGTATCATTGGGGTGCAGTCGAGTTTTGTGCAGGATGGTACTCATTTGTGGTTACTGGGTAGCCCCAGAGGGCAACGTTTTTCTTCTGGAGGGAAGACACAGTGCCACATAGTGGCTGCAGAATTCCCAAACTGGAAGGCTTGTGGGCCAGGAGTGTGAGGAAAAAATTCTGAGAACACAAGCCAGACTTAGATTTCGGGGTGAGGGGACGGCAGGCACCCTCTGCAGAGATGATTCGAGATCCCGTATACCTGAAGACAGAGCTAGGATCAGACGTTTTCTTAGGTCGGAGTTTCTGTCCATGACGGCCCCATCATGAAGGGAAGGGTGTCACGAGGACATGGAGGTTTTCCCACGATGGGAATTGTGAGATGCTCCAAACCACAATGATTTCTTCTGTGGGACAGTCGAGACCTGTTGGATGGCTCCAGGACATCCCATAAGGAAGTTATCCAGAGCAGGGTTCTAAAGATGGATGCCTGGGCAGCCTGCCTCCCATTCCAGGTGTCTCATAGAGCCAAGGCAAGTTCGATCTGCTGGATCTAGGGGAGCAACCGAGGCGGGTGTTTTGAAATGGGTGAGTTGAGGATGGGTCATAATGTGCATTTGTGTCCATGTAGACCTTGGAATGGGGTGCTTGATCCGGGGCCTTGAGGGATGTTCATAACCGGAGGTTTTGATGGAGCTCTAACGAGTATATTTCCTATGTAGAGAAGAGAATTGTTTTGATGAGTGCCTAAGGAATCTCCCATATGCTGGTATTGGAAACCAGGCCTCTGACGAGAGATGACTGGAATCAAAATCAATGGATCTGATTAGAGCCTCAGTGCCCGTCCAGTTCAATCTTATTCTATGGGAATATCTGTCTCTGGGTCTGAGTGGAGGTGGTTTCCTAACATGTGAAAGATCATCCCTGTGTGTCCTGGTCAGCCAACACAATTCGGATGGCCTGGGGGAGTTTGGAGGATTCTCCTAATCTATAGGGTTGTGGCCAATGGAAATGGCAGAATTCCCCTGGAGAGGGAAGCCACAGTCCTGAGGTGAGTCTCCAGGGGCCCCAGCTTGGATGGTGTGTGGGCCAGGACTGTGGGGACAGAAGTCTGAAAACACAAACTCAGCTTAGGTTTGGGGATGTATGTATGAAGGCTCGATCTACAGACCGTGAGAATTTTCCGGGCTATGAACAAAGGGCGAGTATGTGGCGCTTGCTCAGGGTTTTGTCTCTGGATTTTGTGTCAACGGTGGCCGTGGAATGTCGGGGTGTCCTCAAGGGCCATGGACAATTCTTTCTCTGGTGATTTGGCCTGATCCCAAGGGGTTGGGATCATTCTGTGGATGGGAAGAGTCCTTCCTGTATTTTTTTTTTTTTTACCTCAGGTGTCCCACCAAAAAGGGATTCCAGAGTAGAGCATTGAGTAGGGGTCACTAGACATCTCGAACTCTGGTTGAGATTGGGGGACTAGGGGCTTGGCAAGCCCCATATGTGGGCTGTTGTTCCAGTCACTAAGAGGCTTTATATGAGGATAGAGCTCACGCTGAGGGTCACAATGTGTGTTTGTGCAGATTGTGGCCCTCAGGGATCGGTGGGGCCTCCTAGTCCATGCTGCTTTCTCCTACAATGAATATTGGACAACATGCCAACCACTAGGTTTCTTGCCAAGGCGAAGGAGAAGTTCTGATTCTTGCATCACGTTCACTCCTGAGCAGTGAGTGGAGATAAGTTCAAGGTTCTGAAGGTGAAAACTGAGGTTGGGTAGAGATGATGGCCTAAAGCCATTGTGGGTGTGATATGCTCTGTGTATGGCCAGCTGTCTGGGTGTTGGACTGGAGGTCTGCTCTCAGGCTCTGTCAGACAGGGCTTTAGTGCACAGGCTAGACTGTGAAATTGGGGTATGGTCGAGTGGCATGCAGTTTGTTACTCATTTGGCGTTTCTGGTTAGCCCTATAGGGCAACATTTTTCTTCTGGAGGGCAGGCAGAGTGCTGCATTGTGTCTCCAAAATTGCCAAACTGGAGGGGTGTGGCCAGGATTGTGAGGAAGGAAGTCTGAAAACACAAGCTAGCACGAGTTTTGGGGCCAAGAGCATGGCAGGCCCACTCTGCAAAGGCTGAATCGAGATCTCCTGCAGGTGAGGTCAGGGCGAGTATCAGACGTTGCCTCAAGCTGGAGTTTGTGTCCATGACGGCCCCTTCCTGAAGGGGGTGGAGGCGTCATGAGGCCAGGGAGGTTTCCCTACGCTGGGAGTTGTGAGCTGCTCCAAACTTCAAAGTTTCCTTCTTCAGGACAGTCGAGTATTATTGGATGGTTCCAGGATGCCCCATACAGAAAGACTCGAGAGCAGGGCCCTAAGCATGGATGCCGAGAAACGCCAACTCACCTTCCCATTGCCTGGTCGAGACAAGGAACGCTCAATCTGCGGGCTCTTGGGTGAGCTACCCAGAAGGCTGAGTTTAAATGGACTCTCCTGAGGATGAGTCATAATGTGGGTTGGTGGCCATGGAGACCTTGGAATGTGGCAGTAGCTAAGGGACTCTGCAGGATTCTCCAACCCGAAGGGCTTGACACAACTCCAACAAGGAAGCTTCCCATGTGGAGATGAGAGGTCTTCTGTCTGGTGCCTCAGGAAAGCCCTGTATGCTGGTCTTCGAACCCAGGCCTCTGAGGAGTGATACCTGGACACCAAAGCAAGAGTTCATAATAGGGCCTAGGGGCCTGTCTGGTTCAATCTTCTGTCTCCTTGGATATCTGTCTGTGTGTCTGCATGGAGGTAGTAGTTGCTCAGCTTGTGTCATAATGCCCCTATTTGTCCAGTGCGGCTTGCGGTAGTGGGATGTCCTTGGGGACCTTGAGGTTTCTACTATTTTGTAGAGTTGTGGCCAATGGAATAGGCAGTTTCTTAGGAGAGAGCAGGCACAGTTCTGTGGTGTGGCTCCAGAGACCCCAGCCTGGGGGCTGTGTGGGCCATGGCTGTGCAGACAGACATCCAAAAACCCTAACTCAGCTCATTTTTGGGGCCGAGGTTACGGCAGGCCTGATCTACAGTCCATGAGGGGAGCTCCTCTGGATATGAAAGAAGGGTGAGAGGGAGGCAGTCGCTCAGGCTTTTGTCTCTGGATGTTTTGTCCACAATGGCCGTTTAATGTAGGAGTTGCCTCATGGGTCGTAGAAGTCTCCCTCTCTGGTAGTTTGTCCAGCCCCCAAGAGTTTGGGGTCATTCTGTGGGAAGGGAAGTGTCCTGTTTTCTGCTTCATGTGTCCCCCCAGTAGAGGGATTCTAGAGCATAGCAGTGGGTACTGACAACTGGAATACTCGCCCTCTGGTTAAGCCTGGGGGCCTATGGATATGACAAGCCCCATATGCAGGATCTTGGTCCAGCCATTGAGAGGCGTTACTTTAATACGGGACTCACGCTGCAGGTCACAATGCATGTCTGTGCCCTAGGCGGCCCTCAAGCACTGGCGTGGCCTTTCGGACAATGCAGGTTTTCCCACATTGAACGTTGGACAACATGCCAACCACAAGTTTTCTGGCCATGGGGAAGGAGGAATTCTAATTTCTGCATCACGTTCACCCCTGGGCAGTGATTGGAGATAAGGTCTAGGTTCTGAAGCCTGAAAACCGAGGTTGGGAAGAGATGACGACCTACAGCCATAGTGGGTCCTATGTGTCCAGGTTGGGGCCAGGTGTCTGGGTGTCGTTTGGGATGTCTTGTCTCAGGCTGTGCCAGACAGGGCATTAGTATACAGGGTGGGCTGTATAATTGCTTTACAATCGAGTGGCATGCATTAGAAAATCATTTGGGGTTTCTTATTAGCAGCATAGGGCAAAGTTTTTCTTCTGGAGGGCAGGCAGAGTGCTGCATTGTGGCTTCGGAATTCCCAAACTGGAGGGCTTGTGGGCCAGGAGAGTGAGGACGGAAGTCTGAGAACACAAGCTAGGCTTAGGTTTCGGGGCAAGGACATGGCAGGCACACTCTGCAGAGCTGAATTGAGATCTCATGCGTCTGAAGTCAGGTCGAGGTTCAGACTTTGGCTCAGGTTTGAGTTTCTGTCCATGTTGGCCCCTTCAGGAAAGGGGGGGCATTATGAGGCCATGGGGGTTTTCCCACTTTTGGAGTTGTGAGATGCTCCAAACCGCAAGGATTCCTTCTGTGGGACAATTAAGATTTGTTGGATGGCTCCAGGACGTCTTATAAGGTATTTTTCCAGAACAGGGTTCTAAGTATGGATGCCTGGGCAGCCAGCCTCACATTCCAATTGTCTCCTAGCAACAAGAAACGTTTGATCTGCTGGCTTGGGGTAGCAACAGAGGGGGCTGAGTTGAAATGGACTTTCCTGAGGATGGTCTTAATGTTGGTTTGAGTCCATGGAGACCTTGGTATGGGGCAGTGGCACCAGGGCCCTGAAGGATTCTCCTAACCAGAGGTTAGGACAAAGCTCCAATGAGGAAGTTTTCCATGGGGAGACGAGATTTGTTCTTATTGGTGCCTCAGGAAACCACCATATGCTGGTATTGGAAACGAGGCCTCTGAGGAGAGATGCCTGGAAACCAAAGCAATGGATCTGATTAGGGCCTAGGGGCCTGTCCGGTTCAATATTCTTCTCTGGGGACATCTGTTGTCTGAGTGGAGGTAGTTGCTCAGCTGGTTTGAGATCACCCCTGTTTGTCCTGGGCGGCCTACACTATTGGGATGGCCTCGGTGACTTTGGAGGTTTTGCCTCATTTGCAAGGTTGTGGCCAATGGAATGGGAAGAATTCCCTTGAAAGAGAAGCACAGTCCTGAGGTGTGGCTCCAGGGACCCAAGTGTGGTGCGTGTGTGGTCCAGGGCTATTTGGACAAAAGTCTGAAAACACAAACTCCACTTAGGTTGTGGGATGTAGGTATGGCCGGCCCGATCTATAGACCGTGAGGAGACCTCTTCGGGATATGAACAAAGGGCGAATGTGAGGTGCTTGCTCATGCTTTTTTTTTTTTTTTTTCTGGAAATGTGTCACCGATTGCCATGGAATGTCGGGGTGTCTTCATGGGCCATCGATGAGGCTCCCTTTCTGGGGATTTGACCCGATCCCAAGAGTTTGGGGTCATTCTGTGGGAAGGGAGGAGGCCTTTCTGTTTTTTTTTTTTTTTTGTTTATTTATTTTTATTATTATTTTTTTTAACCTCCGGTGGACCACCAAAAGAGGGATTCCAGAGCAGAGTCGTGGGTGGGGGCAACAGGACAACCAGACCTCTGGTTAACATTGGGACCTAAGAACATGGCAAGCCCCTTATGTGGGCCCTTGGTCCAGAAACTGAGAGGCCTTCCTTGAGGATAGGTCTCACACTGAGTTTCACAATGTGTTTTTGTGCCCAAGGAGCCCCTCAAGTCAGGGCGTGGCCTAATGTACCATGCTGGTTTCTCCTACACTGAACGTTGCACAGTATGGGAACCACAAGTTTTCTGGCAAAGGGGAAGATGGAGTTCTAATTTCTGCAACACTTTCACTCCTGGACTGTGATTGGATTTAAGGTCTAGGTTCTGAAGCCTGAAAACTGAGGTTGGGAAGAGATGAAGCCCTAAGGCCATGGTGTGTCTGATGTGCTCAGTGTTCGGCCAGCTGTTGAGTGTGGGTTGGGAGGTGCAGACTCAGGCTGTGGCAGACAGGGAATTAGTGCCCAGGCTAGACTGTATCATTGGGGTGCAGTCGAGTTTTGTGCAGGATGGTACTCATTTGTGGTTACTGGGTAGCCCCAGAGGGCAACGTTTTTCTTCTGGAGGGAAGACACAGTGCCACATAGTGGCTGCAGAATTCCCAAACTGGAAGGCTTGTGGGCCAGGAGTGTGAGGAAAAAATTCTGAGAACACAAGCCAGACTTAGATTTCGGGGTGAGGGGACGGCAGGCACCCTCTGCAGAGATGATTCGAGATCCCGTATACCTGAAGACAGAGCTAGGATCAGACGTTTTCTTAGGTCGGAGTTTCTGTCCATGACGGCCCCATCATGAAGGGAAGGGTGTCACGAGGACATGGAGGTTTTCCCACGATGGGAATTGTGAGATGCTCCAAACCACAATGATTTCTTCTGTGGGACAGTCGAGACCTGTTGGATGGCTCCAGGACATCCCATAAGGAAGTTATCCAGAGCAGGGTTCTAAAGATGGATGCCTGGGCAGCCTGCCTCCCATTCCAGGTGTCTCATAGAGCCAAGGCAAGTTCGATCTGCTGGATCTAGGGGAGCAACCGAGGCGGGTGTTTTGAAATGGGTGAGTTGAGGATGGGTCATAATGTGCATTTGTGTCCATGTAGACCTTGGAATGGGGTGCTTGATCCGGGGCCTTGAGGGATGTTCATAACCGGAGGTTTTGATGGAGCTCTAACGAGTATATTTCCTATGTAGAGAAGAGAATTGTTTTGATGAGTGCCTAAGGAATCTCCCATATGCTGGTATTGGAAACCAGGCCTCTGACGAGAGATGACTGGAATCAAAATCAATGGATCTGATTAGAGCCTCAGTGCCCGTCCAGTTCAATCTTATTCTATGGGAATATCTGTCTCTGGGTCTGAGTGGAGGTGGTTTCCTAACATGTGAAAGATCATCCCTGTGTGTCCTGGTCAGCCAACACAATTCGGATGGCCTGGGGGAGTTTGGAGGATTCTCCTAATCTATAGGGTTGTGGCCAATGGAAATGGCAGAATTCCCCTGGAGAGGGAAGCCACAGTCCTGAGGTGAGTCTCCAGGGGCCCCAGCTTGGATGGTGTGTGGGCCAGGACTGTGGGGACAGAAGTCTGAAAACACAAACTCAGCTTAGGTTTGGGGATGTATGTATGAAGGCTCGATCTACAGACCGTGAGAATTTTCCGGGCTATGAACAAAGGGCGAGTATGCGGCGCTTGCTCAGGGTTTTGTCTCTGGATTTTGTGTCAACGGTGGCCGTGGAATGTCGGGGTGTCCTCAAGGGCCATGGACAATTCTTTCTCTGGTGATTTGGCCTGATCCCAAGGGGTTGGGATCATTCTGTGGATGGGAAGAGTCCTTCCTGTATTTTTTTTTTTTTTTACCTCAGGTGTCCCACCAAAAAGGGATTCCAGAGTAGAGCATTGAGTAGGGGTCACTAGACATCTCGAACTCTGGTTGAGATTGGGGGACTAGGGGCTTGGCAAGCCCCATATGTGGGCTGTTGTTCCAGTCACTAAGAGGCTTTATATGAGGATAGAGCTCACGCTGAGGGTCACAATGTGTGTTTGTGCAGATTGTGGCCCTCAGGGATCGGTGGGGCCTCCTAGTCCATGCTGCTTTCTCCTACAATGAATATTGGACAACATGCCAACCACTAGGTTTCTTGCCAAGGCGAAGGAGAAGTTCTGATTCTTGCATCACGTTCACTCCTGAGCAGTGAGTGGAGATAAGTTCAAGGTTCTGAAGGTGAAAACTGAGGTTGGGTAGAGATGATGGCCTAAAGCCATTGTGGGTGTGATATGCTCTATGTATGGCCAGCTGTCTGGGTGTTGGACTGGAGGTCTGCCCTCAGGCTGTGTCAGACAGGGCTTTAGTGCACAGGCTAGACTGTAAAATTGGGGTATGGTCGAGTGGCATGCAGGTTGTTACTCATTTGGCGTTTCTGGTTAGCCCTATAGGGCAACATTTTTCTTCTGGAGGGCAGGCAGAGTGCTGCATTGTGTCTCCAAAATTGCCAAACTGGAGGGGTGTGGCCAGGATTGTGAGGAAGGAAGTCTGAAAACACAAGCTAGCACGAGTTTTGGGGCCAAGAGCATGGCAGGCCCACTCTGCAAAGGCTGAATCGAGATCTCCTGCAGGTGAGGTCAGGGCGAGTATCAGACGCTGCCTCAAGCTGGAGTTTGTGTCCATGACGGCCCCTTCCTGAAGGGGGTGGAGGCGTCATGAGGCCAGGGAGGTTTCCCTACGCTGGGAGTTGTGAGCTGCTCCAAACTTCAAAGTTTCCTTCTTCAGGACAGTCGAGTATTATTGGATGGTTCCGGGATGCCCCATACAGAAAGACTCGAGAGCAGGGCCCTAAGCATGGATGCCGAGAAACGCCAACTCACCTTCCCATTGCCTGGTCGAGACAAGGAACGCTCAATCTGCGGGCTCTTGGGTGAGCTACCCAGAAGGCTGAGTTTAAATGGACTCTCCTGAGGATGAGTGATAATGTGGGTTGGTGGCCATGGAGACCGTGGAATGTGGCAGTAGCTAAGGGACTCTGCAGGATTCTCCAACCCGAAGGGCTTGACACAACTCCAACAAGGAAGCTTCCCATGTGGAGATGAGAGGTCTTCTGTCTGGTGCCTCAGGAAAGCCCTGTATGCTGGTCTTCGAACCCAGGCCTCTGAGGAGTGATACCTGGACACCAAAGCAAGAGTTCATAATAGGGCCTAGGGGCCTGTCTGGTTCAATCTTCTGTCTCCTTGGATATCTGTCTGTGTGTCTGCATGGAGGTAGTAGTTGCTCAGCTTGTGTCATAATGCCCCTATTTGTCCAGTGCGGCTTGCGGTAGTGGGATGTCCTTGGGGACCTTGAGGTTTCTACTATTTTGTAGAGTTGTGGCCAATGGAATAGGCAGTTTCTTAGGAGAGAGCAGGCACAGTACTGTGGTGTGGCTCCAGAGACCCCAGCCTGGGGGCTGTGTGGGCCATGGCTGTGCAGACAGACATCCAAAAACCCTAACTCAGCTCATTTTTGGGGCCGAGGTTACGGCAGGCCTGATCTACAGTCCATGAGGGGAGCTCCTCTGGATATGAAAGAAGGGTGAGAGGGAGGCAGTCGCTCAGGCTTTTGTCTCTGGATGTTTTGTCCACAATGGCCGTTTAATGTAGGAGTTGCCTCATGGGTCGTAGAAGTCTCCCTCTCTGGTAGTTTGTCCAGCCCCCAAGAGTTTGGGGTCATTCTGTGGGAAGGGAAGTGTCCTGTTTTCTGCTTCATGTGTCCCCCCAGTAGAGGGATTCTAGAGCATAGCAGTGGGTACTGACAACTGGAATACTCGCCCTCTGGTTAAGCCTGGGGGCCTATGGATATGACAAGCCCCATATGCAGGATCTTGGTCCAGCCATTGAGAGGCGTTACTTTAATACGGGACTCACGCTGCAGGTCACAATGCATGTCTGTGCCCTAGGCGGCCCTCAAGCACTGGCGTGGCCTTTCGGACAATGCAGGTTTTCCCACATTGAACGTTGGACAACATGCCAACCACAAGTTTTCTGGCCATGGGGAAGGAGGAATTCTAATTTCTGCATCATGTTCACCCCTGGGCAGTGATTGGAGATAAGGTCTAGGTTCTGAAGCCTGAAAACCGAGGTTGGGAAGAGATGACGACCTACAGCCATAGTGGGTCCTATGTGTCCAGGTTGGGGCCAGGTGTCTGGGTGTCGTTTGGGATGTCTTGTCTCAGGCTGTGCCAGACAGGGCATTAGTATACAGGGTGGGCTGTATAATTGCTTTACAATCGAGTGGCATGCATTAGAAAATCATTTGGGGTTTCTTATTAGCAGCATAGGGCAAAGTTTTTCTTCTGGAGGGCAGGCAGAGTGCTGCATTGTGGCTTCGGAATTCCCAAACTGGAGGGCTTGTGGGCCAGGAGAGTGAGGACGGAAGTCTGAGAACACAAGCTAGGCTTAGGTTTCGGGGCAAGGACATGGCAGGCACACTCTGCAGAGCTGAATTGAGATCTCATGCGTCTGAAGTCAGGTCGAGGTTCCCACTTTGGCTCAGGTTTGAGTTTCTGTCCATGTTGGCCCCTTCAGGAAAGGGGGGGCATTATGAGGCCATGGGGGTTTTCCCACTTTTGGAGTTGTGAGATGCTCCAAACCGCAAGGATTCCTTCTGTGGGACAATTAAGATTTGTTGGATGGCTCCAGGACGTCTTATAAGGTATTTTTCCAGAACAGGGTTCTAAGTATGGATGCCTGGGCAGCCAGCCTCACATTCCAATTGTCTCCTAGCAACAAGAAACGTTTGATCTGCTGGCTTGGGGTAGCAACAGAGGGGGCTGAGTTGAAATGGACTTTCCTGAGGATGGTCTTAATGTTGGTTTGATTCCATGGAGACCTTGGTATGGGGCAGTGGCACCAGGGCCCTGAAGGATTCTCCTAACCAGAGGTTATGACAAAGCTCCAATGAGGAAGTTTTCCATGGGGAGACGAGATTTGTTCTTATTGGTGCCTCAGGAAACCACCATATGCTGGTATTGGAAACGAGGCCTCTGAGGAGAGATGCCTGGAAACCAAAGCAATGGATCTGATTAGGGCCTAGGGGCCTGTCCGGTTCAATATTCTTCTCTGGGGACATCTGTTGTCTGAGTGGAGGTAGTTGCTCAGCTGGTTTGAGATCACCCCTGTTTGTCCTGGGCGGCCTACACTATTGGGATGGCCTCGGTGACTTTGGAGGTTTTGCCTCATTTGCAAGGTTGTGGCCAATGGAATGGGAAGAATTCCCTTGAAAGAGAAGCACAGTCCTGAGGTGTGGCTCCAGGGACCCAAGTGTGGTGCGTGTGTGGTCCAGGGCTATTTGGACAAAAGTCTGAAAACACAAACTCCACTTAGGTTGTGGGATGTAGGTATGGCCGGCCCGATCTATAGACCGTGAGGAGACCTCTTCGGGATATGAACAAAGGGCGAATGTGAGGTGCTTGCTCATGCTTTTTTTTTTTTTTTCTGGAAATGTGTCACCGATTGCCATGGAATGTCGGGGTGTCTTCATGCGCCATCGATGAGGCTCCCTTTCTGGGGATTTGACCCGATCCCAAGAGTTTGGGGTCATTCTGTGGGAAGGGAGGAGGCCTTTCTGTTTTTTTTTTTGTTTGTTTATTTTTTTTTATTTTTTTTTTTAACCTCCGGTGGACCACCAAAATAGGGATTCCAGAGCAGAGTCGTGGGTGGGGGCAACAGGACAACCAGACCTCTGGTTAACATTGGGACCTAAGAACATGGCAAGCCCCTTATGTGGGCTCTTGGTCCAGAAACTGAGAGGCCTTCCTTGAGGATAGGTCTCACACTGAGTTTCACAATGTGTTTTTGTGCCCAAGGAGCCCCTCAAGTCAGGGCGTGGCCTAATGTACCATGCTGGTTTCTCCTACACTGAACGTTGCACAGTATGGGAACCACAAGTTTTCTGGCAATGGGGAAGATGGAGTTCTAATTTCTGCAACACTTTCACTCCTGGACTGTGATTGGATTTAAGGTCTAGGTTCTGAAGCCTGAAAACTGAGGTTGGGAAGAGATGAAGCCCTAAGGCCATGGTGTGTCTGATGTGCTCAGTGTTCGGCCAGCTGTTGAGTGTGGGTTGGGAGGTGCAGACTCAGGCTGTGGCAGACAGGGAATTAGTGCCCAGGCTAGACTGTATCATTGGGGTGCAGTCGAGTTTTGTGCAGGATGGTACTCATTTGTGGTTACTGGGTAGCCCCAGAGGGCAACGTTTTTCTTCTGGAGGGAAGACACAGTGCCACATAGTGGCTGCAGAATTCCCAAACTGGAAGGCTTGTGGGCCAGGAGTGTGAGGAAAAAATTCTGAGAACACAAGCCAGACTTAGATTTCGGGGTGAGGGGACGGCAGGCACCCTCTGCAGAGATGATTCGAGATCCCGTATACCTGAAGACAGAGCTAGGATCAGACGTTTTCTTAGGTCGGAGTTTCTGTCCATGACGGCCCCATCATGAAGGGAAGGGTGTCACGAGGACATGGAGGTTTTCCCACGATGGGAATTGTGAGATGCTCCAAACCACAATGATTTCTTCTGTGGGACAGTCGAGACCTGTTGGATGGCTCCAGGATATCCCATAAGGAAGTTATCCAGAGCAGGGTTCTAAGGATGGATGCCTGGGCAGCCTGCCTCCCATTCCAGGTGTCTCATAGAGCCAAGGCAAGTTCGATCTGCTGGATCTAGGGGAGCAACCGAGGCGGGTGTTTTGAAATGGGTGAGTTGAGGATGGGTCATAATGTGCATTTGTGTCCATGTAGACCTTGGAATGGGGTGCTTGATCCGGGGCCTTGAGGGATGTTCATAACCGGAGGTTTTTATGGAGCTCTAAAGAGTATATTTCCTATGTAGAGAAGAGAATTGTTTTGATGAGTGCCTAAGGAATCTCCCATATGCTGGTATTGGAAACCAGGCCTCTGACGAGAGATGACTGGAATCAAAATCAATGGATCTGATTAGAGCCTCAGTGCCCGTCCAGTTCAATCTTATTCTATGGGAATATCTGTCTCTGGGTCTGAGTGGAGGTGGTTTCCTAACATGTGAAAGATCATCCCTGTGTGTCCTGGTCAGCCAACACAATTCGGATGGCCTGGGGGAGTTTGGAGGATTCTCCTAATCTATAGGTTTGTGGCCAATGGAAATGGCAGAATTCCCCTGGAGAGGGAAGCCACAGTCCTGAGGTGTGGCTGCAGGGGCCCCAGCTTGGATGGTGTGTGGGCCAGGACTGTGGGGACAGAAGTCTGAAAACACAAACTCAGCTTAGGTTTGGGGATGTATGTATGAAGGCTCGATCTACAGACCGTGAGAATTTTCCGGGCTATGAACAAAGGGCGAGTATGTGGCGCTTGCTCAGGGTTTTGTCTCTGGATTTTGTGTCAACGGTGGCCGTGGAATGTCGGGGTGTCCGCAAGGGCCATGGACAATTCTTTCTCTGGTGATTTGACCTGATCCCAAGGGGTTGGGATCATTCTGTGGATGGGAAGAGTCCTTCCTGTATTTTTTTTTTTTACCTCAGGTGTCCCACCAAAAAGGGATTCCAGAGTAGAGCATTGAGTAGGGGTCACTAGACATCTCGAACTCTGGTTGAGATTGGGGGACTAGGGGCTTGGCAAGCCCCATATGTGGGCTGTTGTTCCAGTCACTAAGAGGCTTTATATGAGGATAGAGCTCACGCTGAGGGTCACAATGTGTGTTTGTGCAGATTGTGGCCCTCAGGGATAGGTGGGGCCTCATAGTCCATGCTGCTTTCTCCTACAATGAACTTTGGACAACATGCCAACCACTAGGTTTCTTGCCAAGGCGAAGGAGAAGTTCTGATTCTTGCATCACGTTCACTCCTGAGCAGTGAGTGGAGATAAGTTCAAGGTTCTGAAGGTGAAAACTGAGGTTGGGTAGAGATGATGGCCTAAAGCCATTGTGGGTGTGATATGCTCTGTGTATGGCCAGCTGTCTGGGTGTTGGACTGGAGGTCTGCTCTCAGGCTCTGTCAGACAGGGCTTTAGTGCACAGGCTAGACTGTGAAATTGGAGTATGGTCGAGTGGCATGCAGTTTGTTACTCATTTGGCGTTTCTGGTTAGCCCTATAGGGCAACATTTTTCTTCTGGAGGGCAGGCAGAGTGCTGCATTGTGTCTCCAAAATTGCCAAACTGGAGGGGTGTGGCCAGGATTGTGAGGAAGGAAGTCTGAAAACACAAGCTAGCACGAGTTTTGGGGCCAAGAGCATGGCAGGCCCACTCTGCAAAGGCTGAATCGAGATCTCCTGCAGGTGAGGTCAGGGCGAGTATCAGACGTTGCCTCAAGCTGGAGTTTGTGTCCATGACGGCCCCTTCCTGAAGGGGGTGGAGGCGTCATGAGGCCAGGGAGGTTTCCCTACGCTGGGAGTTGTGAGCTGCTCCAAACTTCAAAGTTTCCTTCTTCAGGACAGTCGAGTATTATTGGATGGTTCCAGGATGCCCCATACAGAAAGACTCGAGAGCAGGGCCCTAAGCATGGATGCCGAGAAACGCCAACTCACCTTCCCATTGCCTGGTCGAGACAAGGAACGCTCAATCTGCGGGCTCTTGGGTGAGCTACCCAGAAGGCTGAGTTTAAATGGACTCTCCTGAGGATGAGTCATAATGTGGGTTGGTGGCCATGGAGACCTTGGAATGTGGCAGTAGCTAAGGGACTCTGCAGGATTCTCCAACCCGAAGGGCTTGACACAACTCCAACAAGGAAGCTTCCCATGTGGAGATGAGAGGTCTTCTGTCTGGTGCCTCAGGAAAGCCCTGTATGCTGGTCTTCGAACCCAGGCCTCTGAGGACTGATACCTGGACACCAAAGCAAGAGTTCATAATAGGGCCTAGGGGCCTGTCTGGTTCAATCTTCTGTCTCTGCGGATATCTGTCTGTGTGTCTGCATGGAGGTAGTAGTTGCTCAGCTTGTGTCATAATGCCCCTATTTGTCCAGTGCGGCTTGCGGTAGTGGGATGTCCTTGGGGACCTTGAGGTTTCTACTATTTTGTAGAGTTGTGGCCAATGGAATAGGCAGTTTCTTAGGAGAGAGCAGGCACAGTTCTGTGGTGTGGCTCCAGAGACCCCAGCCTGGGGGCTGTGTGGGCCATGGCTGTGCAGACAGACATCCAAAAACCCTAACTCAGCTCATTTTTGGGGCCGAGGTTACGGCAGGCCTGATCTACAGTCCATGAGGGGAGCTCCTCTGGATATGAAAGAAGGGTGAGAGGGAGGCAGTCGCTCAGGCTTTTGTCTCTGGATGTTTTGTCCACAATGGCCGTTTAATGTAGGAGTTGCCTCATGGGTCGTAGAAGTCTCCCTCTCTGGTAGTTTGTCCAGCCCCCAAGAGTTTGGGGTCATTCTGTGGGAAGGGAAGTGTCCTGTTTTCTGCTTCATGTGTCCCCCCAGTAGAGGGATTCTAGAGCATAGCAGTGGGTACTGACAACTGGAATACTCGCCCTCTGGTTAAGCCTGGGGGCCTATGGATATGACAAGCCCCATATGCAGGATCTTGGTCCAGCCATTGAGAGGCGTTACTTTAATACGGGACTCACGCTGCAGGTCACAATGCATGTCTGTGCCCTAGGCGGCCCTCAAGCACTGGCGTGGCCTTTCGGACAATGCAGGTTTTCCCACATTGAACGTTGGACAACATGCCAACCACAAGTTTTCTGGCCATGGGGAAGGAGGAATTCTAATTTCTGCATCACGTTCACCCCTGGGCAGTGATTGGAGATAAGGTCTAGGTTCTGAAGCCTGAAAACCGAGGTTGGGAAGAGATGACGACCTACAGCCATAGTGGGTCCTATGTGTCCAGGTTGGGGCCAGGTGTCTGGGTGTCGTTTGGGATGTCTTGTCTCAGGCTGTGCCAGACAGGGCATTAGTATACAGGGTGGGCTGTATAATTGCTTTACAATCGAGTGGCATGCATTAGAAAATCATTTGGGGTTTCTTATTAGCAGCATAGGGCAAAGTTTTTCTTCTGGAGGGCAGGCAGAGTGCTGCATTGTGGCTTCGGAATTCCCAAACTGGAGGGCTTGTGGGCCAGGAGAGTGAGGACGGAAGTCTGAGAACACAAGCTAGGCTTAGGTTTCGGGGCAAGGACATGGCAGGCACACTCTGCAGAGCTGAATTGAGATCTCATGCGTCTGAAGTCAGGTCGAGGTTCAGACTTTGGCTCAGGTTTGAGTTTCTGTCCATGTTGGCCCCTTCAGGAAAGGGGGGGCATTATGAGGCCATGGGGGTTTTCCCACTTTTGGAGTTGTGAGATGCTCCAAACCGCAAGGATTCCTTCTGTGGGACAATTAAGATTTGTTGGATGGCTCCAGGACGTCTTATAAGGTATTTTTCCAGAACAGGGTTCTAAGTATGGATGCCTGGGCAGCCAGCCTCACATTCCAATTGTCTCCTAGCAACAAGAAACGTTTGATCTGCTGGCTTGGGGTAGCAACAGAGGGGGCTGAGTTGAAATGGACTTTCCTGAGGATGGTCTTAATGTTGGTTTGAGTCCATGGAGACCTTGGTATGGGGCAGTGGCACCAGGGCCCTGAAGGATTCTCCTAACCAGAGGTTAGGACAAAGCTCCAATGAGGAAGTTTTCCATGGGGAGACGAGATTTGTTCTTATTGGTGCCTCAGGAAACCACCATATGCTGGTATTGGAAACGAGGCCTCTGAGGAGAGATGCCTGGAAACCAAAGCAATGGATCTGATTAGGGCCTAGGGGCCTGTCCGGTTCAATATTCTTCTCTGGGGACATCTGTTGTCTGAGTGGAGGTAGTTGCTCAGCTGGTTTGAGATCACCCCTGTTTGTCCTGGGCGGCCTACACTATTGGGATGGCCTCGGTGACTTTGGAGGTTTTGCCTCATTTGCAAGGTTGTGGCCAATGGAATGGGAAGAATTCCCTTGAAAGAGAAGCACAGTCCTGAGGTGTGGCTCCAGGGACCCAAGTGTGGTGCGTGTGTGGTCCAGGGCTATTTGGACAAAAGTCTGAAAACACAAACTCTACTTAGGTTGTGGGATGTAGGTATGGCCGGCCCGATCTATAGACCGTGAGGAGACCTCTTCGGGATATGAACAAAGGGCGAATGTGAGGTGCTTGCTCATGCTTTTTTTTTTTTTTTTCTGGAAATGTGTCACCGATTGCCATGGAATGTCGGGGTGTCTTCATGGGCCATCGATGAGGCTCCCTTTCTGGGGATTTGACCCGATCCCAAGAGTTTGGGGTCATTCTGTGGGAAGGGAGGAGGCCTTTCTGTTTTTTTTTTTTTTTTTGTTTATTTATTTTTATTATTATTTTTTTTAACCTCCGGTGGACCACCAAAAGAGGGATTCCAGAGCAGAGTCGTGGGTGGGGGCAACAGGACAACCAGACCTCTGGTTAACATTGGGACCTAAGAACATGGCAAGCCCCTTATGTGGGCCCTTGGTCCAGAAACTGAGAGGCCTTCCTTGAGGATAGGTCTCACACTGAGTTTCACAATGTGTTTTTGTGCCCAAGGAGCCCCTCAAGTCAGGGCGTGGCCTAATGTACCATGCTGGTTTCTCCTACACTGAACGTTGCACAGTATGGGAACCACAAGTTTTCTGGCAAAGGGGAAGATGGAGTTCTAATTTCTGCAACACTTTCACTCCTGGACTGTGATTGGATTTAAGGTCTAGGTTCTGAAGCCTGAAAACTGAGGTTGGGAAGAGATGAAGCCCTAAGGCCATGGTGTGTCTGATGTGCTCAGTGTTCGGCCAGCTGTTGAGTGTGGGTTGGGAGGTGCAGACTCAGGCTGTGGCAGACAGGGAATTAGTGCCCAGGCTAGACTGTATCATTGGGGTGCAGTCGAGTTTTGTGCAGGATGGTACTCATTTGTGGTTACTGGGTAGCCCCAGAGGGCAACGTTTTTCTTCTGGAGGGAAGACACAGTGCCACATAGTGGCTGCAGAATTCCCAAACTGGAAGGCTTGTGGGCCAGTAGTGTGAGGAAAAAATTCTGAGAACACAAGCCGGACTTAGATTTCGGGGTGAAGGGACGGCAGGCACCCTCTGCAGAGATGATTCGAGATCCCGTATACCTGAAGACAGAGCTAGGATCAGACGTTTTCTTAGGTCGGAGTTTCTGTCCATGACGGCCCCATCATGAAGGGAAGGGTGTCACGAGGACATGGAGGTTTTCCCACGATGGGAATTGTGAGATGCTCCAAACCACAATGATTCCTTCTGTGGGACAGTCGAGACCTGTTGGATGGCTCCAGGACATCCCATAAGGAAGTTATCCAGAGCAGGGTTCTAAAGATGGATGCCTGGGCAGCCTGCCTCCCATTCCAGGTGTCTCATAGAGCCAAGGCAAGTTCGATCTGCTGGATCTAGGGGAGCAACCGAGGCGGGTGTTTTGAAATGGGTGAGTTGAGGATGGGTCATAATGTGCATTTGTGTCCATGTAGACCTTGGAATGGGGTGCTTGATCCGGGGCCTTGAGGGATGTTCATAACCGGAGGTTTTGATGGAGCTCTAACGAGTATATTTCCTATGTAGAGAAGAGAATTGTTTTGATGAGTGCCTAAGGAATCTCCCATATGCTGGTATTGGAAACCAGGCCTCTGACGAGAGATGACTGGAATCAAAATCAATGGATCTGATTAGAGCCTCAGTGCCCGTCCAGTTCAATCTTATTCTATGGGAATATCTGTCTCTGGGTCTGAGTGGAGGTGGTTTCCTAACATGTGAAAGATCATCCCTGTGTGTCCTGGTCAGCCAACACAATTCGGATGGCCTGGGGGAGTTTGGAGGATTCTCCTAATCTATAGGGTTGTGGCCAATGGAAATGGCAGAATTCCCCTGGAGAGGGAAGCCACAGTCCTGAGGTGTGGCTCCAGGGGCCCCAGCTTGGATGGTGTGTGGGCCAGGACTGTGGGGACAGAAGTCTGAAAACACAAACTCAGCTTAGGTTTGGGGATGTATGTATGAAGGCTCGATCTACAGACCGTGAGAATTTTCCGGGCTATGAACAAAGGGCGAGTATGTGGCGCTTGCTCAGGGTTTTGTCTCTGGATTTTGTGTCAACGGTGGCCGTGGAATGTCGGGGTGTCCTCAAGGGCCATGGACAATTCTTTCTCTGGTGATTTGGCCTGATCCCAAGGGGTTGGGATCATTCTGTGGATGGGAAGAGTCCTTCCTGTATTTTTTTTTTTTTTTTTTACCTCAGGTGTCCCACCAAAAAGGGATTCCAGAGTAGAGCATTGAGTAGGGGTCACTAGACATCTCGAACTCTGGTTGAGATTGGGGGACTAGGGGCTTGGCAAGCCCCATATGTGGGCTGTTGTTCCAGTCACTAAGAGGCTTTATATGAGGATAGAGCTCACGCTGAGGGTCACAATGTGTGTTTGTGCAGATTGTGGCCCTCAGGGATAGGTGGGGCCTCCTAGTCCATGCTGCTTTCTCCTACAATGAACTTTGGACAACATGCCAACCACTAGGTTTCTTGCCAAGGCGAAGGAGAAGTTCTGATTCTTGCATCACGTTCACTCCTGAGCAGTGAGTGGAGATAAGTTCAAGGTTCTGAAGGTGAAAACTGAGGTTGGGTAGAGATGATGGCCTAAAGCCATTGTGGGTGTGATATGCTCTATGTATGGCCAGCTGTCTGGGTGTTGGACTGGAGGTCTGCCCTCAGGCTGTGTCAGACAGGGCTTTAGTGCACAGGCTAGACTGTAAAATTGGGGTATGGTCGAGTGGCATGCAGGTTGTTACTCATTTGGCGTTTCTGGTTAGCCCTATAGGGCAACATTTTTCTTCTGGAGGGCAGGCAGAGTGCTGCATTGTGTCTCCAAAATTGCCAAACTGGAGGGGTGTGGCCAGGATTGTGAGGAAGGAAGTCTGAAAACACAAGCTAGCACGAGTTTTGGGGCCAAGAGCATGGCAGGCCCACTCTGCAAAGGCTGAATCGAGATCTCCTGCAGGTGAGGTCAGGGCGAGTATCAGACGTTGCCTCAAGCTGGAGTTTGTGTCCATGACGGCCCCTTCCTGAAGGGGGTGGAGGCGTCATGAGGCCAGGGAGGTTTCCCTACGCTGGGAGTTGTGAGCTGCTCCAAACTTCAAAGTTTCCTTCTTCAGGACAGTCGAGTATTATTGGATGGTTCCAGGATGCCCCATACAGAAAGACTCGAGAGCAGGGCCCTAAGCATGGATGCCGAGAAACGCCAACTCACCTTCCCATTGCCTGGTCGAGACAAGGAACGCTCAATCTGCGGGCTCTTGGGTGAGCTACCCAGAAGGCTGAGTTTAAATGGACTCTCCTGAGGATGAGTCATAATGTGGGTTGGTGGCCATGGAGACCGTGGAATGTGGCAGTAGCTAAGGGACTCTGCAGGATTCTCCAACCCGAAGGGCTTGACACAACTCCAACAAGGAAGCTTCCCATGTGGAGATGAGAGGTCTTCTGTCTGGTGCCTCAGGAAAGCCCTGTATGCTGGTCTTCGAACCCAGGCCTCTGAGGAGTGATACCTGGACACCAAAGCAAGAGTTCATAATAGGGCCTAGGGGCCTGTCTGGTTCAATCTTCTGTCTCTGCGGATATCTGTCTGTGTGTCTGCATGGAGGTAGTAGTTGCTCAGCTTGTGTCATAATGCCCCTATTTGTCCAGTGCGGCTTGCGGTAGTGGGATGTCCTTGGGGACCTTGAGGTTTCTACTATTTTGTAGAGTTGTGGCCAATGGAATAGGCAGTTTCTTAGGAGAGAGCAGGCACAGTACTGTGGTGTGGCTCCAGAGACCCCAGCCTGGGGGCTGTGTGGGCCATGGCTGTGCAGACAGACATCCAAAAACCCTAACTCAGCTCATTTTTGGGGCCGAGGTTACGGCAGGCCTGATCTACAGTCCATGAGGGGAGCTCCTCTGGATATGAAAGAAGGGTGAGAGGGAGGCAGTCGCTCAGGCTTTTGTCTCTGGATGTTTTGTCCACAATGGCCGTTTAATGTAGGAGTTGCCTCATGGGTCGTAGAAGTCTCCCTCTCTGGTAGTTTGTCCAGCCCCCAAGAGTTTGTGGTCATTCTGTGGGAAGGGAAGTGTCCTGTTTTCTGCTTCATGTGTCCCCCCAGTAGAGGGATTCTAGAGCATAGCAGTGGGTACTGACAACTGGAATACTCGCCCTCTGGTTAAGCCTGGGGGCCTATGGATATGACAAGCCCCATATGCAGGATCTTGGTCCAGCCATTGAGAGGCGTTACTTTAATACGGGACTCACGCTGCAGGTCACAATGCATGTCTGTGCCCTAGGCGGCCCTCAAGCACTGGCGTGGCCTTTCGGACAATGCAGGTTTTCCCACATTGAACGTTGGACAACATGCCAACCACAAGTTTTCTGGCCATGGGGAAGGAGGAATTCTAATTTCTGCATCACGTTCACCCCTGGGCAGTGATTGGAGATAAGGTCTAGGTTCTGAAGCCTGAAAACCGAGGTTGGGAAGAGATGACGACCTACAGCCATAGTGGGTCCTATGTGTCCAGGTTGGGGCCAGGTGTCTGGGTGTCGTTTGGGATGTCTTGTCTCAGGCTGTGCCAGACAGGGCATTAGTATACAGGGTGGGCTGTATAATTGCTTTACAATCGAGTGGCATGCATTAGAAAATCATTTGGGGTTTCTTATTAGCAGCATAGGGCAAAGTTTTTCTTCTGGAGGGCAGGCAGAGTGCTGCATTGTGGCTTCGGAATTCCCAAACTGGAGGGCTTGTGGGCCAGGAGAGTGAGGACGGAAGTCTGAGAACACAAGCTAGGCTTAGGTTTCGGGGCAAGGACATGGCAGGCACACTCTGCAGAGCTGAATTGAGATCTCATGCGTCTGAAGTCAGGTCGAGGTTCAGACTTTGGCTCAGGTTTGAGTTTCTGTCCATGTTGGCCCCTTCAGGAAGGGGGGGCATTATGAGGCCATGGGGGTTTTCCCACTTTTGGAGTTGTGAGATGCTCCAAACCGCAAGGATTCCTTCTGTGGGACAATTAAGATTTGTTGGATGGCTCCAGGACGTCTTATAAGGTATTTTTCCAGAACAGGGTTCTAAGTATGGATGCCTGGGCAGCCAGCCTCACATTCCAATTGTCTCCTAGCAACAAGAAACGTTTGATCTGCTGGCTTGGGGTAGCAACAGAGGGGGCTGAGTTGAAATGGACTTTCCTGAGGATGGTCTTAATGTTGGTTTGAGTCCATGGAGACCTTGGTATGGGGCAGTGGCACCAGGGCCCTGAAGGATTCTCCTAACCAGAGTTTATGACAAAGCTCCAATGAGCAAGTTTTCCATGGGGAGACGAGATTTGTTCTTATTGGTGCCTCAGGAAACCACCATATGCTGGTATTGGAAACGAGGCCTCTGAGGAGAGATGCCTGGAAACCAAAGCAATGGATCTGATTAGGGCCTAGGGGCCTGTCCGGTTCAATATTCTTCTCTGGGGACATCTGTTGTCTGAGTGGAGGTAGTTGCTCAGCTGGTTTGAGATCACCCCTGTTTGTCCTGGGCGGCCTACACTATTGGGATGGCCTCGGTGACTTTGGAGGTTTTTCCTAATTTGCAAAGTTGTGGCCAATGGAATGGGAAGAATTCCCTTGAAAGGGAAGCACAGTCCTGAGGTGTGGCTCCAGGGACCCAAGTGTGGAGCGTGTGTGGTCCAGGGCTATTTGGACAAAAGTCTGAAAACACAAACTCCACTTAGGTTGTGGGATGTAGGTATGGCCGGCCCGATCTATAGACCGTGAGGAGACCTCTTCGGGATATGAACAAAGGGCGAATGTGAGGTGCTAGCTCATGCTTTTTTTTTTTTTTTTCTGGAAATGTGTCACCGATTGCCATGGAATGTAGGGGTGTCCTCATGGGCCATCGATGAGGCTCCCTTTCTGGGGATTTGACCCGATCCCAAGAGTTTGGGGTCATTCTGTGGGAAGGGAGGAGGCCTTCTGGTTTTTTTTGTTTATTTATTTATTTATTTATTTATTTATTTATTTATTTATTTTTTTACCTAAGGTGGACCACCAAAAGAGGGATTCCAGAGCAGATTCGTCGGTGGGTCAACTGGACAACCAGACCTCTGGTTAACATTGGGACCTAAGAACATGGCAAGCCCCTTATGTGGGCTCTTGGTCCAGACACTGAGAGGCCTTCCTTGAGGATAGTTCTCACACTGAGTTTCACAAAGTGTTTTTGTGCCCAAGGAGCCCCTCAAGTCAGGGCGTGGCCTAATGTACCATGCTGGTTTCTCCTACACTGAACGTTGCACAGTATGGGAACCACAAGTTTTCTGGCAATGGGGAAGATGGAGTTCTAATTTCTGCAACACTTTCACTCCTGGACTGTGATTGGATTTAAGGTCTAGGTTCTGAAGCCTGAAAACTGAGGTTGGGAAGAGATGAAACCCTAAGGCCATGGTGTGTCCGATGTGCTCAGTGTTCGGCCAGCTGTTGAGTGTGGGTTGGGAGGTGCAGGCTCAGGCTGTGGAAGACAGGGAATTAGTGCCCAGGCTAGACTGTATCATTGGGGTGCAGTCGAGTTTCGTGCAGGATGGTACTCATTTGTGGTTACTGGGTAGCCCCAGAGGGCAACGTTTTTCTTCTGGAGGGAAGACACAGTGCCACATAGTGGCTGCAGAATTCCCAAACTGGAAGGCTTGTGGGCCAGGAGTGTGAGGAAAAAATTCTGAGAACACAAGCCTGACTTAGATTTCGGGGTGAGGGGACGGCAGGCACCCTCTGCAGAGATGATTCGAGATCCCGTATACCTGAAGACAGAGCTAGGATCAGACGTTGGCTTACGTCGCAGTTTCTGTCCATGAAGGCCCCTCCATGAAGGGGAGGATGTCACGAGGACATGGAGGTTTTCCCACGATGGGAATTGTTAGATGCTCCAAACCACAATGATTCCTTCTGTGGGACAGTCGAGACCTGTTGGATGGCTCTAGGACATCCCATAAGGAAGTTATCCAGAGCAGGGTTCTAAGGATGGATGCTTGCGCAGCCTGCCTTTCATTCCAGGTGTCTCATAGAGCCAAGGCAAGTTCGATCTGCTGGATCTAGGGGAGCAACCGAGGCGGGTGTGTTGAAATGGGTGAGTTGAGGATGGGTCATAATGTGCATTTGTGTCCATGTAGACCTTGGAATGGGGTGCTTGATCCGGGGCCTTGAGGGATGTTCATAACCGGAGGTTTTGATGGAGCTCTAAAGAGTATGATTCTTATGTAGAGAAGAGAATTGTTTTGATGAGTGCCTAAGGAATTTCCCATATGCTGGTATGGGAAATCAGGCCTCTGAGGAGAGATGACTGGAATCAAAAGAAATGGATCTAATTAGGGCCTAAGTGCCCGTCCAGTTCAATCTTATTCTATGGGGATATCTGTCTCTGGGTCTGAGTGGAGGTGGTTTCCTAACTTGTGAAAGATCATCCCTGTGTTTCCTGGGCAGCCAACACAATTCGGATGGCCTGGGGGAGTTTGGAGGATTCTCCTAATCTATAGGGTTGTGGCCAATGGAAATGGCAGAATTCCCCTGGAGAGGGAAGCCACAGTCCTGAGGTGTGGCTCCAGGGGCCCCAGCTTGGATGGTGTGTGGGCCAGGACTGTGGGGACAGAAGTCTGAAAACACAAACTCAGCTTAGGTTTGGGGATGTATGTATGAAGGCTCGATCTACAGACCGTGAGAATTTTCCGGGCTATGAACAAAGGGCGAGTATGTGGCGCTTGCTCAGGGTTTTGTCTCTGGATTTTGTGTCAATGGTGGCCGTGGAATGTCGGGGTGTCCTCAAGGGCCATGGACAATTCTTTCTCTGGTGATTTGGCCTGATCTCAAGTGGTTCGGATCATTCTGTGGATGGGAAGAGTCCTTTCTGTATTTTTTTTTTTTATCTCCTGTGTCCCACCAAAGAGGGATTCCCGAGTAGAGCCCTGAGTAGGGGTGACTAGACATCTCGAACTCTGGTTGAGATTGGGGGACTAGGGGCTTGGCAAGCCCCATATGTGGGCTGTTGTTCCAGTGACTAAGAGGCTTTACATGAGGATAGGGCTCACGCTGAGGGTCACAATGTGTGTTTGTGCAAATTGTGGCCCTCAGGGATAGGTGGGGCCTCATAGTCCATGCTGCTTTCTCCTACAATGAACATTGGACAACATGCCAACCTCTAGGTTTCTTGCCAAGGCGAAGGAGAAATTCTTATTCTTTCATCACGTTCACTCCTGAGCAGGGAGTGGAGATAAGGTCTAGGTTCTGAAGGTGAAAACTGAGGTTGTGTAGAGATGATGGCCTAAAGCCATTGTGGGTGTGATATGCTCTGTGTTACGGCCAGCTGTCTGGGTGTTGGACTGGAGGTCTGCCCTCAGGCTGTGTCAGACAGGGCTTAGTGCACAGGCTAGACTGTATAATTGGGGTATGGTCGAGTGGCATGCAGGTTGTTACTCATTTGGCGTTTCTGGTTAGCCCTATAGGGCAACATTTTTCTTCTGGAGGGCAGGCAGAGTGCTGCATTGTGTCTCCAGAATTGCCAAACTGGAGGGGTGTGGCCAGGATTGTGAGGAAGGAAGTCTGAAAACACAAGCTAGCACGAGTTTGGGGGCCAAGAACATGGCAGGCCCACTCTGCAGAGGCTGAATCGAGATCTCCTGCAGTTGAGGTCAGGGCGATTATCAGATGTTGCCTCAAGCTGGAGTTTGTGTCCATGACGGCCCCTTCCTGAAGGGGGTGGGGGCGTCATGAGGCCAGGGAGGTTTCCCTAAGCTGGGAGTTGTGAGCTGCTCCAAACTTCAAAGTTTCCTTCTTCAGAACAGTCGAGGACTATTGGATGGTTCCAGGAAGCCACATACAGAAAGACTCGAGAGCAGGGGCCTAAGCATGGATGCCGAGAAACGCCAACTCACCTTCCCATTGCCTGGTCGAGACAAGGCACGCTCAATCTGCGGGCTCTTGGGTGAGCTACCCAGAAGGCTGAGTTTAAATGGACTCTCCTGAGGATGAGTCATAATGTGGGTTGGTGGCCATGGAGACCTTGGAATGTGGCAGTAGCTAAGGGACTCTGCAGGATTCTCCAACCCGAAGGGCTTGACACAACTCCAACAAGGAAGCTTCCCATGTGGAGATGAGAGGTCTTCTGTCTGGTGCCTCAGGAAAGCCCCGTATGCTGGTCTTCGAACCCAGGCCTCTGAGGAGTGATACCTGGACACCAAAGCAAGAGTTCATAATAGGGCCTAGGGGCCTGTCTGGTTCAATCTTCTGTCTCTGCGGATATCTGTCTGTGTGTCTGCATGGAGGTAGTATTTGCTCAGCTTGTGTCATAATGCCCCTATTTGTCCAGTTCGGCTTGCGGTAGTGGGATGTCCTTGGGGACCTGAGGTTTCTACTATTTTGTAGAGTTGTGGCCAATGGAATGGGCAGTTTCTTAGGAGAGAGCAGGCACAGTTCTGTGGTGTGGCTCCAGAGACCCCAGCCTGGGGGCTGTGTGGGCCATGGCTGTGCAGACAGACATCCAAAAACCCAAACTCAGCTCAGGTTTGGGGCCGAGGTTACAGCAGGCCTGATCTACAGTCCATGAGGGGAGCTCCTCTGGATATGAGAGAAGGGTGAGAGGGAGGCAGTCGCTCAGGCTTTTGTCTCTGGATGTTTTGTCCACAATGGCCGTTTAATGTAGGAGTTGCCTCATGGTTCGTAGAAGTCTCCCTCTCTGGTAGTTTGTCCAGCCCCAAGACTTTGGGGTCATTCTGTGGGAAGGGAAGTGTCCTGTTTTCTGCTTCATGTGTCCCCCCAGTAGAGGGATTCTAGAGCATAGCAGTGGGTACTGACAACTGGAATACTCGCCCTCTGGTTAAGCCTGGGGGCCTATGGATATGACAAGCCCCATATGCAGGATCTTGGTCCAGCCACTGAAAGGCGTTACTTTAATACGGGACTCACGGTGCAGGTCACAATGCATGTCTGCGCCCTAGGCGGCCCTCAAGCACTGGCGTGGCCTTTCGGACAATGCAGGTTTTCCCACATTGAACGTTGGACAACATGCCAACCACAAGTTCTCTGGCCATGGGGAGGGAGGAATTCTAATTTCTGCATCACGTTCACCCCTGGGCAGTGATTGGAGATAAGGTCTAGGTTCTGAAGCCTGAAAACCGAGGTTGGGAAGAGATGACGACCTACAGCCATAGCGGGTCCTATGTGTCCAGGTTGGGGCCAGGTGTCTGGGTGTCGTTTGGGATGTCTTGTCTCAGGCTGTGCCAGACAGGTCATTAGTATACAGGTTGGGCTGTATAATTGCTTTACAATCGAGTGGCATGCATTAGAAAATCATTTGGGGTTTCTTATTAGCAGCATAGGGCAAAGTTTTTCTTCTGGAGGGCAGGCAGAGTGCTGCATTGTGGCTTCGGAATTCCCAAACTGGAGGGCTTGTGGGCCAGGAGAGTGAGGACGGAAGTCTGAGAACACAAGCTAGGCTTAGGTTTCGGGGCAAGGACATGGCAGGCACACTCTGCAGAGCTGAATTGAGATCTCATGCGTCTGAAGTCAGGTCGAGGTTCCCACTTTGGCTCAGGTTTGAGTTTCTGTCCATGTTGGCCCCTTCAGGAATTGGGGGCATTATGAGGCCATGGGGGTTTTCCCACTATTGGAGTTGTGAGATGCTCCAAACCGCAAGGATTCCTTCTGTGGGACAATTAAGATTTGTTGGATGGCTCCAGGACGTCTTATAAGGTATTTTTCCAGAACAGTGTTCGAAGTATGGATGCCTGGGCAGCAAGCCTCACATTCCAATTGTCTCCTAGCAACAAGAAACGTTTGATCTGCTGGCTTGGGGTAGCAACAGAGGGGGCTGAGTTGAAATGGACTTTCCTGAGAATGGTCTTAATGTTGGTTTGAGTCCATGGAGACCTTGGTATGGGGCAGTGGCACCAGGGCCCTGAAGGATTCTCCTAACCAGAGTTTATGACAAAGCTCCAATGAGCAAGTTTTCCATGGGGAGACGAGATTTGTTCTTATTGGTGCCTCAGGAAACCACCATATGCTGGTATTGGAAACGAGGCCTCTGAGGAGAGATGCCTGGAAACCAAAGCAATGGATCTGATTAGGGCCTAGGGGCCTGTCCGGTTCAATATTCTTCTCTGGGGACAGCTGTTGTCTGAGTGGAGGTAGTTGCTCAGCTGGTTTGAGATCACCCCTGTTTGTCCTGGGCGGCCTACACTATTGGGATGGCATCGGTGACTTTGGAGGTTTTTCCTAATTTGCAAGGTTGTGGCCAATGGAATGGGAAGAATTCCCTTGAAAGGGAAGCACAGTCCTGAGGTGTGGCTCCAGGGACCCAAGTGTGGAGCGTGTGTGGTCCAGGGCTATTTGGACAAAAGTCTGAAAACACAAACTCCACTTAGGTTGTGGGATGTAGGTATGGCCGGCCCGATCTATAGACCGTGAGGAGAACTCTTCGGGATATGAACAAAGGGCGAATGTGAGGTGCTTGCTCATGCTTTTTTTTTTTTTTTTTCTGGAAATGTGTCACCGATTGCCATGGAATGTCGGGGTGTCCTCATGGGCCATCGATGAGGCTCCCTTTGGGGATTTGACCCGATCCCAAGAGTTTGGGGTCATTCTGTGGGAAGGGAGGAGGCCTTTCTTGTTTTTTTGTTTATTTTTTTATTATTATTTTTTTTTTACCTAAGGTGGACCACCAAAAGAGGGATTCCAGAGCAGAGTCCTGGGAAGGGGCGACTGGACAACCAGACCTCTGGTTAACATTGGGACCTAAGAACATGGCAAGCCCCATATGTGGGCTCTTGGTCCAGACACTGAGAGGCCTTCCTTGAGGATAGGTCTCACACTGAGTTTCACAATGTGTTTTTGTGCCCAAGGAGCCCCTCAAGTCAGGGCGTGGCCTAATGTACCATGCTGGTTTCTCCTACACTGAACGTTGCACAATATGGCAACCACAAGTTTTCTGGCCATGGGGAAGAAGGAGTTCTAATTTCTGCAACACTTTCACTCCTGGACTGTGATTGGATTTAAGGTCTAGGTTCTGAAGCCTGAAAACTGAGGTTGGGAAGAGATGAAGACCTAAGGCCATGGTGTGTCTGATGTGCTCAGTGTTCGGCCAGCTGTTGAGTGTGGGTTGGGAGGTGCAGGCTCAGGCTATGGAAGACAGGGAATTAGTTCCCAGGCTAGACTGTATCATTGGGGTGCAGTCGAGTTTCGTGCAGGATGGTACTCATTTGTGGTTACTGCGTAGCCCCAGAGGGCAACGTTTTTCTTCTGGAGGGAAGACACAGTGCCACATAGTGGCTCCAGAATTCCCAAACTGGAAGGCTTGTGGGCAGGAGTGTGAGGAAAAAATTCTGAGAACACAAGCCAGACTTAGATTTCGGGGTGAGGGGACGGAAGGCACCCTCTGCAGAGATGATTCGAGATCCCGTATACCTGAAGACAGAGCTAGGATCAGACGTTGGCTTACGTCGGAGTTTCTGTCCATGAAGGCCCCTTCATGAAGGGGAGGGTGTCACGAGGACATGGAGGTTTTCCCACGATGGGTATTGTGAGATGCTCCAAACCGCAATGATTCCTTCTGTGGGACAGTCGAGACCTGTTGGATGGCTCCAGGACATCCCATAAGGAAGTTATCCAGAGCAGGGTTTTAAGGATGGATGCCTGGGCAGCCTGCCTCCCATTCCAGGTGTCTCATAGCGCCAAGGCAAGTTCGATCTGCTGGATCTAGGGGAGCAACCGAGGCGGGTGTGTTGAAATGGGTGAGTTGAGGATGGTTCATAATGTGCATTTGTGTCCATGTAGACCTTGGAATGGGGTGCTTGATCCGGGGCCTTGGGGATGTTCATAACCGGAGGTTTTGATGGGCTCTAAAGAGTACGTTTTCTATGTAGAGAAGAGAATTGTTTTGATGAGTGCCTAAGGAATCTCCCATATGCTGGTATTGGAAACCAGGCCTCTGAGGAGAGATGACTGGAAACAAAAGCAATGAATATGATTAGGGCCTAGGTGCCTGTCCGGTTCAATCTCTTTCCTGAGGATATGTTTCTACGGATCTGAGGGGATGTAGTTGCTCAGCTTGTGTCAGATCGCCCCTGTTTGTCCTGGGCAACCCATAATATTTGGATGGCCTCGGGACTTTGGAGTTTCTCCTAATCTATAGGGTTGTGGCCAATGGAATGGGCAGAAATCGCCTGGAGAGGTCAGGCACAGTTCTGAGTTTGGCTCTAGGGGCCCAGCCTTGAGGCTGTGTGGGCCAGGCCTGTGGGGACAAAAGTCTGAAAACACAAACTCCGCTTAGGAATGGGGACATAGGTATGGCACGCCCAATCTACAGACCGTGATAACACTTCGGGATATGAAAAAGGGTGTGTTTGAGGTGCTTGCTCAGGTTTTGTCTCTGGATTTGTGTCAACAATGCGGGTGGAATGCTGGCGTGGCCTCATGGGTTGTGGACGGCTTTCCTTCTCTGAGGACTTGACCCGATCCCAAGAGTTTGGGTACATTCTGTGGGATGGGAGGAGTCCTTTCTGTTTTTTATTTTATTTTATTTTATTTTATTTTAATTTATTTATTTTATTTTATTTTATATTTTATTTTATGTACCTCAAGTGTCCCAATAAAAGAGGGATTCCAGAGCAGAGTCCTTGGGAGGGACAACTGGATAACCCCACCTCTGTTTAAGTTTGGGGGCCTAGGGGCATGGCAAGTCCAATATGTGGGCTCTTGATTCAGACACTGGGAGGCCTTCCTTGAGGACAGGACTCATGCTGAGGGTCATAATGCCTATTTGTGCCCAACAAGGCCCTCAAGCATGGGAAGTGCCTCATGGGCCATGCTGGATTCTCCTACACTGAACGTTGGAGAATATGCCAACCACAAGATTTCCAGCCATGGCGAAGGAAGAGTTGTGATTTCTGCATCACGTTCACCCCTGGACAGTGATTGGAGTTTAGGTCTTGGTTCTGAAACCTGAAAACTGAGGTTGGGAAGAGATGAAGACCTAAGGACCTGATGGGTCCAATGAGCTCATTGTGCGGCCAGCTGTTGAGCATAGGTCTGGAGGTGTGGGCTCATGCTGTGTCAGACAAGGCATTAGACAGGGTAGACTGTATATTTGGGGTTCAGTCGAGTGGCGTTCAGTTGATCCTCTTTCGGGTTTCTAGGTAGCTCCATAAGGCAACTTTTTTCTTCTGGAGGGCAGGCAGAGTGCTGCATTGTGGCCCCAGTATTGCCAAACTGTAGGGCTTTTGGGCCAGGGGTGTGCGGACGGTAGTCTGAGAACCCAAGCTAGGCTTAGTTTTTGGGGTGAGGGCACAGAAGGCACACTCTGCAGAGCTGAATCAAGATCTCATGCACCTGAAGTCAGGGCGAATATCAGACGTTTGCTCAGGTTGGAGTTTCTGTCCAAGATGGCCCCTTTATAACGTGGAGCGTCTCAAGAGGCCATGTAGATTTTACCACAATGGGAGTTGTGAGATGCTCCAGACTGCAAAGATTCCTTCTGTGGGACACTTGAGACCTGTTGGATGGCTCTAGGATGTCCCATGTTGAACGACTCCAGAGTAGGGTTCTAAGGATGGATGCCTGGGCAGCCCGCCTCCCATTCTAGTTGTCTCCTAGCAACAAGGCAGGTTTGATCTGCAGGCCCTGGGGGAGAAACCAAGGGGGTTGAGTTGACATGGACTCTCCCGAGGATAGATCATAATGTGGTTTTAAGTCCATGGAGACCTTGGAATGGGGCCCTTGATCCGGGGCCCTGAAAGATTCTCCTAAACAGAGGTTTTTATAGAGCTCCAAAGAGTACATTTCCTATGTGGAGACGAGATTTTTCTGATGAGTGCCTCAGTAATCCCCCTATGCTGGTATTGGAAAACAGGCCACTGAGGAGAGATGCCTGGAAACAAAAGCAATGGATCTGATTAGGGCCTAAGTGCCTGTCCAGTTCAATCTTATTCTATGGGGATATCTTTCCCTGGGTCTGAGGGGAGGTAGTTTCCTAACTTGTGAAAGATCATCCCTGTTTGTCCTGGGCAGCCAACACTATTGGGATGGCCTCGGGGAGTTTGGAGGATTCTCCTAATCTATAGCGTTGTGGCCAAAGGAAATGGCAGAATTCCCCTGGAAAGGGAAGCCACAGTCCTTAGGTGTGGCTCCAGGGGCCCCAGCTTGGATGGTGTGTGTGCCAGGACTGTGGGGACAGAAGTCGGTAAACACAAACTCAGCTTAGGTTTGGGGATGTATGTATGAAGGCTCGATCTACAGACCGTGAGAATTTTCCGGGCTATGAACAAAGGGCGAGTATGTGGCGCTTGCTCAGGCTTTTGTCTCCGGATTTTGTGTCAACGGTGGCCGTGGAATGTCGGGGTGTCCTCAAGGGCCATGGACAATTCTTTCTCTGGTGATTTGGCCTGATCCCAAGGGGTTGGGATCATTCTGTGGATGGGAAGAGTCCTTTCTGTATTTTTTTTTTTTTTTACCTCAGATGTTCCACCAAAGAGGGATTCCAGTGTAGAGCCCTGAGTAGGGGTGACTAGACATCTCGAACTCTGGTTGAGATTGGGGGACTAGGGGCTTGGCAAGCCCCATATGTGGGCTGTTGTTCCAGTCACTAAGAGGCTTTACATGAGGATAGGGCTCACGCTGAGGGTCACAATGTGTGTTTGTGCAAATTGTGGCCCTCAGGGATAGGTGGGGCCTCCTAGTCCATGCTGCTTTCTCCTACAATGAACATTGGACAACATGCCAACCACTAGGTTTCTTGCCAAGGCGAAGGAGAAGTTCTGATTCTTGCATCACGTTCACTCCTGAGCAGTGAGTGGAGATAAGGTCTAGGTTCTGAAGGTGAAAACTGAGGTTGGGTAGAGATGATGGCCTAAAGCCATTGTGGGTGTGATATGCTCTGTGTACGGCCAGCTGTCTGGGTGTTGTACTGGAGGTCTGCCCTCAGGCTGTGTCAGACAGGGCTTTAGTGCACAGGCTAGACTGTATAATTGGGGTATGGTCGAGTGGCATGCAGGTTGTTACTCATTTGGCGTTTCTGGTTAGCCCTATAGGGCAACATTTTTCTTCTGGAGGCCAGGCAGAGTGCTGCATTGTGTCTCCAGAATTTCCAAACTGGAGGGGTGTGGCCAGGATTCTGAGGACGGAAGTCTGAGAACACAAGTTAGGCTTAGGTTTCAGGGCGAGGGCCCAGCAGGCACACTCTCAAGTGCTGAATCGAGATCTCATGCTTCTGAATTCAGGGCGAGGATCAGACTTTGGCTTAGGATGGAGTTTCTGTCCGTGATGGCCCATTTATGAAGGTGTGGGGCATCATGAGGAAATGGTGGTTTTCTCACAGTGTTATTGTGTGATGATTCAAACCACAAGGATTCATTCTGCGAGACAGTCAAGACAGGTTGGTTGGATTCAAGACGTCCCATAAAGAAGTTCTCCAGAGCAGGGTTCTAAGGATGGATGCCTGGGAAGCCCGCCTCCCATTCTAACTGTCTCCTAGTGACAAGGAAGGTTTGATCTGCTGGCTCTGGGTGAGCAGCTGAGGGGGCTGATTTGAAATGGACTCTCCTGAGAATGGATCATAATGTAAGTTTGTGTCCTTGGAGACCTTGGGATTGGGCCATGGTGCTAGCGCCCTGAAGGATCCTCCTAACCTGAGGTATTGACACAGCTCCAAAGAGCAAGTTTCCCATGTGGAGATGAGATCTGTTCTGATTGTTTCCTTAGGAAACCCCCATATTCTGATATTGGAAACCAGGCCTCTGAGGAGAGATACCTAGAAACCAAAGCAATGCATCAGAAGTTTGCTCAGGTTGGAGTTTCTGTCCATGATGGCCCCTTTATAAAGGGGAGCATCTCATGAGGCCATGTAGGTTTTCCCACGATAGGAGTTGTGAGATGCTCCCATCTGCAAGGATTCCTTCTGTGGGACAGTCAAGACCTGTTGGAAGGCTCCAGGACATCCCATATAAAATGGCGCCAGAGCAGGATTCCAAGGATGGATGCCTAGAGAGTCTGCTTTGCATTCCAGTTGTCTCCTAGCGACAAGGCAGGTTTGATATTCTGCCTCTGGGGGAGTAATCGACGGGGCTGCGTTGAAATGTACTCTCCTGCCGAATGGTCATAATGCGGGTATGTGTCCATGGAGACCTTGGAATAGGACGGTTGCTCCGGCTACCTGAAGTTTTCTCCTAACTGGAGGCTTTTACAGAGCTCCAAAGGATAAGTTTCCCATGTGAAGACAAGATTTGTTCTGATTGGTATCTCTGGAATCCCCCATATGCTGGTATTGGAAAAGAGGCCTCTGAGGAGAGATGCTTAGAAAAAAAAGCAATGGAACCAATTACATTCTAGGGGCCAGTCCAGTTTAATCTTCTTCTCTTGGGTTATCTGTCTATGGGTGAGTTGACGTCGTTGCTCAGCTTGTGAGAGATCGCCCCTCTTTGCCCTGGGTGGCCTACACTATTGGAATGGCCTCTGGGACTTTGGAGGTTTCTCCTTATCTGTAGGGTTGTGGCCAATGGAATGGGAAGAATTTCCTTGGAGAGGGCAGGCACAGTCCTGAGGTGTGGCTCCAGGGGCCTCAGTCTGGAGGGTGTGTGGGACAGGGATGTCAGGATAGAAGTCTGAAAACACAAACTCGGCTTAGGTTTGAGGACGTAGGTATGGCAGGCCCAATCTACAGACTATGAGGAGAATTTTTTGGGCTATGACCTAAGGGTGAGTGTGAACGCTTGCTGAAGCTTATGTCTCTGGATTTTGTGTCAATAGTGGCCGTGGAATGTCGGGCTGGCCTCATGGGCCATGGACGAGTCTTTCTCTCTGGACCCCAATCACTTGGCATGGCCCAATCCCAAGTGATTGGGGTCATTCTGTGAGTGGGAGGAGTCCTTTCTGTGTTTATTTACCTCAAATGTCCCACGAAAGAGGGATTCCAGAGCAGAGCCCTGAGTAGGGGTGACTAGATGTCTCTACCTCTGGTTAAGATTGGGTGACTTGGGGCATGGCAGGCCCCATATGCGGGCTCATGGTCCATCCACTGAGAGGCTTTACTTGAGGACAGGGCTCAAACTGAGGGTCCCAATGTGTGTTTGAGCCCACCGCAGTTCTTAAGCATAGGCAGGGCCTCAGGGACCCTACACTACCCTCAGGGGCCCTACTACTACCCCTGTAGGCCCTACAGGGGTCCTACACTGAACGTTGGACAAGATTCCAACCACAAGATTCTGGCGAGAGGGAAGGAGGAGTTCTGATTTCTGCATCACGTTCACCCATGGGAAGTGAGTAGAGATAAGGTCTAGGATTCTGTAGCATGAAAACCGAAGTTGGAAAGAGATGGCGACCTAAGGCCATGGCGGTTCTGATGTTCTCAGTGTACTGCAAGCTGTCTGGGTGTCGGTTGGGAATTCAGGCCGCAGGTTCTGTCAGACAGGGCATTAGTGCACAGGCTAGACTATATAATTGGTGTACAGTTGAGTGACGTGCAGGTTTATCCTCATTTGAGGTTTCTGGGTAGACCCATAGGGCAATATTTTTCTTCTAGAGGGCAGGCAGAGTGCAGCACTGTGTCATCGGAAATCCCAAAATAGAGGGCGTGTGGTCCAGGAGAGTGAGGACGGAAGTCGGAGAACACTAGCTACGCTTAGGTTTTGGGGTGAGGGCACAGCAGGTACACTCTGAAGAGCTGAATCAAGATCTCGTGCATCTGAAGTCAAGGCGAAGATCAGCTGTTGGCTCAGGTTGGAGTTTCTTTCCATGATCTGCCTTCATGAAGATTGGGGGCATCATGTGACCTTGGAAGCTTTCCATGATATGAGTTGTTAGGTGGTCCATGCACAAGGACTCCTGTGGGACAGTCGAGACCTGTTGGATGGCTCAAGGATGTCCCATAAGGAACGACGCAAGAGCAGGGTTCTAAGGATGGATGCCTGAAGAGCCCAACTCGCATTTCAATTGTCTCCTAGCGACAAGGCAGGTTCAATCTGCTGGCTCTGGAGTAGCAACCGAGGGGGTTTAGTTGAAATGGACTCTCCTGAGGATGGGTCATAATTTGGGATTGTGTCCATGGAGATATTCAAATGGGGCAGTGGCTCCAGTGACCTGAAGTTTTCTCCTAACTGGAGGTTATGACACAGCTCCATAGAGCAAGATTCCCATGTGGAGACGAGATTTTTTCTGATAGGTAGCTCTGGAAACCCCCTTATGCTGGTATTGGAATCCAGGCCTCTGAGGAGAGATGCCTGAAAACAAAAGCAATGGATCCAATTAGGGCCTAGGTGCCTGTCTTGTTTAATATTCTTTTCTATGGATATCTGTCTAAGGTTCTGATTGGAGGTAGTGGCTCAGCTTGTGCCAGAGGGTCCCTGTATGTCCAGGACATCCGACACTATTGGGATGGCCTCAGAGATTTTGGATGATTCTCCTAATCTGTCAGGTTGTGCCAAATGAATGAGCAGAATTCCCTTGGAGAGGGCAGGCACAGTCCTGAGGTGTGGCTCCATGGGGCCCAGCCTTTAGAATGTGTGGGTGAGGACAATGGAGACAGAAATCTGAAAACACAAACTCGGCTTAGGTTTGGGGACATAGGTATGACAGGCCCGATCTACAGACCTTGAGAATTTGGGGGGCTCTGAACAAAGGGCAAGTGTGTGGCGCTTTTTCAGGTTTTTGTCTCCGGATTTTGTGTCAATGGAGGCCGTGGAATGTCAGGCTGGCCTCATCGACCATGGACGAGTATTTCTCTCTGTGGATTTGGCCATATTCCAATTGTTTGGGGTCATTCTTTGGATGGTAGGAGTCCTTACTTTTTTTTTTTCTTTATCTTGGTTTTTTTTTTTTTTTTTTAACCTTATGTGTCCCACCAAAGAGGGATTCCAGAAAAGAGCTCTGAATAAGGTTGACTAGACTTCTCAAGCTCTGGCTAGGATTGGGGGAGTAGGGGCATGGCAAGTCCCATATGCAGGCTCTTGGTCCAGCCCCGGAGAGGCTTTACTTGAGGCCAGGGTTCATGCTTAGGGTCCTAATGTGTGTTTGTGCCCATCGCAGCCCTCAAGCGTGTCTGAGGCCTCATGGGCCATGCTGGGTTCTCATATACTGAACGTTGGACAACATGCCAACCACAAGGTTTCTGGTCATGGTGAAGGTGAAGTTCTGATTTCTGCATCACGTACATCACTTAGTTGTGAGTGGAGATAATGTCTAGGTTCTGAAGCCTGAAGACCAAGGTTGGGAAGAGATGATGACCTAAGGCCATGGCATGTTCGATGTGTTCAGTGTGAGGCCAGGTGTCTGGGTGTCGGTCACGAGGTCTGGGGTCAGGCTGTTTCAGACAGGGCATTAGTGCCCAGGCTAGACTGTATAATTGGGGTACAGTCTAGAGAATTGCAGGTTGATCCTCATTTGATGTTTCTGGGTAGACCCCTAGGGCAAAGTCTCTTTTCTGGAGGGCAGGCAGAGTGCTGCATTTTGTCTCCAGAATTCCCAAAGTGGAAGGCTTGTGGGCCAGGAGTGTGAGGATGGAAGTCTGAGAATGCGAGCTGGCTTAGGTTTTGGGGCGAGGGCAAGGCAGGCACACTCTGCAGAGCTGAATTGAGATCTCATGCATCTGAGGTCAGGGCGAGGATCAGACGGGAGTTTCTGTCCATGATGTCCTCTACCTGAAGGTGGAGGCATCACGAGGCCATGGAGGTTTTCCCACGGTGCGAGTGTGTGATGCTGCAAACCACAAGGATTCCTTCTGCAGGACAGTTGAGACCTGTTGAATGGATCAAGGACACCCCATTAGGAATTTCTCCAGAGCAGAGTTCTAACATGGATACCTGGGCAACGAACTCGCATTCCAATTGTCTCCTAGTGACAAAGCAGGTTTGATCTGCTGGCACTGGGTGAGCAACCGCCAGGTTTGTGTTGAAATGGACTCTCCTGAGGATGGGTCATAATGTGGGATTGTGTCCATTGAGACATTGGAATGGGGCGGTGGCTCCAGTGACGTGAAATTTGCTCCTAACTGGAGGTTTTGACACAGTTCCATATAGCATGATTCCCATGTGGCATGCGATTTGTTCTGATTGGTAGCTCCAGAAACCCCCATGTGCTGGTATTGGAATCCAGGCCTCTGAGGAGAGATACATGAAAACAAAAGCAATGAATTCGTTTAGGGCCTAGGTGCCTGTCCTCTTCAATCTTCTTTTCTATGGATATCTATCTACACGTCTGATTGGAGGTAGTGGCTCAGCTTGTGGCAGATGGTCCCTGTTTGTCCCGGACATCCTACAATATTGGGGTGGCCTCGGGGACTTCGGATGTTTCTCCTAATCTGTCAGGTTGTGCCAAACGAATGAGCAGAATTCCCATGGAGAGGGCAGGCACAGTCCTGAGGTGTGGCTCCATGGGGCCAAGCCTTGAGGGTGTGTGGTCCAGGACAATGGAGACAGAAGTCTGAAAACACAAACTTGGCTTAGGTTTGGGGACATAGGTATGGCAGGCCCGATCTACAGACCGTGAGAATTTTTCAGGCTTTGAACAAAGGGCGAGTGTGTGGCGCTTTTTCAGGCTTTTGTCTCCGGATTTTGTGTCAATGGTGGCCGTGGAATGTCAGGATGGCCTCATCAGCCATGGACGAGTATTTCTCTCTGTGAATTTGGCCCAATTCCAAGTGTTTGCGGTCATTCTTTGGACGGTAGGAGTTCTTTCTCTATTTTTTTTTAACCTCATGTGTCCCACCAAGGAGGGATTCTAGAGAAGAGATCTGAGTAGGGGTGACTAGACTTCTCAAGCACTGGTTAAGGTTTGGGGAGTAGGGGCATGGTAATCTCCATATGTGGGCTCTTGGTCCAGCCCCGGAGAGGCTTTACTTGAGGCCAGGGTTCATGCTTAGGGTCCTAATGTGTGTTTGTGCCCATCGCAGCCCTCAAGCATGTCTGAGGCCTCATGGGCCATGCTGGTTTCTCCTACACTGCACGTTGGACAACATGCCAACCACAGGGTTTCTGGTCATGGGGAAGGAGGAGTTCTGATTTCTGCATCACGTACACGGCATGGCAGTGAGTAGAGATAAGGTCTAGATTCTGAAGCCTGAAAACCGAGGTTGGTAAGAGATGACGACCTAAGGCCATGGTGGGTCCGATGCACTTAGTGTGCGGCCAGATGTCTGTGTCCATCATGAGGTCTGGGCTCAGGCTGTGTCAGGCAGGGCATTAGTCCCCAGGCTAGACTGTATAATTGGGGTACAGTCGAGTGATGTGAAGGTTGGTCCTCATTTGGGGTTTCTGGTTGGCCCCATAGGGCAAAGATTTTCTTCTGGAGGGCAGGCAGAGTGCTGCATTCTGGCTCCAGAAATGCCAACTTCAGGGCTTGTGGGCCAGGTGTTTTAGGACAGAAGTCTGAGAACACAAGTTCAGCTTAGAATTCGCAGCGGTGACATGGCAGGCACACTCTACAGACCTGAAATGAGATCTCGTGCATCTGAAGTCAGGGCGAGGATCAGATGTTGGCTTAGGTTGGAGTTTCTGTACATGATGTCTCCTTCATGAAGGTGGGGGGGCATCAGGAAACCATGGAAGATTTCCAACTTTGTGAGTGTGTGATGCTCCAAACCACAAGGATTCCGTCAGCGGGACAGTCACGACCTTTTGGATGGATCAAGGACGTCCCATAAGAAATGCTCCAAAGCACAGTTCTAATGATGGATGCCTGGGCAGTCCAACTTGCATTCCAGTTGTGTCCTAGTGAAAAGGAGGATTCGATCTGCTGTCACTGGGGGAACAACCGAGGGGGCTGAATTGAAATGGACTCTCATGAGGATCAGTCATGATGTGGATTTGTGTCCATGGATCCCTTGGAATGGGGCAGTGGCTCTGTTGCCCTGAAGAATTCTCCTAACCTGAGGTTTTGATGCAGCTCCAAAGAGCAAGTTTCCCATGTAGAGACGAGATTTGTTCTGAAACCCCCACAACCTGGTATTGGAAACCAAGCATCTGGGGAACAATGCCTGGAATCCAAAGCAATGGATCTGATTACGGTCTAGGGGCCTGTCCTTTTCAATATTCTCCTCTGAGTGTCTCTGTCTAAGATTCAGAATGGAGGTCACTGCTCAGCTTGTGTCAGATCACCCATGTTTGTTGGGGGAGGCCAACACTATTGGGCTCGTCTTGGGAATTGGAGGTTTCTCCTAATCTGTAAGGTTGTGGCAAATGAAACGGGCAGAGTTCCCTTGGAGAGCACTGGCACAGTCCTTAGGTGTGACACCACCTTTCTGGGTGTCATCCAGGAGGTCCAGGCTCAGGCTGTGTCAGACAGGGCATTAGTGCCAAGCTTAGACTGTATAATTGGAGTAAAGTTGAGTGGCATGCAGGTTGATCCTCATTTGGCGTTTCTGGGTAGCCCCAGGGGCAACGTTTTTCTTCTGGAGGGAAGGAAGAGTGCTGCATTGTGGCGACGGAATTCTCACACTGGAGGGCTTGTGGGCCAGAATTGTGAGGAAGGAAGTGAGAGAACACAAGCTAGGCTTAGGTTTTGGGTCAAGATCATGGCAGGCACACTCTGTAGAGCTAAATCTAAATCTCATGCATCTGAAGTCAGGGCGAGGATCAGACGTAGGCTCAGGTTGAAGTTTCTGTTCAGGATGGCCCCTTCATGATGGTGGGGGGCATCATGGGGCTATGGAGACTTTCCCACGATTGGCATTGTATGTTGCTCCAATCGGCAAGGATTCCTTCTACGGGACAGTCGAGACCGGTCAGATTGCTCCAGGACGTCCCATGCGGAACCACGGCAGTGCAGGGTTCTAAGGATGGATTCCTGGAGTGCCCGCCTCACATTCCTATTGTCTCCTAGTGACAAGGCAGGTTCGATCTGCTTCTTTTGGGGAGCAACCAAAGGGGATGTGTTGAAATGGACTCGCCTGCGGATGGGTCATAATGCGGGTTTGTGTCCATGGAGACCTTGGAATGGGGTGTTGGCTGCTGGGACCTGAAGGTTTCCCTTAACTGGAGGTTGTGACACAGCTCCAAAATGCATGTTTCCCATGTGGAAATGAGATTTGTTCAGACTGGTACCTCTTGAAGAACACATATGCTGGTATTGGAAACCTGGCCTCTGAGGAGAGATGCCTGGAATCAAAAGCAATGGATCTGATTAGGGCCTAGGTGCCTGTCCGGTTCAATCTTCTTCTCTGGGGTTATCTGTCTATGGATCTGAGTTGAGGTAGTTGCTCATCTTGGGACAGATCACCCTGTTTGCCCTGAGTGGCCAACACTATTGGGAAGGCCTCAGGGACGTTGGAGTGTTCTCCTAATCTTTAGGGTTGTGGCCAATGGAATAGGCAGAATTTGCTTGGAGAAGGCAGGCACAGTCCTGAGGCATGGCTCCAGGGGCCCCAGCCTGGAGGGTGTGTGGGCCAGGACAGTGGGGACAGAAACCTGAAAACACAAACTCAGCTTAGATTTGGGGACGTAGGTATGACAGGCCTGATCTATAGTCCGTGAGGAGAATTTATCAGGCTATGAACAAAGGGCAAGGGTGAGGCATATCTCCAGGCTTTTGTCTCTAGATTTTGTGTCAATGGTGGCCATGGAATGACGGGATGGCCTCTTTGGCCATGGATGATTCTTTCTCTTTTAAGATTTGGTCAGATCCCAAGTTTTGGGGCTCATTCCGGGGATGGAGGAGACCCTTCAATATTTTTTTTCCTCAGGGGTTCCAGAGCAGAGACCTGAATAGGGGTGATTAGAACTCTCAACCTCTCATTAATATTGGGGGACTAGGGATGGCAATGCGGGTTCTTGGTCCAGACCCTGAGAGGCTTTACTTGAGGACAGGGCTCACACTGAGGGTCCCAATGTGTTTGTGCCCATTGCGGTTTTTCAAGCATGGGCGGGGACTCATGGGCTACACTGGATTCTCCTACACTGAACGTTGGAAAACATGCCAACCACAAGGTTTCTTGCCTTGAGGAAGAAGGAGTTTCATTTCTGCATCACGTTCACCCCTGGGTAGTGAGTATATATAAGGTCTAGGTTCTGAAGCCTGAAAACCAAGGTTGAAAAGAGATGATGACCTAAAGCCATGGCGGGTCTGATGTGCTCAGTGTACAGCCAGCTGTCTGGGTGTCGGTTGAAAATTCAGACCTCAGGCTGTGCAAGACAGGGCATTAACGCCGAAGCGAAACTGTATAATTGGGGTAGAGTCAAGTGGCATGCAGGTTGATCCTCATTTGGTGTTTCTGGTTAGCCCCATAGGACAACGTTTCCCTTCTGGAGGGCAGTCAGAGTGCTGCATTGTGTCTCTCCAGAATTCCCTAACTGGAGGGCTGGTGGGCTCGGAGCGTGAGGACGAAGTCTGAGAACAATAGCTAGGTTTTGCTTCGGGGCGGGGTTTCGGCAGGCACACTCTGCAGAGTTGAATCAAGATTTCGTGCATCTGAAGTCAGGGCGAGGATTAGACGTTGGCTCAGGTTGGAGTTTCTGTCCAAGATGGCTCTTTCATGAAGGGGACGGTGCACCACAAGGCCACAGAGCTTTTCCCATGATGGGAGTGGTGAGGTGCTCCAAAGCGCAAGGATTCCTTCTGCAGGACAGCTGTGACCTGTTGGATGGCTCCAGGACGTCCCATATGGAATTACTTCAGAGTAGTTTTCTACAGATGGATGCCTAGCCAGCCCGCCTCACATTCCAATTGTCTCCTAGTGACAAGATAGGTTCGATCTGCTGGCTCTAGGGGAGCACCCAAGGGCACTGAGTTGAAATAGACTCTCCTGCAGATGGGTCCTAATGTGGGATTGTGTCCATGGAGACCTTGGAATGAGGTGGTGGCACCGGGGCCCTGAAGGAATTTCCTAGCCGGAGGTTTTGACACAGCTTGAAAGAGCACGTTTCCCATGTGGAGAAGACATTTGTTCTGACTGATGCCTCAGGAAACCCCCATATGGTGGTATTGAAAACCAGGCCTCTGAGGTTCTGACATAGCTCCTCGAGCAAGTTTCCAATGTGCAGACAAGACTTGCTCTGAAGGAGCCTATGGAAACCCCATAGGCTGGTATTGGAAACCAGGCCTCTGAGAAGAGATGCCTAGAAACGAAAGCAATGGATCTGATTAGGGCCTAGGGGCCTGTCCAGTTCAATGTTCTTCTCTGGGGACATCTGTCTCCGAGTCTGTGTGGAGCTAGTTGCTCAGCTAGTGTCAGATCACCCCTGTTTGTTCCGAGCAGCCTACAATATTGGGATGGTCCCAGGGACATTGGAGATTTCTCCTGATTTATATGGTTGTGGCCAATGGAATATGAAGAATTCCCTTTGAGAGGGCAGGAACAATCCTGATGTGTGGTTCCAGGGGCCCTAGCATGGAGGGTGTGTGTTTTCACACAACTGTCCAAACAGCCCTGGCCTACACAACCTACAGGCTCAGGCCCCTGGAGCCAAACCTGAGGACTGTACTTGACCTCTCAGAGGGAAATTTGTGTGCCCATTCCAAAGGCCACAACCCTTCTAATAGGATAAACCTCCAAAGTACCTGATCCATCTCAATAGTGGTGGCTTCCCAGGAAAAACAGGGGCAATCTGAGCCCTACAGAGCACCTACCTGCACTCAGACCCATAGACAGATGTCCCCAGAGGTAAAAAGGAAAGAACAGGCCCCTAGGCACTAATCAGATCCATTGCTTTGGTTTCCAGGCATCTCTCCTCAGAGGCCTGGATTTCAAAAGCAGCATATAGCTGTTTCTTGACTCACCCATCAGAAAACATCTCATCTACACATGGGAAACTTGCACGTTGGGGCTGTGTCAAAGCCTCTGTTTAGGAGAACCCTTTAGGGCCCCAGTGCCACCGCTTCATTCCAAAGTCTCCATAGACACAAAAGCACATTAGGACCCATCCCCAGGGGTGTCCATTTCAACTCAGCGTCCACGGTTGCTCCCCACAGATCCAGATCTAACCTGTCTTGTTGCTGGGAGACAATTGAAATGCGAGGTGGGCTACCCATCCAACCATCCTTAGAACCCTGCTCAGAATCATTGACCTGGAGCCAAACAACAGGTCTCAATTGTCCTGCAGAAGACTTTCTGCAGTTTGGAGATTCTCACAACTCCCATCGTGGGAAAACACCCATGGCCCCGTGATGCCCCCCCCCATTCATGAAGGGGCCATCAGGGACAGAAACTCCAACCTGAGCGATCCTCTGATCCTCGCCCTGACTTCAGATGCACGAGATCTCGATTCAGGTCTGTAGATTGTGCCTGCCATGGCCTCACCCAGAAACCTAAGCCTAGCTTGTGTTCTCAGACTTTTGTCGTCAGACTACTGGCCCACAAGCCCTCCAGTTTGGCAATCCAGAACTACAATGCAGCACTCTGCCGGCCCTCCAGAAGAAAAACATTGTCCTCTGGGGCTACCCAGTAACCCCAAATGAGGATCAACCTGCACCGACATTGGCTGTACCCCAAATACATAGGCTGACCAGGGCACTAATGCCCTTTCTGACACAGCCTGAGCCTGGACCCCGTGGACCCTCCCAGACAGCTGGCCGCAAACTGAGCCCATCGAGCCACCATGGCCTTAGGTCATCATCTCTTCCCAACCTCGGTTTTCAGGTTTCAGAACCTAGACCTTATCTCCAATCACTGCCCGGGGTTGAAGGTGATGCAGAAATCAGAACTCCTTCCCCATGGCAAGAAACCTTGTGGTTGGCATGTTGTCCAACGTTCAGTGTAGTTGAAACCAGTGTGGCCCATGAGGCCCCGCCCATGCTCGCGGGCCACATTGGTCACAAACACACATTGTGATGCTCAGGCTGAGCCCAGTCCTCAAGTAAGGCCACTCAGTGGCTGGATGAAGAGATAGCATATTGGACTTGCCATGCCCCTAGGCCCCAATTTTTAACCATAGTTCGGGTTGTCCCTTCAGTCTTCCCCACGGCTTGGCTTTGGAATTCCTCTTTTGGTGGGACACCTGAGGTAACAAAACTGAAATGAGTCCTCCCATCCCACAGATTGACGAAAAGCAATTGGGAATCGGGCCAAATCCTCAGAGAGGAAGATTCGTCCATGGCCCATGAGGCCTCCCCGACATTCCACGGCCATCGCTGATACAAAATCCAGAGACAAAAGCCTGAGCAAGCACCTCAGACTCGCACTTTCTTCGTATCCTGAAGAGTTCTTCTCATGGTTTGTAGATCAGGCCTGCCGTACCTACGTCCCCAAAACTAAGCTGAGTTTGTGTTTTCAGACTTCTGTCCTCAAAGTCTTGGGCCACACACCCTCCAGGCTGGGCCCCTGGAGCCACACATTAGGACTGTGCCTACCAATCCATGGGAATTCTGCCCATTCCATGGTCCAAAATCATACAAATTAGGAGAAACCTCCAAAGTCCCTGAGGCCATCCCAATATATTTGGTCGCCCTGAACAAACAAGGGCTGTCTAACGCCAGCTGATAATCGACCTCCACTCATACCATAGATGGATGTCCCCAGAGAAGAAGATTGAACCAGACAGGACCCTAGGCCATAATAGGATCCATTGCTTTGGGTTACAGGCATGTGTCCTCAAAAGCCTGATTCCAATACGAGCATAGGGGTTTTCCTGAGGCACCCATCAGAACTCATCTCGTCTCCACAAGGAAACCTGTGCATGGGAGCCATGTCCAAAGCTTAGGAGAGTACTTCAGGGTCCCGGTGCCACCGCCCCATTCCAAGGCCCTCATGGACACAAAAACACATTAGGACCCATCCTCAGGAAAGTCCATTTCAAGTCAGCCACCCCGGTTGACCAGGCAGAGCCATCAGATCTAAACTGTCTTGTTGCTAGGAGAAAATTGGAATGCGAGGCGGGCTACCCAGGCATCCATCCGCGAACGGTGCTCTGGAGTCATTCCATATGGAATGTCCTGGAGCTGTCCAACAGGTCTCAATTGTCCCGCAGAAGAAATCCTTGAAGGGGGCATCCCACAACTCCCAACGTGGGAAAACCTCAATGGCCTCGAGATTCTGCTCCCTTCATGAAGCGGCCGTCATGCTCAGAAACTCCAACCTGAGCCAACGTCTCATCCTCGCCATGACTTCACATGGTTGAGATATTGGTCAGATATGCAGGGGGTAACAGCCATGCCCCCCCGAAACCCAAGTCTAGCTTGTCTTCTCAGACTTCCGTCCTCACACTCCTGGCCCCGAAGCCCTCAAGTTTGGCTATTCTGGACCCACAATGCAGCACTCTGCCTGCCCTCTAGAAAAAAAAATTATTGCCTCATGAGCTGCCCAGGCACCTTAAATGAGGGTAAACCTACACAGCACTCGACTTTACCCAAATTATATAGTCTAACCTGGGCACTAATGCACTGTCGAACACAACCTGAGCCCGGACCTCCTGACCAACACCCAGAAAGCTGACCACACACTGAGCACATAAAACCCGCCATGGCCTTAGGTCATCATCTCTTCCCTACCTCAGTTTTCAGGCTTCAGAACGAGACCTTATCTGCAATCACTGCCCAGGGGTGAGTGTGATGCAGAAATCAGAACTCCTCTTTACCCATGGCAAGAACCCTTGTGGTTGGCACGTAGTTCAACGTTCAGTTTAGGAGAAACCAGCATTCACCCTGAGGCCCCACCCATTCTTGAGTGTTATGAGGGCATACACACGCATTGTGACCCTCAGCATAAGTCCTGTCCTCTAGTAAGTCCTCTCAGTGGCTGGACCATTAGATGTCATAATGGGCTTGACATGTCCCTAGGCCCCAATTTTTAACCAGATTTCTGATTGTCCAGTCGCCCCTCCCCAGGGCTCTACTCTGGAATCCCTCATTTGGTGGGACACCTGAGGTTAAAAAAGAAAACAACAACAACAACAACAAAAACGGACTTCTTCCAGCCCACAGAATGAACCCAAACTCTTTGGACGGGGCCAAACCACCAGAGAGTAAGACTCGTCCATTTCCCATGAAGTCACCCAGAAATTCCACGACCATGAGTGACACGATATCCACAGACAAAAACTTAAGCAGGAGCCTCACACTCGCCCTTCTTTCAAATCCCGAAGGGTTCTCCTCATGGTCTGTAGATCAGTCATGCCATACCTATGACCCGAAACATAAGCCGAGTTTTTGTTTTCAGACAACTGTCCAAACAGCCCTGGCCTACATAACCTACAGGCTCAGGCCCCTGGAGCCAAACCTAAGGACTGTACTTGCCCTCTCCAAGGGAATTGTGTGTGCCCATTCCAATGGCCACAACCCTTCTAATACGATAAACCTCCAAAGTCCCTGATCCATCTCAATAGTGGTGGCTTCCCAGGAAAAACAGGGGCAATCTGAGCCCAACTGAGCACCTACCTGCACTCAGACCCATAGACAGATGTGCCCAGAGGTAAAAAGGAAAGAACAGGCCCCTAGGCACTAATCAGATCCATTGCTTTGGTTTCCAGGCATCTCTCCTCAGATTCCTGGATTTCAAAAGCAGCATATAACTGTTTCTTGACTCACCCATCAGAAAACATCTCATCTACACATGGGAAACTTGCACGTTGGAGCTGTGTCAAAGCCTCTGTTTAGGAGAACCCTTTAGGGCCCCAGTGCCACCGCTTCATTCTAAAGTCTCCATAAACAAAAAAGCACGTTAGGATCCATCCCCTGGGGTGTCCATTTCAACTCAGCGTCCTCGGTTGCTCCCCACAGATCCAGGAGATCTAACCTGTCTTGTTGCTAGGAGACAATTGGAATGCGAGGTGGGATACCCAGCCATCCATCCTTAGAACCCTGCTCAGAATCATTGGCCTGGAGCCAAACAACAGGTCTCAATTGTCCTGCAGTAAACTCTCTGCAGTTTGGACCTTCTCACAGCTCCCCTCGTGGGAAAACACCCATGGCCTCGTGATGCCTCCCCCAATCATGAAGGGGCCATCAGGGACAGAAACTCCAACCTGAGTGATCCTCTGATCCTCGCCCTGACTTCAGATGCACGAGATCTCGATTCAGGTCTGTAGATTGTGCCTGCCATGGCCTCACCCAGAAACCTAAGCCTAGCTTGTGTTCTCAGACTTTTGTCGTCAGACTACTGGCCCACAAGCCCTCCAGTTTGGCAATCCAGAACTACAATGCAGCACTCTGCCGGCCCTCCAGAAGAAAAACATTGTCCTCTGGGGCTACCCAGTATCCCCAAATGAGGATCAACCTGCACCAACCTTGGCTGTACCCCAAATATTTAGGCTGACCAGGGCACTAATGCACTTTCTGACACAGCCTGAGCCTGGAACCCGTGGACACTCCCAGACAGCTGACCGCACACTGAGCACATCGAGCCGCCATGGCCTTAGGTCGTCATCTCTTCCCAACATCGGTTTTCAGGTTTCAGAACCTAGACCTTATCTCCAATCACTGCCCAGGGTTGAAGGTGATGCAGAAATCAGAACTCCTTCCCCCCATGGCAAAAAACCTTGTGGTTGGCATGTTGTCCAACGTTCAGTGTCGTTGAAACCAGTGTGGCCCATGAGGCCCCGCCCATCTCGCGGGCCACATTGGTCACAAACACACATTGTGACGCTCAGGCTGAGCCCAGTCCTCAAGTAAGGTCACTCAGTGGCTGGATGAAAAGATAGCATATTGGGCTTGCCATGCCCCTAGGCCCCAATTTTTTACCATAGTTCGGGTTGTCCCTTCAGTCTTCCCCATGGCTTGGCTTTGGAATTCCTCTTTTGGTGGGACACCTGAGGTAACAAAACTGAAATGAGTCCTCCCATCCCACAGATTGACGAAAAGCAATTGGGCTTCGGGCCTAATCCTCAGAGAGGAAGATTCGTCCATGGCTCATGAGGCCTCCCCGACATTCCACGGCCATCGCTGAAACAAAATCCAGAGACCAAAGCCTGAGCAAGCGCCTCAGACTCGCACTTTCTTCATATCCTGAAGAGTTCTTCTCATGGTTTGTCGATCGGGCCTGCCATACCTACGTCCCCAAACATAAGCTGAGTTTGTGTTTTCGACTTCTGTCCTCAAAGTCTTGGGACACACACCCTCCAGGCTGGGCCCCTGGAGCCACACATTAGGACTGTGCCTACCAATCCATGGGAATTCTGCCCATTCCATGGTCCAGAATCGTACAAATTAGGAGCAACCTCCAAAGTCCCTGAGGCCATCCCAATAGTGTGGTTCGCCCGGAACAAACAAGGGCTTTCGGACACCAGCTGATAATCGACCTCCACTCATACCATAGATGGATGTCCCCAGAGAAGAAGATTGAACCAGACAGGACCCTAGGCCATAATAGGATCCATTGCTTTGGGTTACAGGCATGTGTCCTCAAAAGCCTGATTCCAATACGAGCATAGGGGTTTTCCTGAGGCACCCATCAGAACTCATCTCGTCTCCACAAGGAAACGTGTGCATGGGAGCCATGTCCAAAGCTTAGGAGAGTACTTCAGGGTCCCGGTGCCACCGCCCCATTCCAAGGCCCTCATGGACACAAAAACACATTAGGACCCATTCTCAGGAAAGTCCATTTCAATTCAGCCACACCGGTTGCTCCCGCAGAGCCATCAGATCTAAACTGTCTTGTTGCTAGGAGACAATTGGAATGCGAGGCGGGCTTCCCAGGCATCCATCCGCAAACGGTGCTCTGGAGTCATTCCATATGGGATGTCCTGGAGCTGTCCAACAGGTCTCAATTGTCCCGCAGAAGGAATCCTTGAAGGGGGCATCCCACAACTCCCAACGTGGGAAAACCTCAATGGCCTCGAGATTCCGCTCCCTTCATGAAGCGGCCGTCATGCTCAGAAACTCCAACCTGAGCCAACGTCTGATCTTCTCCCTGACTTCAGATGGATGAGATATTGGTTCCGATTTGCAGGGGGTACCTGCCGTGCCCTCGCCCTGAAACCCAAGTCTAGCTTGTCTTCTCAGACTTCCGTCCTCACACTCCTGGCCCCAAAGCCCTCAAGTTTGGCAATTCCGGACCCACAATGCAGCACTCTGCCTGCTCTCTAGAATAAAAATTATTGCCTCATGAGCTGCCCAGGCACCTTAAATGAGGGTAAACCTACACAGCACTCGACTTTACCCAAATTATATAGTCTAACCTGGGCACTAATGCACTGTCGAACACAACCTGAGCCCGGACCTCCTGACCAACACCCAGAAAGCTGACCGCACACTGAGCACATAAAACCCGCCATGGCCTTAGGTCATCATCTCTTCCCTACCTCAGTTTTCAGGCTTCAGAACGAGACCTTATCTGCAATCACTGCCCAGGGGTGAGTGTGATGCAGAAATCAGAACTCCTCTTTACCCATGGCAAGAACCCTTGTGGTTGGCACGTAGTTCAACGTTCAGTTTAGGAGAAACCAGCATTCACCCTGAGGCCCCACCCATTCTTGAGTGTTATGAGGGCATACACACGCATTGTGACCCTCAGCATAAGTCCTGTCCTCTAGTAAGTCCTCTCAGTGGCTGGACCATTAGATGTCATAATGGGCTTGACATGTCCCTAGGCCCCAATTTTTAACCAGATTTCTTATTGTCCAGTCGCCCCTCCCCAGGGCTCTACTCTGGAATCCCTCATTTGGTGGGACACCTGAGGTTAAAAAAGAAAACTACAACAACAACAACAAAACGGACTTCTTCCAGCCCACAAAATGAACCCAAACTCTTTGGACGGGGCCAAACCACCAGAGAGTAAGACTCGTCCATTTCCCATGAAGTCACCCAGAAATTCCACGACCATGAGTGACACGATATCCACAGACAAAAACTTAAGCAGGAGCCTCACACTCGCCCTTCTTTCAAATCCCGAAGGGTTCTCCTCATGGTCTGTAGATCAGTCATGCCATACCTATGACCCGAAACATAAGCCGAGTTTGTGTTTTCAGACAACTGTCCAAACAGCCCTGGCCTACATAACCTACAGGCTCAGGCCCCTGGAGCCAAACCTAAGGACTGTACTTGCCCTCTCCAAGGGAATTGTGTGTGCCCATTCCAATGGCCACAGCCCTTCTAATAGGATAAACCTCCAAAGTCCCTGATCCATCTCAATAGTGGTGGCTTCCCAGGAAAAACAGGGGCAATCTGAGCCCAACTGAGCACCTCCCTGCACTAAGGCCCATAGACAGATGTCCCCAGAGGTAAAAAGGAAAGAACAGGCCCCTAGGCACTAATCAGATCCATTGCTTTGGTTTCCAGGCATCTCTCCTCAGATTCCTGGATTTCAAAAGCAGCATATAACTGTTTCTTGACTCACCCATCAGAAAACATTTCATCTACACATGGGAAACTTGCACGTTGGAGCTGTGTCAAAGCCTCTGTTTAGGAGAACCCTTTAGGGCCCCAGTGCCACCGCTTCATTCTAAAGTCTCCATAAACAAAAAAGCACGTTAGGATCCATCCCCAGGGGTGTCCATTTTAACTCAGCGTCCTCGGTTGCTCCCCACAGATCCAGGAGATCTAACCTGTCTTGTTGCTAGGAGACAATTGGAATGCGAGGTGGGATACCCAGCCATCCATCCTTAGAACCCTGCTCAGAATCATTGGCCTGGAGCCAAACAACAGGTCTCAATTGTCCTGCAGTAAACTCTCTGCAGTTTGGACCTTCTCACAGCTCCCCTCGTGGGAAAACACCCATGGCCTCGTGATGCCTCCCCCAATCATGAAGGGGCCATCAGGGACAGAAACTCCAACCTGAGCGATCCTCTGATCCTCGCCCTGACTTCAGATGCACGAGATCTCGATTCAGGTCTGTAGATTGTGCCTGCCATGGCCTCACCCAGAAACCTAAGCCTAGCTTGTGTTCTCAGACTTTTGTCGTCAGACTACTGGCCCACAAGCCCTCCAGTTTGGCAATCCAGAACTACAATGCAGCACTCTGCCGGCCCTCCAGAAGAAAAACATTGTCCTCTGGGGCTACCCAGTATCCCAAATGAGGATCAACCTGCACCGACCTTGGCTGTACCCCAAATACATAGGCTGACCAGGGCACTAATGCCCTTTCTGACACAGCCTGAGCCTGGACCCCGTGGACCCTCCCAGACAGCTGGCCGCCAACTGAGCCCATCGAGCCACTATGGCCTTAGGTCGTCATCTCTTCCCAACCTCGGTTTTCAGGTTTCAGAACCTAGACATTATCTCCAATCACTGCCCAGGGTTGAAGGTGATGCAGAAATCAGAACTCCTTCCCCATGGCAAGAAACCTTGTGGTTGGCATGTTGTCCAACGTTCAGTGTCGTTGAAACCAGTGTGGCCCATGAGGCCCCGCCCATCTCGCGGGCCACATTGGTCACAAACACACATTGTGACGCTCAGGCTGAGCCCAGTCCTCAAGTAAGGTCACTCAGTGGCTGGATGAAAAGATAGCATATTTGGCTTGTGAGGCGGGCTTCCCAGGCATCCATCCGCACACGGTGCTCTGGAGTCATTCCATATGGGATGTCCTGGAGCTGTCCAACAGGTCTCAATTGTCCCGCAGAAGGAATCCTTGAAGGGGGCATCCCACAACTCCCAACGTGGGAAAACCTCAATGGCCTCGAGATTCCGCTCCCTTCATGAAGCGGCCGTCATGCTCAGAAACTCCAACCTGAGCCAACGTCTGATCTTCTCCCTGACTTCAGATGGATGAGATATTGGTTCCGATTTGCAGGGGGTACCTGCCGTGCCCTCGCCCTGAAACCCAAGTCTAGCTTGTCTTCTCAGACTTCCGTCCTCACACTCCTGGCCCCAAAGCCCTCAAGTTTGGCAATTCCGGACCCACAATGCAGCACTCTGCCTGCTCTCTAGAATAAAAATTATTGCCTCATGAGCTGCCCAGGCACCTTAAATGAGGGTAAACCTACACAGCACTCGACTTTACCCAAATTATATAGTCTAACCTGGGCACTAATGCACTGTCGAACACAACCTGAGCCCGGACCTCCTGACCAACACCCAGAAAGCTGACCGCACACTGAGCACATAAAACCCGCCATGGCCTTAGGTCATCATCTCTTCCCTACCTCAGTTTTCAGGCTTCAGAACAGATACCTTATCTCCAATCACTGCCCAGGGGTGAGTGTGATGCAGAAATCAGGACTCCTCCTTACCTACGGCAAGAACCCTTGTGGTTGGCACGTTGTCCAACGTTCAGTGTAGGAGAAACCAGCATTCACCCTGAGGCCCCGCCCATTCTTGTGTATTACGAGCGCATACACACGCATTGTGACCCTCAGCATGAGTCCTGTCCTCTAGTAAGTCCTCTCAGTGGCTGGACCATTAGATGTCATAATGGGCTTGACATGTCCCTAGGCCCCAATTTTTAACCAGATTTCTTATTGTCCAGTCGCCCCTCCCCAGGGCTCTACTCTGGAATCCCTCATTTGGTGGCACACCTGAGGTTAAAAAAGAAAACAACAACAACAACAACAACAAAAAAAAAACGAACTTCTTCCAGCCCACAGAATGACCCCAAACTCTTTAGACGGGGCCAAACCACCAGAGTAAGACTCGTCCATTTCCCATGAAGTCACCCAGAAATTCCACGACCATGAGTGACACGACATCCAGAGACAAAAACTTGAGCAGGAGCCTCACACTCGCCCTTCTTTCAAATCCCAAAGAGTTCTCCTCATGGTCTGTAGATCAGTCCTGCCATAACTATGACCCGAAACATAAGCCGAGTTGTGTTTTCAGACAACTGTCCAAACAGCCCTGGCCTACACAACCTACAGGCTCAGGCCCCTGGAGCCAAACCTGAGGACTTTACTTGCCCTCTCCAAGGGAATTGTGTGTGCCCATTCCAATGGCCACAACCCTTCTAATAGGATAAACCTCCAAAGTCCCTGATCCATCTCAATAGTGGTGGCTTCCCAGGAAAAACAGGGGCAATCTGAGCCCAACTGAGGACCTACCTGCACTCAGACCCATAGACAGATGTCCCCAGAGGTAAAAAGGAAAGAACAGGCCCGTAGGCACTAATCAGATCCATTGCTTTGGTTTCCAGGCATCTCTCCTCAGAGGACTGGATTTCAAAAACAGCATATAGCTGTTTCTTGACTCACCCATCAGAAAACATCTCATCTACACATGGGAAACTTGCTCGTTGGAGCTGTGTCAAAGCCTCTGTTTAGGAGAACCCTTTAGGGCCCCGTTGCCACCGCCTCATTCCAAAGTCTCCATAGACACAAAAGCACATTAGGATCCATCCCCAGGGGTGTCCATTTCAACTCAGCGTCCTCGGTTGCTCCCCAAAGATCCAGGAGATCTAACCTGTCTTGTTGCTAGGAGACAATTGGAATGCGAGGTAGGATACCCAGCCATCCATCCTTAGAACCCTGCTCAGAATCATTGGCCTGGAGCCAAACAACAGGTCTCAATTGTCCTGCAGAAGACTCTCTGCAGTTTGGAGCTTCTCACAACTCCCCTCGTGGGAAAATACCCATGGCCTCGTGATGCCCCCCCAATCATGAAGGGGCCATCAGGGACAGAAACTCCAACCTGAGCGATCCTCTGATCCTCGCCCTGACTTCAGATGCACGAGATCTCGATTCAGGTCTGTAGATTGTGCCTGCCATGGCCTCACCCAGAAACCTAAGCCTAGCTTGTGTTATCAGACTTTTGTCGTCAGACTACTGGCCCACAAGCCCTCCAGTTTGGCAATCCAGAACTACAATGCAGCACTCTGCCGGCCCTCCAGAAGAAAAACATTGCCTCTGGGGCTACCCAGTAACCCCAAATGAGGATCAACCTGCACCGACCTTGGCTGTACCCCAAATACTTAGGCTGACCAGGGCACTAATGCCCTTTCTGACACAGCCTGAGCCTGGACCCCGTGGACCCTCCCAGACAGCTGGCCGCACACTGAGCACATCGAGCCGCCATGGCCTTAGGTCGTCATCTCTTCCCAACCTCGGTTTTCAGGTTTCAGAACCTAGATCTTATCTCCAATCACTGCCCAGGGTTGAAGGTGATGCAGAAATCAGAACTCCTTCCACATGGCAAGAAACCTTGTGGTTGGCATGTTGTCCAACTTTCAGTGTAGTTGAAACCAGTGTGGCCTATGAGGCCCCCCCCCATGCTGGCAGGCCACATTGGTCACAAACACACATTGTGACGCTCAGGCTGAGCCCAGTCCTCAAGTAAGGTCACTCAGTGCCTGGATGAAGAGATAGCATATTGGGCTTGCCATGCCCCTAGGCCCCAATTTTTAACCATAGTTCGGGTTGTCCCTTCAGTCTTCCCCACGGCTTGGCTTTGGAATTCCTCTTTTGGTGGGACACCTGAGATAACAAAACTGAAATGAGGCCTCCCATCCCACAGATTGACGAAAAGAAATTGGGATTCGGGCCAAATCCTCAGAGAGGAAGATTCGTCCATGGCCCATGAGGCCTCCCCGACATTCCACGGCCATCGCTGATACAAAATCCAGAGACCAAAGCCTGAGCAAGCGCCTCAGACTCGCACTTTCTTCATGTCCTGAAGAGTTCTTCTCATGGTTTGTAGATCGGGCCTGCCATACCTACGTCCCCAAACCTAAGCTGAGTTTGTGTTTTCAGACTTCTGTCCTCAACGTCTTGGGCCACACACCCTCCAGGCTGGGCCCCTGGAGCCACACATTAGGACTGTGCCTACCAATCCATGGGAATTCTGCCCATTCCATGGTCCAGTATCGTACAAATTAGGAGCAACCTCCAAAGTCCCTGAGGCCATCCCAATAGTGTGGTTCGCCCGGAACAAACAAGGGCTGTCGGACACCAGCTGATAATCGACCTCCACTCATACCATAGATGGATGTCCCCAGAGAAGAAGATTGAACCAGACAGGACCCTAGGCCATAATAGGATCCATTGCTTTGGGTTACAGGCATAGGTCCTCAAAAGCCTGTTTCCAATAAGAGCATAGGGGTTTTCCTGAGGCACCCATCAGAACTCATCTCGTCTCCACAAGGAAACCTGAGCATGGGAGCCATGTCCAAAGCTTAGGAGAGTACTTCAGGGTCCCGGTGCCACCGCCCCATTCCAAGGCCCTCATGGACACAAAAACACATTAGGACCCATTCTCAGGAAAGTCCCTTTCAACTCAGCCACCCCGGTTGCTCCAGCAGAGCCATCAGATCTAAACAGTCTTGTTGCTAGGAGACAATTGGAATGCGAGGCGGGCTTCCCAGGCATCCATCCGCGAACGGTGCTCTGGAGTCATTCATATGGGATGTCCTGGAGCTGTCCAAAAGGTCTCAATTTTCCCGCAGAAGGAATCCTTGAAGGGGGCATCCCACAACTCCCAACGTGGGAAAACCTCAATGGCCTCGAGATTCCGCTCCCTTCATGAAGCGCCCGTCATGCTCAGAAACTCCAACCTGAGCCAACGTCTGATCCTCGCCCTGACTTCAGATGCATGAGATATTGGTTCAGATCTGCAGGGGGTACCTGCCGTGCCCTCGCCCTGAAACCCAAGTCTAGCTTGTCTTCTCAGACTTCCGTCCTCACACTCCTGGCCCCGAAGCCCTCAAGTTTGGCAATTCCGGACCCACAATGCAGCACTCTGCCTGCCCGCTAGAAAAAAAATTATTGCCTCATGAGCTGCCCAGGCACCTTAAATGAGAGTAAACCTACACAGCACTCGACTTTACCCAAATTATATAGTCTAGCCTGGGCACTAATGCACTGTCGAACACAACCTGAGCCCGGAACTCCTGCCAACACCCAGAAAGCTGACCGCACACTGAGCACATAAAACCCGCCATGGCCTTAGGTCATCATCTCTTCCCTACCTCAGTTTTCAGGCTTCAGAACAGATACCTTATCTCCAATCACTGCCCAGAGGTGAGTGTGATGCAGAAATCAGGACTCCTCCTTACCTACGGCAAGAACCCTTGTGGTTGGCACTTTGTCCAACGTTCAGTGTAGGAGAAACCAGCATTCACCCTGAGGCCCCGCCCATTCTTGAGTATTACGAGCGCATACACACGCATTGTGACCCTCAGCATGAGTCCTGTCCTCTAGTAAGTCCTCTCAGTGGCTGGACCATTAGATGTCATAATGGGCTTGACATGTCCCTAGGCCCCAATTTTTAACCAGATTTCTTATTATCCAGTCGCCCCTCCCCAGGGCTCTACTCTGGAATCCCTCATTTGGTGGGACACCTGAGGTTAAAAAAGAAAACAACAACAACAACAACAACAAAAAAAAAACGAACTTCTTCCAGCCCACAGAATGACCCCAAACTCTTTAGACGGGGCCAAACCACCAGAGAGTAAGACTCGTCCATTTCCCATGAAGTCACCCAGAAATTCCACGACCATGAGTGACACGATATCCATAGACAAAAACTTGAGCAGGAGCCTCACACTCGCCCTTCTTTCAAATCCCGAAGAGTTCTCCTCATGGTCTGTAGATCAGTCCTGCCATACCTATGACCCGAAACATAAGCCGAGTTTGTGTTTTCAGACAACTGTCCAAAAAGCCCTGGCCTACACAACCTACAGGCTCAGGCCCCTGGAGCCAAACCTGAGGACTTTACTTGCCCTCTCCAAGGGAATTGTGTGTGCCCAGTCCAATGGCCACAACCCTTCTAATAGGATAAACCTCCAAAGTCCCTGATCCATCTCAATAGTGGTGGCTTCCCAGAAAAACAGGGGCAATCTGAGCCCAACTGAGCACCTACCTGCACTCAGACCCATAGACAGATGTCCCCAGAGGTAAAAAGGAAAGAACAGGCCCGTAGGCACTAATCAGATCCATTGCTTTGGTTTCCAGGCATCTCTCCTCAGAGGCCTGGATTTCAAAACAGCATATAGCTGTTTCTTGACTCACCCATCAGAAAACATCTCATCTACACATGGGAAACTTGCACGTTGGAGCTGTGTCAAAGCCTCTGTTTAGGAGAACCCTTTAGGGTCCCCGTTGCCACCGCTTCATTCCAAAGTCTCCATAGACACAAAAGCACATTAGGATCCATCCCCAGGGGTGTCCATTTCAACTCAGCGTCCTCGGTTGCTCCCCAAAAATCCAGGAGATCTAACCTGTCTTGTTGCTAGGAGACAATTGGAATGCGAGGTAGGATAACCAGCCATCCATCCTTAGAACCCTGCTCAGAATCATTGGCCTGGAGCCAAACAACAGGTCTCAATTGTCCTGCAGAAGACTCTCTGCAGTTTGGAGCTTCTCACAACTCCCCTCGTGGGAAAATACCCATGGCCTCGTGATGCCCCCCCAATCATGAAGGGGCCATCAGGGACAGAAACTCCAACCTGAGCGATCCTCTGATCCTCGCCCTGACTTCAGATGCACGAGATCTCGATTCAGGTCTGTAGATTGTGCCTGCCATGGCCTCACCCAGAAACCTAAGCCTAGCTTGTGTTATCAGACTTTTGTCGTCAGACTACTGGCCCACAAGCCCTCCAGTTTGGCAATCCAGAACTACAATGCAGCACTCTGCCGGCCCTCCAGAAGAAAAACATTGCCTCTGGGGCTACCCAGTAACCCCAAATGAGGATCAACCTGCACCGACCTTGGCTGTACCCCAAATACTTAGGCTGACCAGGGCACTAATGCCCTTTCTGACACAGCCTGAGCCTGGACCCCGTGGACCCTCCCAGACAGCTGGCCGCACACTGAGCACATCGAGCCGCCATGGCCTTAGGTCGTCATCTCTTCCCAACCTCGGTTTTCAGGTTTCAGAACCTAGATCTTATCTCCAATCACTGCCCAGGGTTGAAGGTGATGCAGAAATCAGAACTCCTTCCACATGGCAAGAAACCTTGTGGTTGGCATGTTGTCCAACTTTCAGTGTAGTTGAAACCAGTGTGGCCTATGAGGCCCCCCCCCATGCTGGCAGGCCACATTGGTCACAAACACACATTGTGACGCTCAGGCTGAGCCCAGTCCTCAAGTAAGGTTACTCAGTGCCTGGATGAAGAGATAGCATATTGGGCTTGCCATGCCCCTAGGCCCGAATTTTTAACCATAGTTCGGGTTGTCCCTTTAGTCTTCCCCACGGCTTGGCTTTGGAATTCCTCTTTTGGTGGGACATCTGAGATAACAAAACTGAAATGAGGCCTCCCATCCCACAGATTGACGAAAAGAAATTGGGATTCGGGCCAAATCCTCAGAGAGGAAGATTCGTCCATGGCCCATGAGGCCTCCCCGACATTCCACGGCCATCGCTGATACAAAATCCAGAGACAAAACCCTGAGCAAGTGCCTCAGACTCGCACTTTCTTCATGTCCTGAAGAGTTCTTCTCATGGTTTGTAGATCGGGCCTGCCATACCTACGTCCCCAAACCTAAGCTGAGTTTGTGTTTTCAGACTTCTGTCCTCAAAGTCTTGGGCCACACACCCTCCAGGCTGGGCCCCTGGAGCCACACATTAGGACTGTGCCTACCAATCCATGGGAATTCTGCCCATTCCATGGTCCAGAATCGTACTAATTAGGAGCAACCTCCAAAGTCCCTGAGGCCATCCCAATAGGGTGGGTCGCCCGGAACAAACAAGGGCTGTCTGACACCAGCTGATAATCGACCTCCACTCATACCATAGATGGATGTCCCCAGAGAAGAAGATTGAACCAGACAGGACCCTAGGCCATAATAGGATCCATTGCTTTGGGTTACAGGCATAGGTCCTCAAAAGCCTGTTTCCAATAAGAGCATAGGGGTTTTCCTGAGGCACCCATCAGAACTCATCTCGTCTCCACAAGGAAACCTGAGCATGGGAGCCATGTCCAAAGCTTAGGAGAGTACTTCAGGGTCCCGGTGCCACCGCCCCATTCCAAGGCCCTCATGGACACAAAAACACATTAGGACCCATCCTCAGGAAAGTCCCTTTCAACTCAGCCACCCCGGTTGCTCCAGCAGAGCCATCAGATCTAAACAGTCTTGTTGCTAGGAGACAATTGGAATGCGAGGCGGGCTTCCCAGGCATCCATCCGCGAACGGTGCTCTGGAGTCATTCATATGGGATGTCCTGGAGCTGTCCAAAAGGTCTCAATTGTCCCGCAGAAGGAATCCTTGAAGGGGGCATCCCACAACTCCCAACGTGGGAAAACCTCAATGGCCTCGAGATTCCGCTCCCTTCATGAAGCGCCCGTCATGCTCAGAAACTCCAACCTGAGCCAACGTCTGATCCTCGCCCTGACTTCAGATGCATGAGATATTGGTTCAGATCTGCAGGGGGTACCTGCCGTGCCCTCGCCCTGAAACCCAAGTCTAGCTTGTCTTCTCAGACTTCCGTCCTCACACTCCTGGCCCCGAAGCCCTCAAGTTTGGCAATTCCGGACCCACAATGCAGCACTCTGCCTGCCCGCTAGAAAAAAAATTATTGCCTCATGAGCTGCCCAGGCACCTTAAATGAGAGTAAACCTACACAGCACTCGACTTTACCCAAATTATATAGTCTAGCCTGGGCACTAATGCACTGTCGAACACAACCTGAGCCCGGAACTCCTGCCAACACCCAGAAAGCTGACCGCACACTGAGCACATAAAACCCGCCATGGCCTTAGGTCATCATCTCTTCCCTACCTCAGTTTTCAGGCTTCAGAACCGAGACCTTATCTCCAATCACTGCCCAGGGGTGAGTGTGATGCAGAAATCAAAACTCCTCCTTACCCATGGCAAGAACCCTTGTGGTGGCACGTTGTGCAACGTTCAGTGTAGGAGAAACCAGCATTCACCCTGAGGCCCCGCCCATTCTTGAGTGTTACGAGGGCATACACATGCATTGTGACCCTCAGCATGAGTCCTGTCCTCTAGTAAGTCCTCTCAGTGGTTGGACCATTAGATGTCATAATGGGCTTGACATGTCCCTAGGCCCCAATTTTTAACCAGATTTCTGATTGTCCAGTCGCCCCTCCCCAGGGCTCTACTCTGGAATCCCTCATTTGGTGGGACACCTGAGGTTAAAAAAGAAAACAACAACAACAACAACAACAACAACAACAAAACGGACTTCATCCAGCCATCAGAATGACCCCAAACTCTTTGGACGGGGCCAAACCACCAGAGAGTAGGAATCATCCAATTCCCATGAAGTCACCCAGAAATTCCACAACCTTGAGTGACACGATATCCAGAGACAAAAACTTGAGCAGAGCCTCACACTCGCCCTTCTTTCAAATCCCGAAGAGTTCTCCTCATGGTCTGTAGATCAGTCCTGCCATACCTATGACCCGAAACATAAGCCGAGTTTGTGTTTTCAGACAACTGTCCAAACAGCCCTGGCCTGCACAACCTACAGGCTCAGGCCCCTGGAGCCAAACCTGAGGACTGTACTTGCACTCTCGAAGGGAAATGTGTGTGCCCATTCCAATGGCCTAATAGGATAAACCTCCAAATGTTTATCTAATAGGATAAACCTCCAAAGTCCCTGATCCATCTCAATAGTGGTGGCTTCCCAGGAAAAACAGGGGCAATCTGAGCCCAACTGAGCACCTCCCTGCACTAAGGCCCATAGACAGATGTCCCCAGAGGTAAAAAGGAAAGAACAGGCCCCTAGGCACTAATCAGATCCATTGCTTGGTTTCCAGGCATCTCTCCTCAGAGGCCTGGATTTCAAAAGCAGCATATAGCTGTTTCTTGACTCACCCATCAGAAAACATCTCATCTACACATGGGAAACTTGCACGTTGGAGCTGTGTCAAATCCTTTGTTTAGGAGAACCCCTTAGGGCCCCAGTGCCACCGCTTCATTCCTAGGTCTCCTTAGACACAAAAGCACGTTAGGACCCATTCTCAGGGGTGTCCATTTCAACTCAGCGTCCTCGGTTGCTCCCCACAGATCCAGGAGATCTAACCTGTCTTGTTGCGAGGAGACAATTGGAATGCGAGGTGGGCTACCCAGCCATCCATCCTTAGAACCCTGCTCAGAATCATTGGCCTGGAGCCAAACAACAGGTCTCAATTGTCCTGCAGAAGACTCTCTGCAGTTTGGAGCTTCTCACAACTCCCCTCGTGGGAAAACACCCATGGCCTCGTGATGCCCCCCCATTCATGAAGGGGCCATCAGGGACAGAAACTCCAACCTGAGCGATCGTCTGATCCTCGCCCTGACTTCAGATGCACGAGATCTCGATTCAGGTCTGTAGATTGTGCCTGCCATGGCCTCACCCAGAAACCTAAGCCTAGCTTGTGTTATCAGACTTTTGTCGTCAGACTACTTGCCCACAAGCCCTCCAGTTTGGCAATCCAGAACTACAATGCAGCACTCTGCCGGCCCTCCAGAAGAAAAACATTGTCCTCTGGGGCTACCCAGAAACCCCAAATGAGGATCAACCTGCACCGACCTTGGCTGTACCCCAAATACATAGGCTGACCAGGGCACTAATGCCCTTTCTGACACAGCCTGAGCCTGGACCCCCTGGACCCTCCCAGACAGCTGGCCGCACACTGAGCACATCGAGCCGCCATGGCCTTAGGTCGTCATCTCTTCCCAATCTCGGTTTTCAGGTTTCAGAACCTAGACCTTATCTCCAATCACTGCCCAGGGTTGAAGGTGATGCAGAAATCAGAACTCCTTCCCCATGGCAAGAAACCTTGTGGTTGGCATGTTGTCCAACGTTCAGTGTCGTTAAAACCAGTGTGGCCCATGAGGCCCCGCCCATGCTCGCGGGCCACATTGGTCACAAACACACATTGTGACGCTCAGGCTGAGCCCAGTCCTCAAGTAAGGCCACTTAGCGGCTGGATGAAGAGATAGAATATTGGGCTTGCCATGCCCCTAGGCCCCAATTTTTAACCATAGTTCGGGTTGACCCTTCAGTCTTCCCCACGGCTTGGCTTTGGAATTCCTCTTTTGGTGGGACACCTGAGGTAACAAAACTGAAATGAGTCCTCCCATCCCACAGATTGACGAAAAGCAATTGGGAATCGGGCCAAATCCTCAGAGAGGAAGATTCGTCCATGGCCCATGAGGCCTCCCCGACATTCCACGGCCATCGCTGATACAAAATCCAGAGACAAAAGCCTGAGCAAGCGCCTCAGACTCGCACTTTCTTCATATCCTGTAGAGTTCTTCTCATGGTTTGTAGATCGGGCCTGCCATACCTACGTCCCCAAACCTAAGCTGAGTTTGTGTTTTCAGACTTCTGTCCTCAACGTCTTGGGCCACACACCCTCCAGGCTGGGCCCCTGGAGCCACACATTAGGACTGTGCCTACCAATCCATGGGAATTCTGCCCATTCCATGGTCCAAAATCGTACAAATTAGGAGAAACCTCCAAAGTCCCTGAGGCCATCCCAATAGTGTAGGTCGCCCGGAACAAACAAGGGCTGTCTGACACCAGCTGATAATCGACCTCCACTCATACCATAGATGGATGTCCCCCAGAGAAGAAGATTGAACCAGACAGGACCCTAGGCCATAATAGGATCCATTGCTTTGGGTTACAGGCATGTGTCCTCAAAAGCCTGATTCCAATACGAGCATAGGGGTTTTCCTGAGGCACCCATCAGAACTCATCTCGTCTCCACAAGGAAACCTGTGCATGGGAGCCATGTCCAAAGCTTAGGAGAGTACTTCAGGGTCCCGGTGCCACTGCCCCATTCCAAGGCCCTCATGGACACAAAAACACATTAGGACCCATCCTCAGGAAAGTCCATTTCAACTTAGCCACCCCGGTTGCTCCGGCAGAGCCATCAGATCTAAACTGTTTTGTTGCTAGGAGACAATTGGAATGTGAGGCGGGCTTCCCAGGCATCCATCCGCGAACGGTGCTCTGGAGTCATTCCATATGGGATGTCCTGGAGCTGTCCAACAGGTCTCAATTGTCCCACAGAAGGAATCCTTGAAGGGGGCATCCCACAACTCCCAACGTGGGAAAACCTCAATGGCCTCGAGATTCCACTCACTTCATGAAGCGCCCGTCATGCTATGAAACTCCAACCTGAGCCAACGTCTGATCCTCGCCCTGACTTCAGATGCATGAGATATAGGTTCAGATCTGCAGGGGGTACCTGCCGTGACCTCGCCCTGAAACCCAAGTCTAGCTTGTCTTCTCAGACTTCCGTCCTCACACTCCTGGCCCCGAAGCCCTCAAGTTTGGCAATTCCGGACCCACAATGCAGCACTCTGCCTGCCCTCTAGAAAAAAATTATTGCCTCATGAGCTGCCCAGGCACCTTAAATGAGGGTAAACCTACACAGCACTCGACCTTACCCAAATTATATAGTCTAAACTGGGCACTAATGCACTGTGGAACACAACCTGAGCCCGGACCTCCTGACCAACACCCAGAAACCTGACCGCACACTGAGCACATAAAACCCGCCATGGCCTTAGGTCATCATCTCTTCCCTACCTCAGTTTTCAGGCTTCAGAACCGAGACCTTATCTCCAATCACTGCCCAGGGGTGAGTGTGATGCAGAAATCAGAACTCCTCCTTACCCATGGCAAGAACCCTTGTGGTTGACACGTTGTCCAACGTTCAGTGTAGAAGAAACCAGCATTCACCCTGAGGCCCCGCCCATTCTTGAGTGTGACGAGGGCATACACACGCATTGTGACCCTCAGCATGAGTCCTGTCCTCTAGTAAGTCCTCTCAGTGGCTGGACCATTAGATGTCATAATGGGCTTGACATGTCCCTAGGCCCCAATTTTTAACCAGATTTCTGATTGTCCAGTCGCCCCTCCCCAGGGCTCTACTCTGGAATCCATCATTTGGCGGGACACCTGAGGTTAAAAAAGAAAACAACAACAACAACAACAACAACAACAACAACAAAAAAAACGGACTTCTTCCAGCCCACAGAATGACCGCAAACTCTTTGGACGGGGCCAAACCACCAGAGAGTAAGACTCGTCCATTTATCATGAAGTCATCCAGAAATTCCACGACCATGAGTGACACGATATCCAGAGACAAAAACTTGAGCAGAGCCTCACACTCGCCCTTCTTTCAAATCCCGAAGAGTTCTCCTCATGGTCTGTAGATCAGTCCTGCCATACCTATGACCCGAAACTTAAGCCGAGTTTGTGTTTTCAGACAACTGTCCAAACAGCCCTGGCCTGCACAACCTACAGGCTCAGGCCCCTGGAGCCAAACCTGAGGACTGTACTTGCACTCTCGAAGGGAAATGTGTGTGCCCATTCCAATGGCCTAATAGGATAAACCTCCAAATGTTTATCTAATAGGATAAACCTCCAAAGTCCCTGATCCATCTCATTAGTGGTGGCTTCCCAGGAAAAACAGGGGCAATCTGAGCCCAACTGAGCACCTCCCTGCACTAAGGCCCATAGACAGATGTCCCCAGAGGTAAAAAGGAAAGAACAGGCCCCTAGGCACTAATCAGATCCATTGCTTGGTTTCCAGGCATCTCTCCTCAGAGGCCTGGATTTCAAAAGCAGCATATAGCTGTTTCTTGACTCACCCATCAGAAAACATCTCATCTACACATGGGAAACTTGCACGTTGGAGCTGTGTCAAATCCTTTGTTTAGGAGAACCCCTTAGGGCCCCAGTGCCACCGCTTCATTCCTAGGTCTCCTTAGACACAAAAGCACGTTAGGACCCATTCTCAGGGGTGTCCATTTCAACTCAGCGTCCTCGGTTGCTCCCCACAGATCCAGGAGATCTAACCTGTCTTGTTGCGAGGAGACAATTGGAATGCGAGGTGGGCTACCCAGCCATCCATCCTTAGAACCCTGCTCAGAATCATTGGCCTGGAGCCAAACAACAGGTCTCAATTGTCCTGCAGAAGACTCTCTGCAGTTTGGAGCTTCTCACAACTCCCCTCGTGGGAAAACACCCATGGCCTCGTGATACCCCCCCATTCATGAAGGGGCCATCAGGGACAGAAACTCCAACCTGAGCGATCGTCTGATCCTCGCCCTGACTTCAGATGCACGAGATCTCGATTCAGGTCTGTAGATTGTGCCTGCCATGGCCTCACCCAGAAACCTAAGCCTAGCTTGTGTTATCAGACTTTTGTCGTCAGACTACTTGCCCACAAGCCCTCCAGTTTGGCAATCCAGAACTACAATGCAGCACTCTGCCGGCCCTCCAGAAGAAAAACATTGTCCTCTGGGGCTACCCAGAAACCCCAAATGAGGATCAACCTGCACCGACCTTGGCTGTACCCCAAATACATAGGCTGACCAGGGCACTAATGCCCTTTCTGACACAGCCAGAGCCTGGACCCCCTGGACCCTCCCAGACAGCTGGCCGCACACTGAGCACATCGAGCCGCCATGGCCTTAGGTCGTCATCTCTTCCCAATCTCGGTTTTCAGGTTTCAGAACCTAGACCTTATCTCCAATCACTGCCCAGGGTTGAAGGTGATGCAGAAATCAGAACTCCTTCCCCATGGCAAGAAACCTTGTGGTTGGCATGTTGTCCAACGTTCAGTGTCGTTAAAACCAGTGTGGCCCATGAGGCCCCGCCCATGCTCGCGGGCCACATTGTTCACAAACACACATTGTGACGCTCAGGCTGAGCCCAGTCCTCAAGTAAGGCCACTCAGCGGCTGGATGAAGAGATAGAATATTGGGCTTGCCATGCCCCTAGGCCCCAATTTTTAACCATAGTTCGGGTTGACCCTTCAGTCTTCCCCACGGCTTGGCTTTGGAATTCCTCTTTTGGTGGGACACCTGAGGTAACAAAACTGAAATGAGTCCTCCCATCCCACAGATTGACGAAAAGCAATTGGGAATCGGGCCAAATCCTCAGAGAGGAAGATTCGTCCATGGCCCATGAGGCCTCCCCGACATTCCACGGCCATCGCTGATACAAAATCCAGAGACAAAAGCCTGAGCAAGCGCCTCAGACTCGCACTTTCTTCATATCCTGTAGAGTTCTTCTCATGGTTTGTAGATCGGGCCTGCCATACCTACGTCCCCAAACCTAAGCTGAGTTTGTGTTTTCAGACTTCTGTCCTCAACGTCTTGGGCCACACACCCTCCAGGCTGGGCCCCTGGAGCCACACATTAGGACTGTGCCTACCAATCCATGGGAATTCTGCCCATTCCATGGTCCAAAATCGTACAAATTAGGAGAAACCTCCAAAGTCCCTGAGGCCATCCCAATAGTGTAGGTCGCCCGGAACAAACAAGGGCTGTCTGACACCAGCTGATAATCGACCTCCACTCATACCATAGATGGATGTCCCCCAGAGAAGAAGATTGAACCAGACAGGACCCTAGGCCATAATAGGATCCATTGCTTTGGGTTACAGGCATGTGTCCTCAAAAGCCTGATTCCAATACGAGCATAGGGGTTTTCCTGAGGCACCCATCAGAACTCATCTCGTCTCCACAAGGAAACCTGTGCATGGGAGCCATGTCCAAAGCTTAGGAGAGTACTTCAGGGTCCCGGTGCCACTGCCCCATTCCAAGGCCCTCATGGACACAAAAACACATTAGGACCCATCCTCAGGAAAGTCCATTTCAACTTAGCCACCCCGGTTGCTCCGGCAGAGCCATCAGATCTAAACTGTTTTGTTGCTAGGAGACAATTGGAATGTGAGGCGGGCTTCCCAGGCATCCATCCGCGAACGGTGCTCTGGAGTCATTCCATATGGGATGTCCTGGAGCTGTCCAACAGGTCTCAATTGTCCCACAGAAGGAATCCTTGAAGGGGGCATCCCACAACTCCCAACGTGGGAAAACCTCAATGGCCTCGAGATTCCACTCACTTCATGAAGCGCCCGTCATGCTATGAAACTCCAACCTGAGCCAACGTCTGATCCTCGCCCTGACTTCAGATGCATGAGATATAGGTTCAGATCTGCAGGGGGTACCTGCCGTGACCTCGCCCTGAAACCCAAGTCTAGCTTGTCTTCTCAGACTTCCGTCCTCACACTCCTGGCCCCGAAGCCCTCAAGTTTGGCAATTCCGGACCCACAATGCAGCACTCTGCCTGCCCTCTAGAAAAAAATTATTGCCTCATGAGCTGCCCAGGCACCTTAAATGAGGGTAAACCTACACAGCACTCGACCTTACCCAAATTATATAGTCTAAACTGGGCACTAATGCACTGTGGAACACAACCTGAGCCCGGACCTCCTGACCAACACCCAGAAACCTGACCGCACACTGAGCACATAAAACCCGCCATGGCCTTAGGTCATCATCTCTTCCCTACCTCAGTTTTCAGGCTTCAGAACCGAGACCTTATCTCCAATCACTGCCCAGGGGTGAGTGTGATGCAGAAATCAGAACTCCTCCTTACCCATGGCAAGAACCCTTGTGGTTGACACGTTGTCCAACGTTCAGTGTAGAAGAAACCAGCATTCACCCTGAGGCCCCGCCCATTCTTGAGTGTGACGAGGGCATACACACGCATTGTGACCCTCAGCATGAGTCCTGTCCTCTAGTAAGTCCTCTCAGTGGCTGGACCATTAGATGTCATAATGGGCTTGACATGTCCCTAGGCCCCAATTTTTAACCAGATTTCTGATTGTCCAGTCGCCCCTCCCCAGGGCTCTACTCTGGAATCCATCATTTGGCGGGACACCTGAGGTTAAAAAAGAAAACAACAACAACAACAACAACAACAACAACAACAAAAAAAACGGACTTCTTCCAGCCCACAGAATGACCGCAAACTCTTTGGACGGGGCCAAACCACCAGAGAGTAAGACTCGTCCATTTATCATGAAGTCATCCAGAAATTCCACGACCATGAGTGACACGATATCCAGAGACAAAAACTTGAGCAGAGCCTCACACTCGCCCTTCTTTCAAATCCCGAAGAGTTCTCCTCATGGTCTGTAGATCAGTCCTGCCATACCTATGACCCGAAACTTAAGCCGAGTTTGTGTTTTCAGACAACTGTCCAAACAGCCCTGGCCTGCACAACCTACAGGCTCAGGCCCCTGGAGCCAAACCTGAGGACTGTACTTGCACTCTCGAAGGGAAATGTGTGTGCCCATTCCAATGGCCTAATAGGATAAACCTCCAAATGTTTATCTAATAGGATAAACCTCCAAAGTCCCTGATCCATCTCATTAGTGGTGGCTTCCCAGGAAAAACAGGGGCAATCTGAGCCCAACTGAGCACCTCCCTGCACTAAGGCCCATAGACAGATGTCCCCAGAGGTAAAAAGGAAAGAACAGGCCCCTAGGCACTAATCAGATCCATTGCTTGGTTTCCAGGCATCTCTCCTCAGAGGCCTGGATTTCAAAAGCAGCATATAGCTGTTTCTTGACTCACCCATCAGAAAACATCTCATCTACACATGGGAAACTTGCACGTTGGAGCTGTGTCAAATCCTTTGTTTAGGAGAACCCCTTAGGGCCCCAGTGCCACCGCTTCATTCCTAGGTCTCCTTAGACACAAAAGCACGTTAGGACCCATTCTCAGGGGTGTCCATTTCAACTCAGCGTCCTCGGTTGCTCCCCACAGATCCAGGAGATCTAACCTGTCTTGTTGCGAGGAGACAATTGGAATGCGAGGTGGGCTACCCAGCCATCCATCCTTAGAACCCTGCTCAGAATCATTGGCCTGGAGCCAAACAACAGGTCTCAATTGTCCTGCAGAAGACTCTCTGCAGTTTGGAGCTTCTCACAACTCCCCTCGTGGGAAAACACCCATGGCCTCGTGATACCCCCCCATTCATGAAGGGGCCATCAGGGACAGAAACTCCAACCTGAGCGATCGTCTGATCCTCGCCCTGACTTCAGATGCACGAGATCTCGATTCAGGTCTGTAGATTGTGCCTGCCATGGCCTCACCCAGAAACCTAAGCCTAGCTTGTGTTATCAGACTTTTGTCGTCAGACTACTTGCCCACAAGCCCTCCAGTTTGGCAATCCAGAACTACAATGCAGCACTCTGCCGGCCCTCCAGAAGAAAAACATTGTCCTCTGGGGCTACCCAGAAACCCCAAATGAGGATCAACCTGCACCGACCTTGGCTGTACCCCAAATATATAGGCTGACCAGGGCACTAATGCCATTTCAGACACAGCCTGAGCCTGGACCCCCTGGCCCGTCCCAGACAGCTGGCCGCACACTGAGCACATCGAGCCTCCGTGGCCTTAGGTCGTCATTTTTTCCCAACCTCGGTTTCCAGGTTTCAGAACCTTGGCCTTATCTCCAATCACTGCCCAGGGTTGAAGGTGATGCAGAAATCAGAACTCCTTCCCCATGGCAAGAAACCTTGTGGTTGGCATGTTGTCCAACGTTCAGTGTGGTTGAAACCAGTGTGGCCCATGAGGCCCCGTCCATGCTCATGGGCCACATTGGTCACAAACACACATTGTGACCCTCAGGCTGAGCCCAGTCCTCAAGTAAGGCCACTCAGTGGCTGGATGAAGAGATAGCATATTGGGCTTGCCATAGTTCGCGTTGTCCCTTCAGTCTTCCCCACGGCTTTGCTTTGGAATTCCTCTTTTGGTGGGACACCTGAGGTAACAAACCTGAAATGAGTCCTCCCATCCCACAGATTGACGAAAAGCAATTGGGAATCGGGCCAAATCCTCAGAGAGGAAGATTCGTTCATGGCACCTGAGGCCTCCCCGACATTCCACGGCCATCGCTGATACAAAATCCAGAGACAAAAGCCTGAACAAGCGACTCAGTCTCGCACTTTCTTCATATCCAGAAGAGTTCTTCTCATGGTTTGTAGATCGGGCCTGCCATACCTACTTCCCCAAACCTAAGCTGAGTTTGTTTTCAGACAACTGTCCAAACAGCCCTGGCCTACACAACCTACAGGCTCAGGCCCCTGGAGCCAAACCTGAGGACTGTACTTGCCCTCTCGAAGGGAATTGTGTGTGCCCATTCCAATGTCCACAACCCTCTAATAGGATAAACCTCCAAAGTCCCTGATCCATCTCAATAGTGGTGGCTTCCCAGGAAAAACAAGGGCAATCTGAGCCCAAATGAGCACCTACCTGCACTCAGACCCCTAGACAGATGTCCCCAGAGGTAAAAAGGAAAGAACAGGCCCCTAGGCACTAATCAGATCCATTGCTTTGGTTTCCAGGCATCTCTCCTCAGAGGCCTGGATTTCAAAAGCAGCATATAGCTGTTTCTTGACTCACCCATCAGAAAACATCTCATCTACACATGGGAAACTTGCACGTTGGAGCTGTGTCAAAGCCTCTGTTTAGGAGAACCCCTTAGGGCCCCAGTGCCACCGCTTCATTCCAAGGTCTCCATAGACACAAAAGCACGTTAGGACCCATTCTCAGGGGTGTCCATTTCAACTCAGCGTCCTCGGTTGCTCCCCACAGATCCAGGAGATCTAACCTGTCTTGTTGCTAGGAGACAATTGGAATGCGAGGTGGGCTACCCAGCCATCCATCCTTAGAACCCTGCTCAGAATCATTGGCCTGGAGCCAAACAACAGGTCTCAATTGTCCTGCAGAAGACTCTCTGCAGTTTGGAGCTTCTCACAACTCCCCTCGTGGGAAAACACCCATGGCCTCGTGATGCCCCCCCATTCATGAAGGGGCCATCAGGGACAGAAACTCCAACCTGAGCGATCGTCTGATCCTCGCCCTGACTTCAGATGCATGAGATCTCGATTCAGGTCTGTAGATTGTGCCTGCCATGGCCTCACCCAGAAACCTAAGCCTAGCTTGTGTTATCAGACTTTTGTCGTCAGACTACTTGCCCACAAGCCCTCCAGTTTGGCAATCCAGAACTACAATGCAGCACTCTGCCGGCCCTCCAGAAGAAAAACATTGTCCTCTGGGGCTACCCAGAAACCCCAAATGAGGATCAACCTGCACCGACCTTGGCTGTACCCCAAATATATAGGCTGACCAGGGCACTAATGCCATTTCTGACACAGCCTGAGCCTGGACCCCCTGGCCCGTCCCAGACAGCTGGCCGCACACTGAGCACATCGAGCCTCCGTGGCCTTAGGTCGTCATTTCTTCCCAACCTCGGTTTCCAGGTTTCAGAACCTTGGCCTTATCTCCAATCACTGCCCAAGGTTGAAGGTGATGCAGAAATCAGAACTCCTTCCCCATGGCAAGAAACCTTGTGGTTGGCATGTTGTCCAACGTTCAGTGTGGTTGAAACCAGTGTGGCCCATGAGGCCCCGTCCATGCTCACGGGCCACATTGGTCACAAACACACATTGTGACCCTCAGGCTGAGCCCAGTCCTCAAGTAAGGCCACTCAGTGGCTGGATGAAGAGATAGCATATTGGGCTTGCCATAGTTCGCGTTGTCCCTTCAGTCTTCCCCACGGCTTTGCTTTGGAATTCCTCTTTTGGTGGGACACCTGAGGTAACAAACCTGAAATGAGTCCTCCCATCCCACAGATTGACGAAAAGCAATTGGGAATCGGGCCAAATCCTCAGAGAGGAAGATTCGTTCATGGCACCTGAGGCCTCCCCAACATTCCACGGCCATCGCTGATACAAAATCCAGAGACAAAAGCCTGAACAAGCGACTCAGTCTCGCACTTTCTTCATATCCTGAAGAGTTCTTCTCATGGTTTGTAGATCGGGCCTGCCATACCTACTTCCCCAAACCTAAGCTGAGTTTGTTTTCAGACAACTGTCCAAACAGCCCTGGCCTACACAACCTACAGGCTCAGGCCCCTGGAGCCAAACCAGAGGACTGTACTTGCCCTCTCGAAGGGAATTGTTTGTGCCCATTCCAATGTCCACAACCCTCTAATAGGATAAACCACCAAAGTCCCTGATCCATCTCAATAGTGGTGGCTTCCCAGGAAAAACAGGGGCAATCTGAGCCCAAATGAGCACCTACCTGCACTCAGACCCCTAGACAGATGTCCCCAGAGGTAAAAAGGAAAGAACAGGCCCCTAGGCACTAATCAGATCCATTGCTTTGGTTTCCAGGCATCTCTCCTCAGAGGCCTGGATTTCAAAAGCAGCATATAGCTGTTTCTTGATTCACCCATCAGAAAACATCTCATCTACACATGGGAAACTTGCACGTTGGAGCTGTGTCAAAGCCTCTGTTTAGGAGAACCCTTTAGGGCCCCAGTGCCACCGCTTCATTCCAAGGTCTCCATAGACACAAAAGCACGTTAGGACCCATCTCCAGGGATGTCCACTTCAACTCGCATCCTCGTTAGCTCCCCACAGATCCAGGAGATCTAACCTGTCTTTTTGCTAGGAGACAATTGGAATGTGAGGTGGGCTACCCAGCCATCCATCCTTAGAACCCTGCTCAGAATCATTGGCCTGGAGCCAAACAACAGGTCTCAAGTGTCCTACAGAAGACTCTCTGCAGTTTGGAGCTTCTCACAACTCCCATAGTGGGAAAACCCCCATGGCCTCGTGATGCCCCCCCATTCATGAAGGGGCCATCAGGGACAGAAACTCCAACCTGAGCGATCGTCTGTTCCTTGCCCTGACTTCAGATGCTCGAGACCTCGATTCAGATCTGTAGATTATGCCTGCCATGGCCTCACCCAGAAACCTAAGCCTAGCTTGTGTTCTCAGACTTTTGTCGTCAGACTACTGGCCCACAAGCCCTCCAGTTTGGCAATCCAGAACTACAATGCAGCACTCTGCCGGCCCTCCAGAAGAAAAACATTGTCCTCTGGGGCTACCCAGTAACCCCAAATGAGGATCAACCTGCACTGACCTTGGCTGTACCCCAAATACATAGGCTGACCAGGGCACTAATGCCCTTTCTGACACAGCCTGAGCCTGGACCCCCTGGACCCTCCGAGACAGCTGGCCGCACACTGAGCACATCGAGCCGCCATGGCCTTAGGTCGTCATCTCTTCCCAACCTCGGTTTTCAGGTTTCAGAACCTAGACCTTATCTCCAATCACTGCCCAGGGTTGAAGGTGATGCAGAAATCAGAACTCCTTCCCCATGGCAAGAAACCTTGTGGTTGGCATGTTGTCCAACGTTCAGTGTCGAGAAACCAGTGTGGCCCATGAGGCCCCGCCCATGCTCGCGGGCCACATTGTTCACAAACACACATTGTGACGCTCAGGCTGAGCCCAGTCCTCAAGTAAGGCCACTCAGCGGCTGGATGAAGAGATAGAATATTGGGCTTGCCATGCCCCTAGGCCCCAATTTTTAACCATAGTTCGGGTTGACCATTCAGTCTTCCCCACGGCTTGGCTTTGGAATTCCTCTTTTGGTGGGACACCTGAGGTAACAAAACTGAAATGAGTCCTCCCATCCCACAGATTGACGAAAAGCAATTGGGAATCGAGCCAAATCCTCAGAGAAGAAGATTCGTCCATGGCCAATGAGGCCTCTCCGACATTCCACGGCCATCCCTGATACAAAATCTAGAGACAAAAGCCTGAGCAAGCGCCTCAGACTCGCACTTTCTTCATATCCTGTAGAGTTCTTCTCATGGTTTGTAGATCGGGCCTGCCATACATACGTCCCCAAACCTAAGCTGAGTTTGTGTTTTCAGACTTCTGTCCTCAAAGTCTTGGGCCCCACACCCTCCAGGCTGGGCCCCTGGAGCCACACATTAGGACTGTGCCTACCAGTCCATGGGAATTCTGCCCATTCCATGGTCCAAAATCGTACAAATTAGGAGAAACCTGCAAAGTCCCTGAGGCCATCCCAATAGTGTAGGTCGCCCGGAACAAACAAGGGCTGTCTGACACCAGCTGATAATCGACCTCCACTCATACCATAGATGGATGTCCCCAGAGAAGAAGATTGAACCAGACAGGACCCTAGGCCATAATAGGATCCATTGCTTTGGGTTACAGGCATGTGTCCTCAAAAGCCTGATTCCAATACGAGCATAGGGGTTTTCCTGAGGCACCCATCAGAACTCATCTCGTCTCCACAAGGAAACCTGTGCATGGGAGCCATGTCCAAAGCTTAGGAGAGTACTTCAGGGTCCCGGTGCCACCGCCCCATTCCAAGGCCCTCATGGACACAAAAACACATTCGGACCCATCAACGGGAAAGTCCATTTCAACTCCGCCACCCCGGTTGCTCCGGCAGAGCCATCAGATCTAAACTGTCTTGTTGCTAGAAGACAATTGGAATGCGAGGCGGGCTTCCCAGGCATCCATCCGAGAACGGTGCTCTGGAGTCATTCCATATGGGATGTCCTGGAGCTGTCCAACAGGTCTCAATTGTCCCGCAGAAGGAATCCTTGAAGGGGGAATCCCACAACTCCCAACGTGGGAAAACCTCAATGGCCTCGAGATTCCGCTCCCTTCATGAAGCGACTGTCATGCTCAGAAACTACAACCTGAGCCAACGTCTGATCCTCGCCCTGACTTCAGATGCATGAGATATTGGTTCAGATCTGCAGGGGGTACCTACCGTGCCCTCGCCCTGAAAACCAAGTCTAGCTTGTCTTCTCAGACTTCCGTCCTCACACTCCTGGCCCCGAAGCCCTCAAGTTTGGCAATTCCGGACCCACAATGCAGCACTGTGCCTGCCCTCTAGAAAAAAAATTATTGCCTCATGAGCTGCCCAGGCACCTTAAATGAGGGTAAACCTACACAGCACTCGACTTTACCCAAATTATATAGTCTAACCTGGGCACTAATGCACAGTCGAACACAACCTGAGCACGGACCTCCTGACCAACACCCAGAAAGCTGACTGCACACTGAGCACATACAACCCGCCATGGCCTTAGGTCATCATCTCTTCCCTACCTCAGTTTTCAGGCTTCAGAACCGAGACCTTATCTCCAATCACTGCCCAGGGGTGAGTGTGATGCAGAAATCAGAACTCCTCCTACCCATGGCAAGAACCCTTGTGGTTGGCACGTTGTCCAACATTCAGTGTAGGAGAAACCAGCATTCACCCTGAGGCCCCGCCCACTCTGGAGTGCGACGAGGGCATACACACGCATTGTGACCCTCAGCATGAGTCCTGTTTTCTAGTAAGTCCTCTCAGTGGCTGGACCATTAGATGTCATAATGGGCTTGACATGTCCCTAGGCCCCAATTTTTAACCAGATTTCTGATTGTCCAGTCGCCCCTCCCCAGGGCTCTACTCTGGAATCCATCATTTGTGGGACACCTGAGGTTAAAAAAGAAAAAAACAACAACAACAACAACAACAACAAAAACGGACTTCTTCCAGCCCACAGAATGACCGCAAACTCTTTGGACGGGGCCAAACCACCAGAGAGTAAAACTCGTCCATTTCCCATGAAGTCACCCAGAAATTCCACGACCATGAGTGACACGATATCCAGAGACAAAAACTTGAGCAGAGCCTCACACTCGCCCTTCTTTCAAATCCCGAAGAGTTCTCCTCATGGTCTGTAGATCAGTCCTGCCATACCTATGACCCGAAACATAAGCCGAGTTTGTGTTTTCAGACAACTGTCCAAACAGCCCTGGCCTACACAACCTACAGGCTCAGGCCCCTGGAGCCAAACCTGAGGACAGTACTTGCCCTCTCCAAGGGAATTGTGTGTGCCCATTCCAATGGCCACAACCCTTCTAATAGGATAAACCTCCAAAGTCCCTGATCCATCTCAATAGTGGTGGCTTCCCAGGAAAAACAGGGGCAATCTGAGCCCAACTGAGCACCTACCTGCACTCAGACCCATAGACAGATATCCCCAGATTTAAAAAGTAAAGAACAGGCCCCTAGGCACTAATCAGATCCATTGCTTTGGTTTCCAGGCATCTCTCCTCAGAGGCCTGGATTTCAAAAGCAGCATATAGCTGTTTCTTGACTCACCCATCAGAAATCATCTCATCTACACATGGAAAAATTGCACGTTGGAGCTGTGTCAAAGCCTTTATTTTGGAGAACGCTTTAGGGCCCCAGTGCCACCGCTTCATTCCAAGGTCTCCATAGACACAAAAGCACATTAGGACCCATCCCCAGGGGTGTCCATTTCAACTCAGCGTCCTCGGTTGCTCCCCACAGATCCAGGACATCTAACCTGTCTTGTTGCTAGGAGACAATTGGAATGCGAGGTCGGCTACCCAGCCATCCATTCTTAGAACCCTGCTCAGAATCATTGGCCTGGAGCCAAACAACAGGTCTCAAGTGTCCTGCAAAAGACTCTCTGCAGTTTGGAGCTTCTCACAACTCCCATCTTGGGAAAACACCCATGGCCTCGTGGTGGCCCCCCCCATTCATGAAGGGGCCATCAGGGACAGAAACTCCAACCTGAGCGATCATCTGATATTCGCCCTGACTTCAGATGCACGAGATCTCGATTCAGGTCTGTAGATTGTGCCTGCCATGGCCTCACCCAGAAACCTAAGCCTAGCTTGTGTTCTCAAACTTTTGTAGTCAGACTACTGGCCCACAAGCCCTCCAGTTTGGCAATCCAGAACTACAATGCAGCACTCTGCCGGCCCTCCAGAAGAAAAACATTGTCCTCTGGGGCTACCCAGTAACCCCAAATGAGGATCAACCTGCACCGACCTTGGCTGTACATCAAATACATAGGCTGACCAGGGCACTAATGCCCTTTCTGACACAGCCTGAGCCTGGACCCCCTGGACCCTCCCAGACAGCTGGCCGCACACTGAGCACATCGAGCCGCCATGGCCTTAGGTCCTCATCTCTTCCCAACCTCGGTTTTCAGGTTTCAGAACCTAGACCTTATCTCCAATCACTGCCCAGGGTTGAAGGTGATGCAGAAATCAGAACTCCTTCCACATGGCAAGAAACCTTGTGTTTGGCATGTTGTCTAACGTTCAGTGTAGTTGAAACCAGTGTTGCCCATGAGGCCCCGCCCATGCTCGCGGGCCACATTGGTCACAAACACACATTGTGACCCTCAGGCTGAGCCCAGTCCTCAAGTAAGGCCACTCAGTGGCTGGATGAAGAGATAGAATATTGGGCTTGCCATGCCCCTAGGCCCCAATTTTTAACCATAGTTCGGGTTCTCCCTTCAGTCTTCCTCACGGCTTGGCTTTGGAATTCCTCTTTTGGTGGGACACCTGAGGTAACAAACCTGAAAGGAGACCTCCCATCCCACAGATTGACGAAAAGCAATTGGGAATCGGGCCAAATACTCAGAGAGGAAGATTCGTTCATGGCCCATGAGGCCTCCCCGACATTCCACGGCCATCGCTGATACAAAATCCAGAGACAAAAGCCTGAGCAAGCACCTCAGACTCGCACTTTCTTCATATCCTGAAGAGTTCTTCTCATGGTTTGTAGATCGGGCCTGCCATACCTACGTCCCCAAACTTAAGCTGAGTTTGTGTTTTCAGACTTCTGTCCTCAAAGTCTTGGGCCACACACCCTCCAGGCTGGGCGCCTGGAGCCACACATTAGGACTGTGCCTACCAATCCATGGGAATTCTGCCCATTCCATGGTCCAAAATCGTACAAATTAGGAGAAACCTCCAAAGTCCCTGAGGCCATCCCAATAGTGTAGGTCGCCCGGAACAAACAAGGGCTGTCTGACACCAGCTGATAATCGACCACCACTCATACCATAGATGGATGTCCCCAGAGAAGAAGATTGAACCAGACAGGACCCTAGGCCATAATAGGATCCATTGCTTTGGGTTACAGGCATGTGTCCTCAAAAGCCTGATTCCAATACGAGCATAGGGGTTTTCCTGAGGCACCCATCAGAACTCATCTCGTCTCCACAAGGAAACCTGTGCATGGGAGCCATGTCCAAAGCTTAGGAGAGTACTTCAGGGTGCCGGTGCCACCGCCCCATTCCAAGGCCCTCATGGACACAAAAACACATTAGGACCCATCCTCAGGAAAGTCCATTTCAACTCAGCCACCCCGGTTGCTCCGGCAGAGCCATCAGATCTAAACTGTCTTGTTGCTAGGAGACAATGGAATGTGAGGCGGGCTTCCCAGGCATCCATCCGCGAACGGTGCTCTGGAGTCATTCCATATGGGATGTCCTGGAGCTGTCCAACAGGTCTCAATTGTCCCGCAGAAGGAATCCTTGATGGGGGCATCCCACAACTCCCAACGTGGGAAAACCTCAATGGCTCCGAGATTCCGACCCTTCATAAAGCGGCCTTCATGCACAGGAACTCCAACCTGAGCCAACGTCTGATCCTCGCCTTGACTTCAGAAGCATGAGATATTGGTTCAGATCTGCAGGGGGTACCTGTCGTGCCCTCGCCCTGAAACCCAAGTCTAGCTTGTAATCTCACACTTCCGTCCTCAAACTCCTGGCCCCGAAGTCCTAAAATTTAGCAATTCCGGACCCACAATGCAGCACTCTGCCGGCCCTCTAAAAAAAAAAAATTATTTCCTCTTGAGCTTCCCAGGCACCTTAAATGAGGGTAAACCTACACAGCACTCGACCTTACCCAAATTATATAGTCTAACCTGGGCACTAATGCACTGTCGAACACAACCTGAGCCGGGCCCTCCTGACCAACACCCAGAAAGCTGACCGCACACTGAGCACATAAAACCCGCCATGGCCTTAGGTCATCATCTCTTCCCTACCTCAGTTTTCAGGCTTCTGAACCGAGACCTTATCTCCAATCACTGCCCAGGGGTGAATGTTATGCAGAAATCAGAACTCCTCCTTACCCATGGCAAGAACCCTTGTGGTTGGCACGTTGTCCAACGTTCAGTGTAGGAGAAACCTGCATTCACCCTGAGGCCCCGCCCATTCTTGAGTGCGACAAGGGCATACACACGCATTGAGACCCTCAGCATGAGTCCTGTCCTCTAGTAGTCCTCTCAGTGGCTGGAACTTTAGATGTCATAATGGGCTTGACATGTCCCTAAGCCCCAATTTTTAACCAGATTTCTGACTGTCCAGTCGCCCCTCCCCAGGTCTCTACTCTGGAATCCCTCATTTGGAGGGACACCAGAGGTTAAAAAAGAACACAACAACAACAAAAAAAAAACGGACTTATTCCAGCCCACAGAATGACCCCAATCTCTTTGGACGGGGCCAAACCACCAGAGAGTAAGGCTCGTCCATTTCCCATAATCACCCAGAAATTCCACGACCATGAGTGACACGATATCCAGAGATAAAAACTTGAGCAGGATCCTCACACTCGCCCTTCTTTCAAATCCCGAAGAGTTCTCCTCATGGTCTGTAGATCAGTCCTGCCATACCTATGACCCGAAACATAAGCCAAGTTTGTGTTTTCAGACAACTGTCCAAACAGCCCTGGCATACACAACCTACAGGCTCAGGCCCCTGGAGCCAAACCTGAGGACTGTACTTGCCCTCTCCAAGGGAATTGTGTGTGCCCATTCCAATGGCCACAACCCTTCTAATAGGTTAAACCTCCAAAGTCCCTGATCCATCTCAATAGGGGTGGCTTCCCAGGATAAACAGGGGCAATCTGAGCCCAAATGAGCACCTACCTGCACTCAGACCAATAGACAGATGTCCCCAGAGGTAAAAAGGAAAGAACAGGCCCCTAGGCACTAATCAGATCCATTGCTTTGGTTTCCAGGCATCTCTGCTCAGAGGCCTGGATTTCAAAAGCAGCATATAGCTGTTTCTTGATTCACCCATCAGAAAACATCTCATCTACACATGGGAAACTTGCACGTTGGAGCTGTGTCAAAGCCTCTGTTTAGGAGAACCCTTTAGGGCACCAGTGCCACCTCTTCATTCCAAGGTCTCCATAGACACAAAAGCACATTAGGACCCATCCTTAGGGGTGTCCATTTCAACTCAGCGTCCTCGGTTGCTCCCCACAGATCCAGGAGATCTAACCTGTCTTGTTGCTAAGAGACAATTGGAATGCGAGGTGGGCTACGCAGCCATCAATCCTTAGAACCCTGCTCAGAATCATTGGACTGGAGCCAAGCAACGGTCTCAATTGACCTGCAGAAGACTCTCTGCTGTTTGGAGCTTCTCATAACTCCCATCGTGGGAAACCCTCCATGGCCTCGTGATGCCCCCCCCCATTCATGAAGGGGCCATCAGGGACAGAAACTCCAACCTGAGCGATCGTCTGATCCTCGCCCTGACTTCAGATGCACGAGATCTCGATTCAGGTCTTTAGATTGTGCCTACCATAGCCTCACCCAGAAACCTAAGCCTGGCTTGTGTTCTCAGACATTTGTCGTCAGACTACTGGCCCACAAGCCTTCCATTTGGCAATCCAGAACTACAATGCAGCACTCTGCCTGCCCTCCAGAAGAAAAACATTGTCTTCTGGGGATACCCAGTAACCCCAAATGAGGATCAACCTGCACCGACCTTGGCTGTACCCCAAATACATAGACTGACCAAGGCACTAATGCCCTTTCTGACACAGCCTGAGCCTGGACCCCCTGGCCCTCCCAGACAGCTGGCCGCACACTGAGCACATCCAGCCGCCATGGCCTTAGGTCGTCATCTCTCCCAACCTCGGTTTTCAGGTTTCAGAACCTAGACCTTATCTCCAATCACTGCCCAGGGTTGAAGGTGATGCAGAAATAAGAACTCCTTCCCCATGGCAAGAAACCTTGTGGTTGGCATGTTGTCCAACGTTCAGTGTCGTTGAAACCAGTGTGGCCCATGAGGTCCCGCCCATGCTCGCGGGCCACATTGGTCACAAACACACATTGTGACCCTCAGGCTGAGCCCAGTCCTCAAGTAAGGCGACTCAATGGCTGGATGAAGAGATAGCTATTGGGCTTGCCATGCCCCTAGGCCCCAAATTTTAACTATATTTCGGGATGTCCCTTCAGTCTTCCCCACGGCTTGGATTTGGAATTCCTCTTTTGGTGGGACACCTGAGGTAACAAACCTGAAAGGAGACCTCCCATCCCACAGAATGACGAAAAGCAATTGGGAATCGGGCCAAATCCTCAGAGAGGAAGATTCGTCCATGGCCCATGAGGCCTCCCCGACATTCCACGGCCATCGCTGATACAAAATCCAGAGACAAAAGCCTGAGCAAGCGCCTCAGACTCGCACTTTCTTCATATCCTGAAGAGTTCTTCTCATGGTTTGTCGATCGGGCCTGCCATACCTACGTCCCCAAACCTAAGCTGAGTTTGTGTTTTCAGACTTATGTCCTCAAATTCTTGGGCCACACACCCTCCAGGCTGGGCGCCTGGAGCCACACATTAGGACTCTGCCTACCAATCGATGGGAATTCTGCCCATTCCATGGTCCAAAATCGTACAAATTAGGAGAAACCTCCAAAGTCCTTGAGGCCATCCCAATAGTGTAGGTCGCCCAGAACAAACAAGGGCTGTCTGACACCAGCTGATAATCGACCTCCACTCATACCATAGATGGATGTCCCCAGAGAAGAAGATTGAACCAGACAGGACCCTAGGCCATAATAGGATCCATTGCTTTGGGTTACAGGCATGTGTCCTCAAAAGCCTGATTCCAATACGAGCATAGGCATTTTCCTGAGGCACCCATCAGAACTCATCTCGTCTCCACAAGGAAACCTGTGCATGGGAGCCATGTCCAAAGCTTAGGAGAGTACTTCAGGGTGCCGGTGCCACCGCCCCATTCCAAGGCCCTCATGGACACAAAAACACATTAGGACCCATCCTCAGGAAAGTCCATTTCAACTCAGCCACCCCGGTTGCTCCGGCAGAGCCATCAGATCAAAACTGTCTTGTTGCTAGGAGACAATTGGAATGCGAGGCGGGCTTTCAAGGCATCCATCCGCGAATGGTGCTCTAGAGTATTTCCATATGGGATGTCCTGGAGCTGTCCAACAGGTCTCAATTGTCCCGCAGAAGGAATCCTTGAAGGGGGCATCCCACAACTCCCAACGTGGGAAAACCTCAATGGCCTCGAGATTCCGCTCCCTTCATGAAGCGGCCGTCATGCACAGGAACTCCAACCTGAGCCAACGTCTGATCCTCGCCCTGACTTCAGATGCATTTGAATTAGGTTCCGATTTGCAGGGGGTACCTGCCGTGCCCTCGCCCTGAAACCCAAGTCTAGCTTGTCTTCTCACACTTCCGTCCTCACACTCCTGTCCCCGAAGTCCTAAAATTTGACAATTCCGGACCACAATGCAGCACTCTGCCGGCCCTCTAGAAAAAAAAAAAATATTGCCTCATGAGCTGCCCAGGCACCTTAAATGAGGGTAAACCTACACAGCACTCGACCTTACCCAAATTATATAGTCTAACCTGGGCAGTAATGCACTGTCGAACACAACCTGAGCCCGGACCTCGTGACCAACACCCAGAAAGCTAACCGCACACTGAGCACATAAAACCCGCCATGGCCTTAGGTCATCATCTCTTCCCTACCTCAGTTTTCAGACTTCAGAACCGAGACCTTATCTCCAATCACTGCCCAGGGGTGAATGTGATGCAGAAATCAGTACTCCTCCTTACACATGGCAAGAACCCTTGTGGTTGGCACGTTGTCCAACGTTCAGTGTAGGAGAAAACAGCATTCACCCTGAGGCCCTCCCATTCTTGAGTGAGACGAGGGCATACACACGCATTGTGACCCTCAGCATGTGTCCTGTCATCTAGTAAGTCCTTAGGGGCTGGATCATTAGATGTCATAATGGGTTTGACATGTCCCTAGGCACCAATTTTTAACCAGATTTCTGATTGTCCAGTCGCCCCTCCCCAGGTCTCTACTCTGGAATCCATCATTTAGTGGGACACCTGAGGTTAAAAAAGAAAACAACAACAACAACAACAACAACAACAACAAAAAAAAAAAACGGACTTCTTCCAGCCCACAGAATGACCCCAAACTCTTTGGACGGGGCCAAACCACCAGAGAGTAAGACTCGTCCATTTCCCATAAAGTCACCCAGAAATTCCACGACCATGAGTGACACGATATCCAGAGACAAAAACTTGAGCAGGAGCCTCACACTCGCCCTTCTTTCAAATCCAGAAGAGTTCTCCTCACGGTCTGTAGATCAGTCCTGCCATACCTATGTCCCGAAACATAAGCCGAGTTTGTGTTTTCAGACAACTGTCCAAACAGCCCTGGCCTACACAACCTACAGGCTCAGAACCCTGGAGCCAAACCTGAGGACTGTACTTGCCCTCTCCAAGGGAATTGTGTGTGCCCATTCCAATGGCCACAACCCTTCTAATAGGATAAACCTCCAAAGTCCCTGATCCATCTCAATAGTGGTGGCTTCCCAGGAATAAAGGGGCAATCTGAGCCCAAATGAGCACCTACCTGCACTCAGACCCATAGACAGATGTCCCCAGAGGTGAAAAGGAAAGAACAGGCCCCTAGGCACTAATCAGATCCATTGCTTTGGTTTCCAGGCATCTCTCCTCAGAGGCCTGGATTTCAAAAGCAGCTTATAGCTGTTTCTTGACTCACCCATCAGAAAACATCTCATCTACACATGGGAAACTTGCACGTTGGAGCTGTGTCAAAGCCTCTGTTTTAGAGAACCCTTTAGGGCCCCAGTGCCACCGCTTCATTCCAAGGTCTCCATAGACACAAAAGCACATTAGGACCCATCCTTAGGGGTGTCCATTTCAACTCAGCGTCCTCGGTTGCTCCCCACAGATCCAGGAGATCTAACCTGTCTTGTTGCTAGGAGACAATTGGAATGCGAGGTGGGCTACGCAGCCATCCATCCTTAGAACCCTGCTCAGAATCATTGGCCTGGAGCCAAACAACAGGTCTCAATTGTCCTGCAGAAGACTCTCTGCAGTTTGGAGCTTCTCACAACTCCCATCGTGGGAAAACCCCCATGGCCTGGTGATCCCCCCCCCCATTCATGAAGGGGCCATCAGGGACAGAAACTCCAACCTGAGCGATCGTCTGATCCTCGCCCTGACTTCAGATGCATGAGATCTCGATTCAGGTCTGTAGATTGTGCCTGCCATGGCCTCATCCAGAAACCTAAGCCTAGCTTGTGTTCTCAAACTTTTGTCGTCAGACTTTGGCCCACAAGCCCTCCAGTTTGGCAATCCAGAACTACAATGCAGCACTCTGCCTGCCCTCCAGAAGAAAAACATTGTCCTCTGGGGCTACCAGTAACCCCAAATGAGGATCAACCTGCACCGACCTTGGCTGTACCCCAAATACATAGGCTGACTAGGGCACTAATGCCCTTTCTGACACAGCCTGAGCCTGGACTCCCTGGCCCGTCCCAGACAGCTGGCCGCACACTGAGCACATCAAGCCGCCATGGCCTTAGGTCGTCATCTCTTCCCAACCTCGGATTTCAGGCTTTAGATTCTAAAACTTACCTCCAATCACTGCCCAGGGTTGAACAGGATGCAGAAATCAGAACTCCTTCCCCATGGCAAGATACCTTGTGGTTGGCATGTTGTCCAACTTTCAGTGTAGTTGAATCCAGTGTTGCCCATGAGGCCCCGCCATGCTCGCAGGCTACATTGGTCACAAACACACATTGTGACCCTCAGCCTGACCAAAGTCCTCAAGTAAGGCCTCTCAGTGGCTGGATGAAGAGATAGCATATTGGGCTTGCCATGCCCCTAGTCCCAATTTTGAACCATAGTTCTGGTGGTCCCACGGCTTTACTTTGGAATTCCTCTTTTCGAGGGACACCTGAGGTAACAAAACTGAAAAGAGTCCTCCCATCCCACAGTTTGACGAAAAAAAATTGGGAATCGGGCGAAATCCTCATAGAGGTAGATTCGTCCATGGCCCATGAAGCATCCCCGACATTCCACGGCCATTGCTGATACAAATTCCAGAGACAAATGCCTGAGCAAGCACCTCAGACTCGCTCTATATTCATATCTTCATGAGTTCTTCTCATGGTTTGTATATTGGGCCTGCCATACCGACGTCCCCAAAAAAAGCTGAGTTTGTGTATCGGAATCACAATCAGAACTCTGCCTTCCACATGGCTGTAATGCTTGTTCTTCACATGGAGTCACACCTATACGTGGGGAACCCTTCATGGCCCCTATTGCCACGCCAAAACATGAGTGCTGCTTGGGCACAAATTCACACTGTGACCCTAGCATGAGCCCCATGTCAAAGAAAGGCCTGTCAGGTTCGGGACGAAGATCCTGCATATAATCCCTGCCATGCCTATAGGCACCCAGGACTACCTAGATGGTGTGTATTCCAATTGAAGGAACCCACTGCTGTGCTCTAGAGTCCCTCTCCTGGGGGGTCCTTTCTGGCAGAAAACAGTACTCTTCACTTCCCACAGAATGAACCCAAACACTTGGGAGCTTGGACAATCCCCCGAGAGGAAGGCTCTTCCTCGGCCCCTGAGGCAACCCCTACCCTGACCGGACACTGTGAACGCAACACCCAGAGACAAAAGCCTGAGCAACTGCCTCCCACTTGCCCTCCTTTGATATCCAGAGAATCTCCCCTCACGGACTGGAGATCAGGCCTGCCATTACCTTGGCCCCTTCCTGAGCCCAGTTTGCTTTTTCAGACATCTGTCCCCACAGCCCTGGAAAACACAGCCTCTAGGCTGGGTCCTCTGGAGCCATACCACATGACCGTGCCTGCTCTCTCCTGGGAAACTGTGTCCATTCCTTTGGCCACACACCTCCAGAATATGAGAAACCTCAAGGCCTCCGAGGACATCCCACTACTGGGAGCCTCACTGGACTCACAGGGGCATTCGGACACAAGCTGAGCAGCTACATCCATGAATGCATGCACACAGATGTCAACAGAGATAGAAGGTTGAGCCGGACAGGCCCTTAGGCCATAATCTCAACTCTTGCTTTGGGTTCCAGGTGTTACTCCTCAGAGGCTTTGGTTCGAAGAAAAGGATATGGGGCTTTCCTGAGGCACTGAACAGAACTCCTCTCGTCTCCACATGGGAAGCTTCCTTGTTGGAGCTGTGTCAAACACCTCAGTTTGGAGAACCCTGCAGAGTCCCTGAGCCACCTCCACATTCCAAGCTCTCCCAGACCACCAAGCCACAGTAGGACTCATCTTCAGGAGAGTCCATTTCAACTCTCCCCTCTGGGTAGCTCACCCAGGAGCCTGCAGATTGAGCCTGCCTTGTCCTGACTAAAGAGTGGGAATATGAGGTGGCGTTCCCAGGCATCCATGCTTAGACATCTGCTCTCGAGTCTTTCCGTATGGGGCCTCCTGGAACCATCCAATAGTTCTCGACTGTCGTGCAGAAGGAAAGCTTGAGGTTTGGAGTAGTTCACAAATCCCATCGTAGGCAAACCTCCCTGGTTTCATGAAGCCCCCACACCCTTCAGGAAGAGGCCATGCTGGACAAAAACTCTAGCCTGAGGCACGTCTCATAGTTGACATGACCTAAGGGCAGGAGATCTCGATTCAGCCTCTGCAGACTGGCCCTGCCGTGCCCTCGGTCCCAAACCTCATGCTAGCTTGTGTTTTCCGACTTCCTTCCTCACACTCCTGGCAAACAAGCCCTACGGATTAGGAACTCCAGAACCACAACCCAGCCCAGTATCTGCCCAAAGGAAGAAAAAGGTTTCCCTGTGGGGCTCTCCAGAAAACCCAGATGAGGATCAACCTGCTCGGGCCTCGACGGTCCCCGAACTGGATAGGATGCTCTGGGCACTCATGCTCTGTCTGAAACAGCCTGAAGCCAGACGTCCAGACAGACAAGGAGACAGATGGCCGCACACCCAGCACTTCGGACACGCCATGGTCTTATGCCGTCACCTCTTCCTAACCTTGGTTTTCAGATATCTGAACCTAGACATTATATCAATTCTCCACACAGCTGGGTATCGCAAGCACAAAACAGAACTCCTCCTTCCCCATGGCTGTCAAGCTTGATCTTGGCATGGAGTCACACCTTCAGGGTGGGAGAAACCTTCATGGCCCCTGATGCCACGCCCAAACTTGAGTGCTGCTTGGGCACAAATTCACACTGTGACCCTCAGCATGAGCCCCATGTCAAAGAAAGGCCTGACAGGGCATGGACCAAGAGCCCTCATATGGGGCTTGCCAAGCCCCTATGCACCCAATCCTCACCAGTGTTTGAGTTTTACAGTCGCCCCACCTGTACCTGGGCTCTGCTCTGGAATCCCTTTCTTGGAGAGACACATGAGCAAGACAACACGACTCCACCCTTCCCTCAAAATGACCCCAATCTCTTGGGAGCTGGGACAAATCCCCAGAGAGGGATACTCGTCCACAGTCCCTGAAGCCACCGCTCCAATCCACGGCTATCCCGGACACAACATCCAGAGACAAAAGCCTGAAGAAACGCCTTCCACTCGCCCTTGTTTCAGAGGCCCAGGAGTTCCCTCTCGGGCTGTACATCCGGCCTGTCATACCCTCGGCGCCACTCATAAGCTGATTTGTGTTTTAAGACTTCTGTGCCCACAGCATGGACCCACACAACCTCCAGGCTAGGGCCTCTGAAGCCACAGCGAAAGATTGTGCCGGCCCTCTATAAGGAAAGTGTGTCCAATCCATTGACCACAACACTACAGTTTAGGGAAAAGCTCCAAGGCCCCTGAGGCCATCAATAGGTAGGCCACCCTGGACTAAGAGGGGCTCTCTGACACCAGCAGAGCAACTATCTCCACTTAGATTCACAGACAATGTCCCCAGAGACAGAAGGTTGAAATGGACAGGCCCGCAGGCCCTAATATGAACCTTAGCTTTGTTTCCATGTGTCCGTTCTCAGAGGACTGTTTTCGTAGACCAGCACATGGGGCTTTTCTGAGGCACCAAACCAAGCATCTCTCGTCTCCACATGGGCAGCTTTCTTACTGGGGATGTATCAAACCCTTCAGGTAGGAGAGTTCCGCAAGGCCACCGAACAACCAGCACATTCCAAGGTCTCCATGGACCCAAACTCACATTATGACTCATCCTCGGGAGAGGCCATTTCAACTCAGCCCCCTGGGTAGGGTGACGCAGAGGCAGCAGATCCAACATATCTTGTCGCTAATGGCCAATTGGAATGCGAGGAATGCTGTACAGGGATCCATCCTTCGAACACTGCTCTCCAGTCCTTCCATATGGTATGTCCTAGAGCCATGCAACAGGACTCGAATGTCCCGCAGAAGGAAACCTTGTGGTTTGGGGCAACCTGCAAACTCAGCGTGGGAAAACTTCCTTGGCCTCATGAGGCCCCCGCTTCATGAAGGTGCCATCATGGACACATACTCCAGCCTTAGCCAACGTCTGATCCTCAGCCTGACTTCAGATGTAGGAGATTTTTTATTCAGCCTCTGCAGAGTGGGCCTGCTCTGCCCTTGGCTCCAATACTCACCCTAGCTTGTGTTTTCAGACTTCCGTCCTCACACTCCTTGCCCACAAACCCTCCCTACTGGGAATTCTGGGGCCACACTGAAGCACTCTGCCTGCCTCCCAGGAGAAAAACATTGTCTATGGTGCTGCCCAGAAACCCCAAATGAGGATCAAACTGCTTGGCCCTCGGCAACACCCCAATTGCATAGGCTACCTTAAACACTGATGCTCTGTCGCAAATAGCCTGAGCCCAGACCTTCCAACAGACACCGACACAGCTGGCTGCAATCCTAGGACATTGGACCCGCCACTGCCTTAGGCCACCATCCATTCCCAACCTGGGTTTTCAGTCATCGGATCCTAGGCCTTATCTCCAATCCCTGGACAGGGGGGAACCTGATGCACAAATCAGAACCCCTCCTTCCCCATGGCAAGAAAACTTGCTGCTGGCAGTGAGTCAAACCTTCAGTGTAGGAAAAACGACATGGCCCATGAGGCAACGCCCAAGCGTTAGGGCCGCCTTGGGCACAAACACATATTGTTACCCTCAGCATGAGTACCTTATTCAAGTAACGCCTCTCAGTGACTGGACCAAGAGCCCGCATATGTGGCTTGCCATGCCCATAGGGACCCAGGACTAACTAGATGGTGTGTACTCCAGTTGAGGGAACCCACTGCTGTGCTCTAGAGTCCCTCTCCTGGGGGGTCCCCTGTGGCAGAAAACAGTACTCTTCCCTTCCCACAGAATGAACCCAAACACTTGGGAGCTTGGACAATCCCCCGAGAGGAAGGCTCTTCCTCGGCCTGAGACAACCCCTACCCTGAACGGACACTGTGAACGCAACACCCAGAGACAAAATCCTGAGGTACTGCCTCCCACTTGCCCTCCTTCGATATCCAGAGGATCTCCCCTCACGGACTAGAGATCAGGCCTGCCATTACCTTGGCCACTAGCTGAGCCAAGTTTGATTCTTCAGACATCTGTCCCCACAGCCCTGGCAAACACAGCCTCTAGGCTGGGTCCTCTGGAGCCATACCACAGGACCGTGCCTGCTCTCTCCTGGGAAACTGTGTCCATTCCTTTGGACACACACCTCCAGAATATGAGAAACCTCAAGGCCCCCGAGGACATCCCACTACTGGGAGGCTCCCTGGACACACAGGGGCATTCGGACACAAGCTGAGCAGCTACCTCCACGAAGGCATGCCCACAGATGTCAACAGAGATAGAAGGTTGAGCCGGACAGGCCTTTAGGCCGAAATCTCAACTCTTGCTTTGGGTTCCAGGTGTTACTCCTCAGAGGCTTTGGTTCGAAGAACAGGATATGGGGCTTTCCTGAGGCACTGAACAGAACTCCTCTCGTCTCCACATGGGAAGCTTCCCTGTTGGAGCTGTGTCAAACACCTCAGTTTGGAGAACCCTGCAGAGTCCCTGAGCCACCTCCACATTCCAAGGTCTCCCAGGCCACCAAGCCACAGTAGGACTCATCTTCAGGAGAGTCCATTTCAACTCTCCCCACTGGGTAGCTCACCCAGGAGCCTGCAGATTGAGCCTGCCTTGTCCTGCCTAAAGAGTGGGAATATGAGGTGGCGTTCCGAGGCATCCATGCTTAGACACCTGCTCTCGAGTCTTTCCGTATGGGGCCTCCTGGAACCATCCAATAGGACTCGACTGTCGTGCAGAAGGAAAGCTTGAGGTTTGGAGTAGTTCACAAATCCCATCGTAGGCAAACCTCCCTGGCTTCATGAAGCCCCCACACCCTTCAGGAAGAGGCCATGCTGGGCAAAAACTCTAGTCTGAGGCACGTCTCATAGTTGACATGACCTAAGGGCAGGAGATCTCGATTCAGCCTCTGCAGATTGGCCCTGCCATGCCCTCGGTCCCAAATCTCACGCTAGCTTTTGTTTTCAGACTTCCTTCCTCACACTCCTGGCAAACAAGCCCTACGGACTAGGAACTCCAGAACTACAACCCAGCCCAGTGTCTGCCCAATGGAAGAAAAACGTTTCCCTGTGGGGCTCTCCAGAAAACCCAGATGAGGATCAACCTGCTCGGGCCTCAACGGTCCCCGAACTGGATAATCTGCTCTGGGCACTCATGCTCTGTCTGACACAGCCTGAAGCCAGACGTCCAGACAGACAAAGAGACAGCTGGCCGCACACCCAGCACTTCGGACACGCCATGGTCTTATGCCGTCACCTCATCCTAACCTTGGTTTTCAGATATCTGAACCTAGACATTATATCAATTCTCCACACAGCTGGGTATCGCAAGCACAAAACAGAACTCCTCCTTCCCCATGGCTGTCAAGCTTGCTCTTGGCATGGAGTCACACCTTCAGGGTGGGAGAAACCTTCATGGCCCCTGATGCCACGCCCAAACTTGAGTGCTGCTTGGGCACAAATTCACACTGTGACCCTCAGCATGAGCCCCATGTCAAAGAAAAGCCTGTCAGGACCTGGACCAAGAGCCCGCATATGGGGCTTGCCACCCCCTATGCACCCAATCCTCACCAGTGTTTGAGTTTTCCAGTCGCCCCACCTGTACCTGGGCTCTGCTCTGGAATCCCTTTCTTGGAGAGACACATGAGCCAGACAACACGACTCCACCCTTCCCTCACAATGTCCCCAAACTCTTGGGAGCTGCGACAAATCCCCAGAGAGGGAGGATACTCGTCCACAGTCCCTGAGGCCACCGCTCCAATCCACGGCTATCCCGGACACAACATCCAGAGACAAAAGCCTGAAGGAACGCCTTCCACTCGCCCTTGTTTCAGAGGCCCAAGAGTTCCCTCTCGGGCTGTACATCCGGCCTGTCATACCCTCGGCGCCACTCATAAGCTGACTTTGTCTTTTAAGACTTCTGTGCCCACAGCATGGACCCACACAACCTCCAGGCTAGGGCCTCTGAAGCCACAGCGAAAGATTGTGCCGGCCCTCTCTAAGGAAAGTGTGTCCAATCCATTGACCACAACCCTACAGTTTAGGGAAAAGCTCCAAGGCCCCTGAGGCCATCAATAGGTAGGCCACCCTGGACTAAGAGGGGCTCTCTGACACCAGCAGAGCAACTATCTCCACTTAGATTTTCAGACAGTGTCCCCAGAGACAGAAGGTTGAAATGGACAGGCCCGCAGGCCCTAATATGAACCTTAGCTTTGTTTCCATGTGTCCGTTCTCAGAGGACTGTTTTCGTAGACCAGCACATGGGGCTTTTCTGAGGCACCAAACCAAGCATCTCTCGTCTCCACATGGGCAGCTTTCTTACTGGGGATGTATCAAACCCTTCAGGTAGGAGAGTTCCGCAAGGCCACCGAACAACCAGCACATTCCAAGGTCTCCATGGACCCAAACTCACATTATGACTCATCCTCGGGAGAGGCCATTTCAACTCAGCCCCCTGGGTAGGGTGACCCAGAGGCAGCAGATCCAACATATCTTGTCGCTAATGGCCAATTGGAATGCGAGGAATGCTGTACAGGGATCCATCCTTCGAACACTGCTCTCCAGTCCTTCCATATGGTATGTCCTAGAGCCATGCAACAGGACTCGAATGTCCCGCAGAAGGAAACCTTGTGGTTTGGGGCAACCTGCAAACACAGCGTGGGAAAACTTCCTTGGCCTCATGAGGCCCCCGCTTCATGAAGGTGCCACCATGGACACATACTCCAGCCTCAGCCAACTTCTGATCCTCAGCCTGACTTCAGATGCAGGAGATTTTGATTCAGCCTCTGCCGATTGGGCCTGCTCTGCCCTTGGCTCCAATCCTCACCCTAGCTTGTGTTTTCAGACTTCCGTCCTCACACTCCTGGCCCACAAACCCTCCCTACTGGGAATTCTGGGGCTACACTGAAGCACTCTGCCTGCCTCCCAAGAGAAAAACATTGTCTATGGTGCTGCCCAGAAACCCCAAATGAGGATCAAACTGCTTGGCCCTCGGCAACACCCCAATTGCATAGGCTACCTTAAACACTGATGCTCTGTCGCAAACTGCCTGAGCCCAGACCTTCCAAAAGACACCGACACAGCTGGCTGCACACCCAGCACATTGGACCCGCCACTGCCTTAGGCCACCATCCATTCCCAACCTGGGTTTTCAGTCATCGGATCCTAGACCTTATCTCCAATCCCTGCACAGGGGGAACCTGATGCACAAGTCAGAACCCCTCCTTCCCCATGGCAAGAAACCTTGCTGCTGGCCGTGAGTCAAACCTTCAGTGTAGGAGAAAATGGCAAACCTGCCGGGCCTCATGAAGCCCCCCATATCTTTCAGGGAGAGGCCATCATGGACAAAAACTCTTGCTTGAAGCACGTCTCATAGTAGATATGACCGCAATGCAGGAAATCTTGATTCAGCCTCTGCAGAGTGGCCTGCCGTGCCCTCGGCCCAAACCTCACGCTAGCTTGTGTTTTCAGACTTCCTTCCTCGCACTCCTGGCAAACAATCCCTCCAGAGTAGGATTTGCAGAACCACAAGCCAGCCCAGTGACTGCCCACCGGTAGAAAACGTTTCCTTGTGGGGCTCTCCATAAAACTCAGATGAGGATCAACCTGCTCTTGCCTCGACGGCACTCAGATTTGATAGGCTGCTCTGGGCACTAATGCTCTGCCTTTCACAGCCTGATGCCAGACGTCCAGATAGGCAAGGAGACAGCTGGCCACACACCTAGCACTTCTGACACGCCATGGTCTTATGCCGTTATCTCTTCCTAACCTTGGTTTTCAGATATCTAAACCCAGATATTATATCAATTCCCCACACAGTTGGGCATCTGAATCACAAATCAGAACTCCTTCTTCCCCATGGCTGTAAGGCTTGCTCTTGGCATGGAGTCACACCTTCAGGGTGGGAGAAATCTTCATTTCCCCTGAAACCACGCCCAAACTTGAGTGCTGCCTTGGGCACAAATTCACTCTGTGACCCTCAGCATGAGCCCAATATCAAAGAAAGGCCTGTCAGGGCCTTGACCAAGAGCCCGCATATGGGGCGTGCCAAGCCCCTATACACCCAATCCTCACCAGTGTTTGAGTTTTCCAGTCTCCCCCCCGTTCCTGGGGCTCTGCTCTGGAATCACTTTCTTGGAGAGACACATGAGCCAGACAACAGGACTCCACCCTTCCCACAAAATGACCCCAAACTCCTGTTAGCTGGGACAAATCCCCAGAGAGGGATACTTGTCCACAGTCACTGAGGCCACCCCCTACAATCTATGGCTATCCTGGACGCATCCAGAGACAAAAGCCTGAAGGAATCTCGCCCTTGATTCACAAGCCAAGGAGCTCACTCTCTATCTGTACATCCGGCCTGCCATACCCTCGGCGCCACTCATAAGCTGAGTTTGTGTTTTCAGACTTCTGTGCCCACAGCCTGGACCCACACACCCTCCAGGCTAGGGCATCTGGAGCCACAGCGAAAGATTGTGCCTGCCCTCTCCAAGGAAAATGTGCCCAATCCATTGACCACAACCCTACAGGTTAGGGAAAAGCTCCAAGGCCCCTGAGGCCATCCTGATAGTGTAGGCTGCCCTGGACTAAAAGGGGCACTCTGACACCAGCTGAGCCATTATCACCACTTAGACTCTCAGACAGTGTCCCCAGAGACAGAAGATTGAAATGGACAGGCCCTTAGGCCCTAATATGAACCTTAGCTTTAGTTTTCATGTGTCTGTCCTCAGAGGACTGGTTTCGTATACCAGCATATTAGGTTTTTCTGAGGCTCCAAACCAAACCTCTCTCGTCTCCACATGGAGTGCTTTCTTACTGGATTTGTATCAAACCCTTCTGGTCGGAGAATTCCGCAGGGCCACAGTACAACCATCACATTCCAAGGTCTCCATGGACAGAAACACACATTATGACGCATCCTCAGGAGAGGCCATTTCAACTCAGCCCGCTGGTTAGCTTGCCCTAGAGCCAGCAGATCAAACATATCTTGTCGTTAATGGCCAAAGGGAATGCGAGGCATGCTGTTCAGGGATCCATCCTTTGAACCCTCCTCTTCAGTCCTTCCGTATGGTATGTACTGGAGCCACTCAACAGGACTCGACTGTCTTGCAGAAGGAAACCTTGTGGTTTGTGGCAACCTCCAAACTCAGCGTGGGAAAATTTAGTTGGCCTCATGAGGCACCTGCTTCATGAAGGTGCTATCAAGGGCACAATCCAACCTCAACCAACGTCTGATCCTCAGCCTGACTTCAGATGCATGAGATATCCTTTCAGCCTTTGCAGAGTGGGCCTGCTCCCAACCTCACCCTATCTTTTGTTTTCAGACTCTACCCTAGCACTCCTGGCCCAAAAGCCCTCATGATTGGGAATTCTGGTTCCAGAACGAAGCACTCTGCCTGCCCCCCAAAGAAAAACATTGTCTATGGCATTGCTCCGAAAGCCCAAATGAAAATCAACCTGCTCAGCCCTCAGCAACACCCCAATTGCATAGGCTACCCTAAACACTATGCTCTGTCTTACATAGCCTGAGCCCAGACCTTGTGAGAGACATTGAGACAGTTGGCTTCACACCCAGCACATCGAACCTGCCATGGGTTAGGCCATTTCATCCCTTCCCATTGACCTGGGTGTCTTCCTGGAGGTATATTCTGAGGCTGTGTCAGACTATGCATTTTTTCTGGAGCTTCCTATGGAATTGGGGTGGTATTAGGGGCCTTGCAATTTTCTCTTAATCTGGTGGGTTGGGAAACTGAGACAGGCTGACATTCCTTGGGAGAGCTGGCCCAGTGCTGTTGTGTGTTCCTGGAGGCCCCATCCTGGAGGGCATATGGGTCAGGACTCTGGGTCCAAAGTCTTCAGACACAAACTCGGGTAAGAGTTAAGCTCGAGGTGATGGCAGACCCAATCTGCAGACCCTGAGCGAAGCATCTCCAGATATGAAATTCAGACGGCTGTGAGGCAGGAGCACAGTCTTTTCTGTCTGACTTGTTTGTCTATGATGGCCACGAAATGGAGGGGTGGCCTCATGGGTCCATGTGAGATTCTACCTCTCTGGGAATTCTGCTCGGCACCCAAGAGTTTGGTGTATTTCCGGGGGATGGGAGGAGCGCAGTTTTCTGAGTCAGGGATCCCGTCCAAACAGCCATTCCAGAGATGGGTCCTGGGTTCTGGAGCCTCGATCACCGCAACAAGGCTTAGGATTTGGGCCTAGGGTCCTGCTCTATGTTTTCCTGGTACAGCTCCCGAGTGTTCTTGTTGGAAATGGGTATCATTCTGAGGGTCACAATGCCTGTTTTTGCCCAGATGCCCATGCTGAGTGGGTGTGACCTCATGGGCTATGCACTTGGCTCCCACTCTGAGGGTTGGACTGCCATCTCAACATTCAGTTTTCCTGCCATGGGGAAGGAGGGGTACTTTTTTATGCTTCAGGTTCCCCCATGGGCAGGAATTTGAGCTAAGTTCTGGGACAGGGGCCTGAATACCCAGTTCACTTTGAGATGAGGTCCTCGGGCCAAGGCAGGAACCACCTGCAGAATATGAGGCCTGCTTTCTGGGTGGCTGTCAGGAGCTCGGGCTCGAGCTGTGTCAGACAGAACATTCGTGGAGAGTTCGGCCTATGATATTGGGGTGCTTTTGAGAGCTGTGCAACTGGATCCTCATGGGGGATTTTTGCACAGACCCTTTCTTCACTTCTTCTATCTGGTGAGCAGGCAGATGGCTGCATTACGGCTCCAGAATATCCAAGTTGGAGGGTTTGCAGGCGAGGAGTGTGAGGACAGAAGTATGAAAACATAAGCTACAGTTACGCTCAGTGCCGAGCACATGTCTATTCCAATGTACAGCAGTTGTTTCGAGATCTCCAGCACCTGGGCGAGGGGAAGATGTCTGCTCACGCTGGAGTTTGTATCCATGATGGCCAACAAATGGTGGGGAGGCCTCAAGAATTCTTGGAGGTTTTTCCAAGCTGGAGCTTGTGAGCTGCTCCAAACATCAAGGTGTCCTACTAAGGGACAGCAGAAGTCTTCTTACAGGGCTCCAGGGTCCCCCATATGGAAGATTCGATAGCAATGCTCTCTGAATGGAGGCCTGGGAAGCCAATCTCGTGTTACCATTGCAGCTGAGGAACAGGGTAAGCTTGAACCAATGACACTGATTCCAAGTTCCAAGTGATTTTCGTTGATGGAAGTTCTCAGTCTAACAGGTCCCAATGCTGCTTGGTGTCCAGGGAGACCTTAGAATGTGGTGGCGGCTCTCTGACCATTGAGGATTCTCTATCCTTAGGATTAGACCCAGTACCCAGGAGCCAGGTTTCCTTCTTGGGACAGGAGGTGTGCTCTTGTATGGCTCACGGACCACAGGTTGGACCATATGCTTGAATTTCCAGAACAGACCTCTAGGAAGAGAGACCTCAAAACATAAGCTAGGGTTCTGATGAGGTTTTAGGGCCATGGAAGTTTCAATCTTCGGACTAAGTGCCATTGGCCTGCATGTCATCCTGGAGGTAGGTGCTGAGGCTGTGTCAGGCTGTGCACTTTTTCCAGAGTGGCCTATGATATTGGGGTGCAGTCAGGGGCCTTGCAGTTTTCTCCTAATCTGGACATTTTGGGAAACTGAGATGGGCAGGGTTTCCTCAGGAGAGCAGGGCCAGTGATGTCATGTATTTCTCGAGGCCCCATCCTGGAGGTCATGTGTGTCAGGACTTTGGGACCAAAGACTTTAGACACAACCTCGGATAAGAGATAGGAGTGAGGTGATGGCAGTCCGAATCTGAAGACCCTGAGGGAAGCTCCTCGGGATTTGTAAATCAGGTGGCTGGGAGGGAGGAGCACAGGCTTTTCTGTCTGGATTTTGTGTCTAGGATGGCCACTAAATGGAGGGGTGACCTCATGTGTCCATGGGATATTCTTCCACTCTGGTGATTCTGCTTGGCACCCAAGAGTTTGATTTCTTTCTGGGGAAGAGGAAAAGACTGTATTCCATCTCTGGGATCCTGTCCAAACAGGGATTCCAGAGATGGGTTCTGGGTCCAGACACTGGGAAAACTTAACCAAAGCTTCGATTTGGGATCCTGGTCCAGATCCCAAGGGGGATCTTTGGAAAGGGGTCTCATTCTGAGGGTCACAATGCCTATTTGTGCCCAGCTGCCCATCCTGTGTAGGCATGGTCCAATGGACCATGCACCTGGTTCCCACTCAGGGTTGTACAGCCATCTCAACATTCAGTTTTCTGGCCATGGGGAAGGAGGAGCACTCTTTTGTGCTTCCGAGTCCCCTATGGGCAGGAATTTGAGCTAAGTCTGGGACAGGTACCTGAATATCCAGGTTGCTTCAAGATGATGGCCTCGGGCCAAGGTTGGACCCACCTGGAGGATATGGGGCCCACTATCTGGGTGGCTGACAGGAGGTCGGGGATCAGGCGGTGTCAGATAGACAATTTATGCAGAGGTCGGTCTATTATATTGGGGTGCCATTGAGGGCCGTGCAGGAGGATCCTCTCCAACCTAGCTAGAGAAAGCCATGGATGACCAAATGGAATTGATTAGGGCTGAGCTGAACGTGAAGAGAGGTGATGTTCACAATGTTAGGGTGGAGCTTAAAGCTACCAGGGCTGAGGTTCACAATGCTCTCAATGAGTTCCAATCTAATCTAAATTCTCTCAAAGCTAGGGTAACTGAGACAGAAGTTAGAATTAGTGATCTGGAGGACAAACAGATAGAGAGAGGGGATCAGGAGGAGGGCTGGAACAAACAGCCTAGAAACCATGAAAACAGAATCAGGGAAATAAATGATGCCACGAAACCTTCCAAAGTCAGAATTATTGGAATCCCTGAAGGGGAGGAGAAAGAAAGAAGTCTAGAAGATATAGTGGAACAAGTTCTTCATGAAAAATTTCCCAAACTCCTGAATGGAATCTGCGTTCATGTACTAGAGTCTGAACGGTCTCCACCCAAGATTATCCATTCCAAAAAACCATCACAACACCTGGTAGTCAAATTGAGGAATCATAATTGTAGGTATAATCTCATGAAAGCCGCTAGGACAAAGAGGCTCCTTTCTTACAGAGGAAAGCCCATAAGAATAACATCAGACCTGTACACAGAGACCTGGCAAGCCAGAAAGCGCTGGCAAGATATATTCAGGGCATTAAATGAGAAGAATATGCAGCCAAGAATACTTTATCCAGCAAGACTGACATTCAAAATGGATGGGGAGATATAGAGTTTCCAAGACCGGCAAGGCTTAAAAGACTATGCAACCTCCAAGCCGACACTGCAGGAAATATTAAAGGGGGTTCTATAAAAGAGGAAAAAATCCTAATAATAGCATTGAACAGAAATATAGAGACAGTCTACAGAAAGAAAGACTTCAAAGGTAACTCGATGTCAATAAAAATGTATCTATAAATAATCACTCTCAATGTGAATGGCCTAAATACGCCCATAACATGACACAGGGTTGCAGATTGGATAAAACGACAGGACCCATCCATGTATTGTCTACAAGAGACCCATTTTGAACCTAAAGATACATGCAGACTGAAAGTGAAGGGATGGAGAAGCATCTTTCATGCCAATGGGCCTCAAAAGAAGGCTGGGGTAGCAATTCTTGTATCAGATAAATTAGACTTTAAACTAAAGACTGTAGTCAGAGATACAGAAGGACACTACATCATTCTTAAAGAGACTATCCACCAAGTTGATCTAACAATTGTAAATATCTATGCCCCCAATATGGGAGCAGGCAATAATAAAACTGTTAATCAAGATAAAGAGTCATATTGATATAAATACACTAATTGTAGGAGATCTTAACACGTCTCCCTCAGAAATAGACAGATCATCAAAGCAGAAAATCAATAAAGAAACAAAAGCATTGAATGACACATTGGACCAGATGGACCTCATAGATATATACAGAACATTCCACCCTAAAACAACAGAATACTAATTCATCTCAAGTGCACATGGAACCTTCTCAAGAATAGACCACAAACTGGGTTACAAATCAGGACTCAACCGATACCAAAAGACTGAGAATATTCCCTGCATTTTCTCAGATCACAATGCTTTGAAACTGGAGCTCAATCACAAGGAAAAGTTCAGAAGGAACTCAAACACATGGAAGCTAAAGACCACCTTGCTTAAGTATGCTTGGATCAAGCAGGAGATCAAAGAATAACTGAAAAAAAATCATGGAAACCAATGAGAATGAAGACCCTTCGGTCCAAAATTTATGGGATAGAGCAAAGGCGGTCCTAAGGGGGAAATATATAGCCATCCAGCCCTCCCTCAAAAAAATTGAAAAATCCAGAACACAGCAGCTGACTCTACACCTTCAAGAACTGGAGAATCAACAACAAATCAAACCAACTCCACATATAAGAAGAGAAATAATCAAGATTAGAGCTGAGATCAATGAGGTAGAAACCAGAGATACAATAGAACGTACTAATGAATCTAGAAGTTGGTTTTTTGAAAGTATCAATAAAATCAATAGACCACTGGACACACTAATCCAAAAGAAAAGAGAGAAAGCCCAAATTCATAAAATTATGAATGAAAAGGGAGAGATCACAAGTAACACCAAGGAAGTAGAAATAATCATCAGAAGTTTTTATCAACAGTTATATGCCAATAAGCATAGCAACCTAGATGAAATGGATGCATTCCTGGAATACTATAAACTCCCAAAATTGAACCAGGAAGAAATTGACAACTTGAATAGACCAATATCTAGTAACGAGTTTGAAGCAGTGATCAAAAATCTCCAAAAAAACAAGAGCCCAGGACCTGACGGATTCCCTGGGGAATTCTATCAAACTTTCAAAGAAGAAATAAGACCAATTATCCTGAAGATGTTTCAAAAAATTGAAGCAGAAGCCAGCATTACCCTAACCCCTAAACCAGGCAATGACCCTTAAAAAAAGGAGAATTTCAGACTAAAATCACTGATGAATACGGATGCTAAGATTCTCAACAAGATCCTAGCAAACAGGATCCAACAGCCCATTAAAAAGATTATCCGACATGACCAGTTGGGATTCATCCCTGGGCTACAAGGATGGTTCAACATTCGCAAATCAATCAATGTGATAGAACAAATGAATACGAGACGAGAGAAGAACAACATGGTCCTCTCAATCGATGCAGAAAAAGCAGTTGAAAAAATCCAGCATCCGTTTCTGACAAAAACGCTTCAAAGTATAGGGATAGAAAGAACATTCCTGAACGTCATCAAATCTAACTATGAAAGACCCACAGCAAATATCATCCTCAATGGGAAAAAGCTTGCAGCCTTCCCGTTGAGATCAGGAACAAGTCAAGGATGCCCTGTCTTACCACTCTTGTTCAATATAGTATTAGAAGTCCTAGCAACAGCAATGACAACAAAGAGAAATAAAATGTATCCAAGGTGGCAATGAAGAAGTCAAACTCTCTTCGCAGATGACATGATTCTTTATACGGAAAACCCAAAAGACTCCACCCCCAAACTACTAGAACTCATACAGCAATTCAGCAACGTGGCAGGATACAAAGTCAATGTACAGAAATCAGTGGCTTTCTTATACACTAACAATGAAAATACAGAAAGGGAAATTAGAGAATCAATTTCATTTACTATAGCACCAGAACCATAAGATACCTGGGAATAAACCTTTCCAAAGAGGTAAAGGATCCGTACTTGAGGAACTACAGAATACTCATGAAAGAAACTGAAGAAGACACAAAAAGATGAAAGACCATTCCATACTCTTGGTTCGGAAGAATAAACATTGTTAAATTGTCTATACTGCCTAGAGCAATCTATACTTTTAATGCCATTCTGATCAAAATTCCACCGGTATTCCTCAATGAGCTGGAGCAAATAATCCAAAAATTTGTATGGAATCAGAAGAGACTCTGAATCGCTAAGGAATTGTTGAAAAACAAAAATAAAACGGGGGCATCACATTACCTGATTTCAAGCTTTATTACAATGCTGTGACACCAAAAGAGCATGGTACTGACATTAAAACAGTGGAACAGAGTAGAGTGCCCAGATATGGACCCTCAACTCTATGGGCAAATAATCCTCGAGAAAACAGGAAAAAATATACAATGGGAAAAAGACAGTCTCTTCAATAAATGGTGCTGGGAAAACTGGACAGCTATGTGTAGAAGAATGAAACTCGACCATTCTCTAACACCGTACACAAAGATAAACTCAAAATGGATAAAAGACCTCAACATGAGACAGGAATCCATCAGAATCCTTCAGGAGAACATAGGAAGCAATCTCTTCGATATTAGCCACACAATCTTCTTTCAAGTTATGTCTCCAAAGGCAAAGGAAACAAAAGCGAAAATAAACCTTTCAGACTTCATCAAAATCAAAAGCTTCTGCACAGCAAAGGAAACAGTCAAAAAAAACAAAGGTGCAACCCACGGAATGAGAGAAGATATTTGCAAATGACAGTGCAGAGAAAAGATTGATATCCAGGATCTATAATGAACTCCTCAAATTCAACATGCACAAAACAGACAATCATATCAAAAAATGGGCAGAAGATATAAACATAAACTTCTCCAATGAAGACATACAAATGGCTATCAGACACATGAAAAAAATGTTCATCATCACTAGCCCTCAGGGATATTCAAATTAAAACCACATTGAGATATCACGTTTCAGCAGTTAGAATGGTCATTAGCAAGACAGGAAACAACTTGTGTTGGAGGGGATATGGTTGGTGGGAATGTAAGTTGGTGCAGCCTCTTTGGAGAACAGTGTGGAGATGTCTCAAGAAATTAAAAATAGAACTTCCCTATGACCCTGCAATTTCACTTCTGGATATTTACCCCAAAGATACAGATGTCATGAAAAGAAGGGCCATCTGTACCCCAATGTGTACAGCAGCAATGGCCACGGTAGACAAACTATGGAAAGAACCAAGATGCCCTTCAACGGACGAATGGATAAGGAAGATGTGGTCCATATACACTATGTATGCATACCCAACTTTTTAGCAACATGGACGGGACTGGAAGAGATTATGCTGAGTGATATCAGTCAAGCAGAGAGTGTCAATTATCATATGGTTCACTTATTTGTGGAGCATAACAAATAGCATGGAGGACATGGGGAGTTAGAGAGAAGGGAGTTGGGGAAATTGGAAGGGGAGGTGAACCATAAGAGACTATGGACTCTATAAAACAATCTGAGGGGTTTGAATTGGCGGGTGGGTGGGAGGTTGGGGTACACAGGTGGCCGGTATTATAGAGGGCACGGATTGCATGGAGCACTGGGTTTGGTGAAAAAATAATGAATACTGTTATGCTGAAAATAAAAAATAATAATAATGATACGCACTTGAGTCCAGAGTGTTGTTTGAAATTAAGGTCGGCACAGGGAATTTGTACTTTGCTTCTAATCTTCAGGGTTTGAGCAACCGTGAAGGGCAGAGTTTTCTTTTGGGTGGTAAGCATACTCATCTGGTGTGGCACCAGAGGCCCCATCCTGGAAAGCATGTGGTCCAGGGCCTTGGGGACAGAAATTTGCAAATGCAAACTAGGTTTATGGTGAGGGCGGAGGCGATCACAGGCCCAATCTGCAGGCCTGGGTGCACCTCATAGTGTACTGAAATTAAGGTGTCATGGAGGCAGTATCACAGGCTTTTCTGTCTGGATTGTGTGTCTAGGATGGTCGCAAAATGTAGGGGAGTCTTCATTGGGCCACGGGAGATTCTTCATCTCTGGGCATTCTGCCCAGCTCTCTAGAGTTTGGTGTCTCTGGGGAAAAGAAGACTGCTGTTTTCCGTCTCAGCAGATTCCCAAAAGAGGGATTTCAGAGACAGTTTCTGGGATTTTTCAGGGCCCCTGAACAACACGAATGAGGGTGAGGATTTGGCCCTAGGGACCTGGCAGGCCCGCCCTGTGTCCTTTCTGTCCAGCTACCAAGGGGGTTTGTTTGAAAGCAGGCTCACTCTGAGGGTCATAATGCCCAGGGCAGCTCACATGAGTGGCCGTGGTCTCATGGGCCATGCAGCTGGTTCCCACTCTGAGGGTTGGAAACCCATCTCAACAGCCAGGATTCCTGCCATGGGGAAGGAGGAGTACTCTTGTGCTTCAGGTTCCCCCATAAGCAGGGATTTGAGCTACAGTATGAAGGAGAGATGACTGAATATCCAGGTTGAGTATATGTGATGGCTTCTGGCCACAACAGGTCCCACCTGCAGGATATGGGGCAAACTGTCTGTGTGGCTGATTAGAGGTCGTGGCTCAGGATGTGTCAGACCAAGCCTGATTGCCCATGGTGGCCGATGATATTAGGGTACCGTCGAGGGCCATGCCGCTGTATCCTCATATGGAGTTTCTGGGCAGAATCACCAGGCACTTCTTCTTTCTGTTGGGCAGGCAAATTCTGCATTTTGTTACCAGATTCCCTATCAAGAGGCCTTGGGGATGGATGAAATTGAGGATGGAATTGTAAACACAAGCTATGGTTAAATTCAGTGCGAAGCAGAAGGCAGTTCCCGTGTGCAGTGGCTGATTCGAGATATCCAGCACCTGAGTAAGGGCAGATGTCTGAAGTTAGCTCACACTGTAGTTTGTGACTATGATGACCGACTAATGGAGTGGGGGCGCAAGATGCCATGGAAGATTTCCCACACTGTGGCTTGTGGGATGCTCCAAACAGCAAGGTTTCCTTGTACTGGACAGGGGGAGTCTGGTTTGTTGGCTCCAGGATCCCCATAGTGAAAGTTTGGGTAGCAGAGATCTCTCACATGGATGCCTGGAAAGCACACCTCCATTGACCATTGCAGCTGAGGAACAAAGCAGGTTCCATTGGTGGCTCTGGGGTGAAATTCCAAGCAGCCTGAGTTGACATGGAGTTCCATGCTGTTGGATCATAATGATGGTTTGTATCCAGGGAAACGTTAGAATGTTTGAGTGGTAGGGGCCATGCAGGATTCTCATCCACTGAGTCTTGGACATATCTACCAAGAGCAATGTTTTTTACTGGGGACAGGAGGGGTTCTGTTGTGTGGCTCACAGACCATATGTTGGAATATAAGTTGGTTTTGGAAAAAAGGCCTCTGGGGACAGGCGCCTGAAAATATAAGCTATGGTATCAATGAAGTCTTATGGGCATGTCAGGTTCAGTCATCTGACTCAGGGCCTTTGACGTGGATATCTGCCTGGAAATAGGTGCTCATGGTGTATCAGAATGCGCATTTGGGTCCAGAGTGTTCCTCAGAATTGAGGTGTGCTCAGGGGTTTTGCATATTGCTACTAAACTTCAGGGTTTGGGCAACAGTGAAGGGCAGAGTTTCCTTTGAGTACGTAGGCACAATCATCTGGTTTGGCTCCAGAGACCCCATCCTGGAGGGCTTCTGGTCCAGGGCTTTGGGAATTAGGGTTAATGTGAGGGCCAAGTTGATCACAGGCCCAACATGCAGGCCCGAGGGCAGCTCATAGTGTACTGAAATTACACTATCATGGAGGCGGTAGTGCAGGCTTTTCTGTCAGGTATGTGTCCAAGACAGTCACAAAAGGTAGGGGTGCCTTCATGAGGCCATGGTAAATTCTTCGTCGCTAGGGATTCTTCTCAGCTCCCAAGTGTTTTGTGTCTCTGGGAGAAAGGAAGACTGCTGTTTTCTGTCTCAGGGCACCCCCAAAAGAGGGATTAGAGACAGGTTCTTGGTCTGGTCGCCAGGAAAACATGAACGATGGTGAGAATTTGGCCCTAGGGATCTGGAAGCCCCACTCTGCGGGCTCCTGGGCCAGGTTCCGAGGGGGTTTGTTTGAAAGCAGACTCCCACTGACGATCACAATGACTGTTTGTGCCCAGGGCGGCTCCCATGAATGGCCATGGTCTCATGGGCCATGCAGCTAGTTCCCACTCTGAGGGTTAGACACCCATCCCATCAGCCAGGTTTCCTGCCATCAGAAAGGAGGACTCATTCTGTGCTTCAGGTTACACCATAGGCAGGGATTTGAGATTTGAGCTACGGTCTGGGGACAGATGCCTGAATACCCAGGTTGTGTAGAGATGATGGCTTCGGGCCATGGCAGGTCCAGCTGCAGGATATGGGGCCCACTCTCTGCGTGGCTGACTGGAGGTCGTGGCTCAGGCTGTGTCAGACAGAGTCTTAGTGCCCATGGCAGCCTATTTATTATGGTGCTGTCGAGGGTCATGCAGGTGGTTCCTCATGTGGGATTTCTGGTCAGACTCACCAGCCACTTCTTCTTTCTGTGGGGCATGCAGAATGCTGTGTTGTGGCTCCAGAATTCCCTATCAAGAGGGCTTGGGGACCAGGAAGTTGAGGATGGAATTGTAAACACAAGCTATGGTTCAATTCAGTGACAAACAGAAGGCACTTCCAGTTTGCAGTGGCTGATTCGAGACATCTAGCTCCTGAATAAGGGCAGATGTCAGATGTTTGCTCATGCAGGAGATTGTGTCTATGATGACCAAGAAATGGAGCAATGGCATCAAGAAGCCATGGAGGATTTCCCACACTGGGGCTTGTGAGATGCTCCAAACAGCAAGGTCTCCTTCAACCAGACAGAGGAGTCTGGTTTGTTTGCTCCAGGGTCCCCAATATGGAAAGGTTGGGTAGCAGAGTACTCCCTCATGGATGACTGGAAAGCACACCTTCATTGACCATTGTAGTTGAGGAACATGGCAGGTTCGATCTGCTGGCCCTGGAGCCAAGTTCCAAGGGGGCTGAGTTGACATGGAGTTTCATGCTGTTGGATCACAATGCTGGTTTGTATCCAGGGAGACGTTAGAAAGTTGGGGTGGTCAGGGGCCATGCAGGATTCTCCTACACCGAGTCTTGGACACAGCTACCAAGAGCAAGGTATCTTTCTGGGAACAGCAGGGGTTCTGTTGTGTTTCTCAGGGACCAGATGTTGGAATATAAGTTGGTATTAGAGAACAGGCCTCTCAGGATGGGCGCCTGAAAACCTAAGCTAGGGTCAATGAAGTCCTTGGTGTATGTCAGATTCAAACTTCTACTCAGGGCTTTTGACTTGAATGTCTGCCTGGAGACAAGTGCTCATTGTGTGTCAGAATGTGCATTTGGTTCCAGAGCTTTCTTTGAATTTGAGGTGGGCTCAGGGGCTTTGTACTTTGCTCCTAATCTTCAGGGTTTGGGCAACAGTGAAAGGCAGAGTTTCCTTTGGGAGGGTAGTCACAGTCTTCTGGTGTGGCACCAGAGGCCCAAGTCTGGATGGCATGAGGGCAGGATTTTGGAGACAGAAATCTGCCAATGCGAACTAGGGTTAGGGTCAGGCCCGAGGTGATCACAGCCCTGATCTGTAGGATCTGAGGGCAGCTCATTGTGTAGTGAAATTAAGGTATCATGGAGGCGGTGGGTAGACTTTTCTGTCTGGATTGTGTGTCCAGAACGGTGGCCAAATGTAGGGATGGCTTCATGGGGCCATGGAACATTCTTCATCTCTGGGGTTTCTGCCCAGCTCCCAAGAGTTTGTGTCTCTGGGGGAAGGGAAGACTGCTGTTTTCCGTCTCAATGGATCCCCACTAGAGCGATTCCAGAGACAGTTTCTGGGTCTCAGCGCCAGAAAACACCACCAAGTGTGAAGATTTGCCTCTAGGCACCTGGAAGGCCCACTCTGCCGGCTCCTGGTCCAGCTACCATGGGGGTTTGTTGGAAAGCAGGCTCATGCTGAGGATCACAAAGCCTGTTTGTGCCCAGGGCGGCTCCCATGTGTGGTCGTGGTCTCATGTCCATGCAGCTGGTTCCCACTCTGAGGGTGAAACACCCATCTCACCAGCCAGATTTCCTGCCATTAGGAAGGAGGTGTACCCTTGTTCTTCAGGTTCCCTCATAGGGTAGGATTTGAGCTAAGTGCTAGGCACAGATGCCTGAATATCCAGGTTGAGTAGAGATGACGGCTTTGGGCCACAACAAGTCCCATCTGTAGTATATGGGACCCACTGTCTGGGTGGCTGACTAAAGATCGTGGTGCAGGCTGTGTCAGACAGAGCCTTAGTTCCCATGGTGGCCTATGACATTAGGGTGTCGTCGAGGGCCCTGCAGGTGGATCCTCATGTGGGGTTACTGGGCAGACTTACCAGGCTATTCTTCTTTCTTGTGGCAGGCAGAATGCTGCGTTGTGGCTACAGAATTTCCTATCAAGAGTGTTTGTGGACCAGGAGCATGAGGATGGAATGGTAAACACACGCTAATGTTAAATTCAGTGCCAAGCGAAAAACAGTTCCAATGTGCAGTGGCTGATTGGAGATATCCAACACCTGAGTAAGGGCGGATGTCAGATGTTTGCTCACACTGGAGTTTTTGTCTATGATGACCAACAAATGGAGGGGTGGCGTCAAGAGGCAATGGAGGATTTACCACGCTAGGGCTTCTGAGATGATCCAAACAGCAAGGTTTCCTTCTACCAGACAGGGGGAGTCTGTTTTTTTTTTTTCCCTCCAGGGTCCCCCATGAGGGAACTTTGTGTAGCAGAGCACTCCCTCATGGATTCCTGGAAAGCACACCTGCATTGACCATTGCAGCTGAAGAACATGGCAGGTTTGTTGTGGTGGCTATGGGGTGTAGTTCCAAGGCCTTGAGTTGACATGGAGTCTCATGTAAATTGGGCACAATGCTGGTTTGTTACCAGGGAGATCTTAGAATGTGCTGGTGGCTAAGGGGCCATGCAGATTTCATCTACCCTGACAGTTTGACACAGGTCCAAGAGCAAGTCTTTCTTCTGGGGACACTAGATGTTCTTTTGTGGGGCTCAGGGATGACATGTTTTATCATAGGTTGGTATTCCAGAACAGGTCACTGAGGACAGGTGCCTGAAAACCTCATCTAGGGTTCCAATGAGGTCCTAGGGACATGTCAGTGTAAAACTTCTGACTCAGGACCATTGACATGGCTTCCTGCCTGGATGTAGGTGATGAGGGTGTATCAGACTGGGCATTGCATTCAGAGGGTTCACCAATATGCTGATTGGCTCAGGGGCCTTACAGGTTTCTCCTAATCTGGAGGGGTTGGGCAATTGTGACCGTCAGAGCTTCCATGGGGATGGCAGGCACAGTCCTCTGGTGTGGCTCCAGAGACACCATCCTGGAGGCAGGTGAGCCATGGTTTTGGGAATGAAGTCTTCAAACACAAATTCCGGTTAGGGTTAGTGGCACGGTGATCACAGGCCCAATGCATAGACCTTGAGGGCAGCTTGTGAGGAATTGTTATTAGGGTGACTCAAAGGCGGTAGCACAGGCTTTTCTATCTGAATTGTGTGTCCAGGATGGCCTTGGAATACAGGTGTGATCTCATGGGTCCATGGGATATCATGACAGGGTTGCCCACTCTCTCCACTCTTATTCAACATAGTATTTGAAGTCCTAGCAACAGCAATCAGACAACAAGGAGAAATAAAATGTATCCAAATTGGCAATGAAGAAGTCAAACTCTCTCTTCACAGATGACATACTTTATATGGAAAACCCAAAAGACTCCACCCCAAAACTACTAGAACGCATACAGCACTTCAATAATGTGGGAGGATACAAAATCTTTGTACAAAAATCAGTGGTTTTCTTATCCTTTAACAATGAAAATACAGAAAGGGAAATTAGAGAATCAATTCCATTTACTACAGCTCCAAAACCATAAGATACCTGGGAATAATCCAAACCAAAGTGATAAGCAATCTATACTCAGGGAACTACAGAACACTCATGAAATAAATGGAAGAAAACCATAAAGATGGAAGACCATTCCATACTCGTGGATCAGAAGAATAAACAGTCTTTAAAAGTCTATACAACCTAGAGAAATCTATCCTTTTAATGCCATTCTGATCAAAATTCCTCCGGTATTTTTCAAAGAGCTGGAGCAAACAGAAGCCTAAAATTGGTGTGGAATCAGAGGAGATCCCGTATTGCTAAGGAAATGGCAAAAAGGAAAGAACAAAACTGGGTGCACCCTGTTGCCTGGTTTCAAGGGTTACTACAAAGCTGTGACCACCAAGACAGCAGGGGACTGGCATAAAAACAGGCCATTAGACCAGTGTAACAGAGTAGAGAGCTCAGATATGGACCATCAATCTATAGTCAAATAATTTTCAAGAAAGCAGGAAAAAATATACAAAGGAAAAAAAAAACGTCTTTTCAATAAATGCTGCTGAGAAAATTGGGACAGCTTTGTGTAGATGAATGAAACTAGACCATTCTCTGACACCATACACAAAGAGAAACTCGAAATGGATAAAAGACCTCAACCTGAGGCAGGAATCCATCAGAATCTTGGAGGAGAAAATAGGCAGAAACCTCTTCAACATTGGCCATAGCAACTTCTTTCAAAATGTGTCTCCAAAGGCAAAGGAAAAAAATGTGAAGATGAACGTTTGGGACTTTATAAAGATCAAAAGCTTCTACACAGCAAAGGAAACAGTCAACAAAACAATGAGGCAACCCACGGAATTCGAGTAGATATTTGCAAATGACAGTACTGACAAAACATTTTATCCAGGATCTATAAAGAATTCCTGAAACTCAACACACACAACACAGATAATCCTATTAAAAAATGGGCAGAAGATACAAAGAGACATTTCTCCAATGAAGACATACAAATGGCTATCAGACACATTAAAAAATGTTTGTCATCACTAGCCATCAGGGAGATGCAAACTAAAACCACATTGAGATATCACCTTACACCAGTTAGAATGGCCTTAGAAAGATAGGAATCAACATGTGTTGGAGAGGATGTAGAGAAAGGGGAACCCTCTTACACTGATGGTGGGAAAGCAAGTCGGTGCAGCCACTCTGGAGAACAGTGTGGAGATTACTCAAGAAATTAAAAATAGAACTTCCCTAAGACCCTGCAATTGCACTACTGGGTATTTACCCCCAAAGAAACAGATGGAGTGAAAAGAAGGGCCATCTCTACCCCCAAATTTATAGAAGCAATGTCCATGGTCGTCAAAGAGTGGATAGAACCAAGATGCCCTTCAATGGATGATTGGATAAGGAATATGTGGTCCATATACACCACGGAGTATTAGGCCTCCATCAGAAAGGATGAATACCTAACATATGTAGCTACATGAATGGGATTGGAAAAGATTATGCTGAGTGAAATAAGTTAAATAAGTCAAGCAGAGAGAATCAATTATCATAAGGTTCCACTTATGTATGGAGCATAACAAATAGCATGGAGGACAAGGGGAGTTAGAGAGGAAAAGGGAGTTTGGGGAAATTGGAAGGGGAGGTGAACCATGAGAGACTATGGACTCTGAAAAACAATCTTAGGGTTTTGAAGTGGCGGGGGTGTGGGAGGTTGGGTACCAGGTGGTGGGCATTATAGAGAGCACAAATTGCATGGAGCACTGGGTGTGGTGAAAAAATAATAAGTACTTTTTTTCTGAAAATAAATCAATTGGAAAAGAAAAAAAAAAGCAAATGGGGGCATCACATTTCCTGATTTTAAGCTTTACTACAAAGCTATGATAACCAAGACAGCATGGTACTGGCAAAAATATAGACATATAGACCAGTGGAACAGAGTAGAGAGCCCTGATATGGACCCTCAACTCTATGGTCAAATAATCTTAGACAAAACAGGAAAAAATATACAGTGGAAAAAAGACAGTCTCTTCCATAAATGGTGCAGAGAAAACTGGGCAACTATACGTAGAAGAATGAAACTGGACCATTGTCTTACACCGCACACAAAGATAAACTCAAAATGGATAAAAGACCTCAATGTGAGACAAAATCCATCAGAATCATAGAGGAGAATATAAGCAGTAATCTCTTCGATGTCAGCCACAGCAACTTCTTTCAAGATATGTCTCCAAAGGGAAAGGAAACAAAAGCCAAAATAAACTTCTGGGACTTCGTCAAAATCTAAACCTTCTGCATAGCAAAGGAAACAGTCAACAAAACAAAGAGCAACCCAAGGATTGCGAGAAGATACTTGCAAATGACAGGACAGACAAATGGTTGATATCCAGGACCTATAAAGAACTCCTCAAACTCAACACACACAAAACAGACAATCATATTTTAAAAATGGGCAGAAGATATGAAGAGACACTTCTCCAATGAAGACATACAAATGGCTATCAGACACATGAAAAAAAAAAAGGTTCATCATCATTAGCCATCAGACTGATGCACATTAAAACCGCATTGAGATACCACCTTACACCAGTTAGAACAGCCAAAATAAGCAAGACAGGAAACAATATGTGTTGGAGAGGATGTGGAGAAAGGGAAACCCTCTTACACTGTTGGTGGGGATGCAAGTTGGTGCAGCTACTTTGGAAAACAGTGTGGAGATTCCTCAAGAAATTAAAAACAGAGCTATCCTATGACCCTGCAATTGCACTACTGGGTATTTACCCCAAAGATACAGATGGAGTGAAACGAAGGGTCATCTGTACCCCAATGTTTATAGCAGCAATGGCCATGGTCAACAAACTGTGGAAAAAACGAAGATGAACTTCAAAAGATGAATGGATAAGGAAGATGTAGTCCATATACACAATGGAGTATTATGCCTCCATCAGAAAGGTTGAATACCCAAATTTTGCAGCAACATGGACAGGACTGAAAGAGATTATACTTAGTGGAATAAGATAAGCAGACAGAGTCAGTTATCATATTGTTTTACTTAAGTGTGGAGCATAAACAATACCATGGAGGACAAGGGGAGATGGAGAGGAGAAGGGAGTTGAGGGAAACTGGAAGCGGAGGTGAACCATGAGAGACTATGGACTCTGTAAAAGAATCTGAGGTCTTTGCATGGGTTGGGTGGGAGTTTGGGGGAACCAAGTGGTGCTTATTAGAGATGGTATGGAGTGCATGGAACACTGGGAGTTGTACTAAAACATTGAATATGGTTACACTGAAAATAATTAAAAAAATTAAACAGTTGTATGCCAATATGCTAAGCAAACTTTGTGAAATAGATGCATTTTTAGAAAAGTATAATCCCAAAATTGAACCGGGAAGAAATTCACTACATAAATAGACTTTTACCCAGTAACAAGATTGAAGCAGTGTTCAAAAACCTCCCAATACACAAGAGCCCAGGACTTGATGGATTCACAGGAGAAATCTACCAGACTTTAATAGAAGAAATAACATGTCTTCTCCTGAAGCTCGTTCCAAAAATTAAGCAGAAAGAAAACTTCCAGACCCTTTTTATGAAGGCAGCATTACCCTGCTCCACAAACCAGGCAAAGACCTCACCAAAAGGAGAATTTCAGACCAATATCACTGATGAATATGGATACTAAGATTCTCAACAAGATCCTAGCTCACAGGATCCAACAGTACATTCAAAAGATGATCCACCATGACCAGGTGGGATCTATCCCTGGGTTGCAAGGATGGTTCAGCATTCACAAATCAATCAATGTCATAGAACAAATTATGAAGCGTGGAGAGGAGAACCACATGGTCCTCTCCATTGAAGAAGAAAAAGCATTATACAAAATCCAGCATCCGGTCCTGATTAAAATGCTTCAAATTATAGGGATAGAGGGAACATTAGTCAACTTCATAAAATGTCTATGAAAAACCCACAGTGAATATTATCCTCGATGGGTAATAGCTGACAGGCTTCCCTTTGAGATCAGGAACATGACAAGGATGCCCACTCTCACCACTCTTGTTCTACAAACTATTTGAAATCCTAGCAACAGCAATCAGACAACAATGAGAAATAAAAGGTATCCAAATTGGTAATGAAGAAGTCAAACACTCTCTCCTCACAGATGACATAATTTATATGGAAAACTCAAAACACCCCACCTCCAAACTACCAGAACTCATACAGCAACTCAATAATGTGACAGGATACAAAATCATTGTACAGAAATCAGTGGCCTTCTTCTACATTATCAATGAAAATACAGAAAGGGACATTAGAGAATCAATTCCATTTACTACAGCACTGAAACCATAAGATACCTGGGAATAAACCATACCAAAGAAGTAAAGGATTTTTCTTGAGGAACTACAGAACACTCATGAAAAAAATTGAAGAAAACAAAAAAGACAGAAGACCATTCCATGCTCAAGGATCAGAAGAATAAACATTGGTAAAATGGATAAAAGACCTCAATGTAAGACAGGAATCCATCAGAACCCTAGAGGAGAACATTGGCAGTAATCTCTTCTATATCAGCCACAGCAACTTATTTCAAGATATGTCTCCAAAGGCAAAGGAAACAAAAGCCAAAATAAACTTTTGGGACTTCATCAAAATCAAAAGCTTCTGCACAGCAAAGGAAAAAGTAAAAAAAACAAAGATGCAACCCATGGAATGTGATAAGATATTTGCAAATAACAGTACAGACAAAAGGTTGATATCCAGGATCTATAATGAACTCCTCAAACTCAACACATAGGAAATAGGCAAACATATCAAAAAATGGGCAGAAGATATGAACAGACAATTCTCTAATGAAGACATACAAATGGCAATCAGACACATGAAAAAATGTACATCATCACTAGCCCTCAGGGTGATTCAAAATAAAACCACAGTGAGATATCACCTTACACCAGTTAGAATTGCCAAAGTTAACAAAACAAGAAACAACATGTGTTGGAGAGGATGTGGAGAAAGGGGAATCCTTTTACACTGTTGGTGGGATTGCAAGTTGGTGCAGCCTCTTTGGAGAACAGTGTGGAGATTCCTCAAGAAATTAAAAACAGAACTTCCCTATGACCCTGCAATTGCACTCCTGGGTATTTACCCCAAAGATACAGATGTCGTGAAAAGAAGGGCCATCTGTACCCTAATGTTTATAGCAGCAATGGCCATGGTCGCCAAACTATGAAAGAACCAAGATGCCCTTCAACGGACGAATGGATAAGGAAGATGTGGTCCATATACACTATGGAGTATTATGCCTCCATCAGAAAGGATGAATACCCAACTTTTGTAGCAGCATGGACGGGACTGGAAGAGATTTTGCTGAATGAAGAAAGGCAGAGAGAATCAATTATCATATGGTTTCACTTATTTGTGGAGCATAACAAATATCATGGAGAACAAGGGGTCTTAGAGAGGAGAAGGGAGTTTGGGGGAATTGGAAGGGGAGGTGAATCATGAGAGACTATGGACTCTGAAAAACAACCTAGGGGTTTGAAGTGGCGGGGGGGTGGGATCTTGGGGTACCAGGTGGTGGGTATTATAGAGGGCACAGATTGCATGGAGCACTGGGTTGGTGAAAAAAATAATGAATACTGTTTTTCTGAAAATAAAGAAATTAATTTAATTAAAAAAAACATTGTTAAAATGTTATACTGGAGACAAGATGGCGGAGAAGTAGGAGGAGGCTCCCTTTCAACCTGAACCCTACTTCTATTGAACTCCACTCACCGACAAAATCAGCCTGAGACCCGAATTATACACATCTGGATCTCTACCAGAGCAGAAAACGCCAGTGGGCAGGTAAAGCAGAGTGGGAAAGTCGGACTGATATCGGAAGATAAACAAAAGTGGGAGGGTGCTACCAGAGGTGACCCACTGGAAAGCAATATCCCAATACGAGAGTGCCCTGCGTCTGGGGACCAGCATTATCTCAGAAGTATGGTAGAAAGCACTCAAGAAGAGCAAGGGATCACTGGGAAGAAATTGCAGGAATCGGGGTGTTAGGGTCAGGGGCTTAAGTCCCCAGACCCAGGACAACCACCCCTGGTGCAGAGCCAGAAAGAGTGCGGCAGAGAAACCAGGTCTTGGTCCCTGAACCACCAGCAAGCTCGCCTGAGAGCCTGTGGCTCCCAGCTCCCATGAGGGGCTGGGAGCCTCGCCAGCCAACAGAAGCACAGCTTTTTTGCAGTCCCCATGCAAGTGCCCTGCCATGCCATCAGAGTCCGAGTCATGCCCTGTGCCCTCCAGAGAGAGAGGTGGCACAGGCACCAGCCTGGTGCTCTCGGACCTGGAAATACCAGGCACTCCCAGCTTGTGCCAGGGGGAAAATCTCAGTTTGCGATTGCTGCTTGGAACTTCTCTGGCAGTCTGGAGCTGCCCAGACAGCGGCCACTGCTGTGGTTTTGGTACAAGCAAAAAATCTTGAGTCCCCAGGGACCGCGACTGGGAACCTGCTCTGCCAGTGTTGAAGGGGGATTTTATTTGGGCTCTTCGGACAGATTGAGGCTTCTCTCTGAGACGAAGGACAGGGTACAGTTTGCTTTCCTCTAAACCTACAAAAACCATCAAAAGCCCTCAAGGCAAGAGAAAAACAAAAGTGAACAAATATAAAAACCTCCAGAGAACAAAAGCCTGAAAAAAACAGTTTCCTAAGAGCACACCCCCTTGAGGGGGGTGGGAGGACTTAACTCAGAGAACATCATTGACTGAAATCCCACGTGGCAGGCCCCTGCCCCAGAAAACCAACCGGGAAAGGAAAAAAAAAAAAAGACAACAAGAGATCAACCACCACTACTTCATAGGACAATTTTTATTATTAATTTGTTCCCACTATCCTGGCTCATTTTATTAAAGATAATTTTTTATTATTATATAGAAAATTTTTTAACCTATTTACTGGCACAGTGAGATGTCCAGTACATCAAATTCCATAATAACCTTCTAACCTGAACTTTTTGATACATACACCTGTGTTTTCCTTTTGCATTTCTGTTTTTTAAATTTATTTTTTTAATTTTAGTTTAGTTTAGTCTAGTTTATTCCTTTTTTTAATTTTTATTTTCTAATATTCATATAGAATTAAACTTCAAGGTAATCCCCTTTTCCCAATCAAAGCCACCCCTATAGGTAAAACAATTCCTAATCCCCATTTATCTTAGGAAAGTGGAGTCTTTAACAAATACATCAAGATACATCCGGAAAAAAAAAACAAAAAAAACAAAAAACAAAAAACCTTCCTCACCCACACTGAGAATTTACAACCACTCTACAATCTTTTTCTTCCACCAGTATTTCTGTGTTGTTTTTTATTTATATATTTGACAAAGAGAGATCACAAGTAGGCAGAGAGGCAGGCAGAGAGAGAGAGAGAGAGAAAAAGCAGGCTCCCTGCTGAGCAGAGAGCCCGATGTGGGACTTGATCCCAGGACCCTGAGATCATGACCTGAGCCGAAGGCAGCGGCTTAACCCACTGAGCCACCCAGGCGCCCCTATTTCTGTGTTTTTGTGTTTGTCCTGATAGTATATAAATCTTACACTCGGGGTTCTTTCTGATGAGGTTATTCCTTTATTTTTATTTATATATGCAAATATATATATATATATATATATATATATATATATATATATATATATATATAATTTTCTCTTCTCATATACTTTTATCAGTCTTTTTGTTTGTCTGTTTTTGTTTGTAAACTTCATAAATCTTACCTTGGAACCCATTTGGGCTGAACCTTCTCTTTTATCTCACCTTTCATTCTTGACTCTCTCCCTCTCTCATTTTTTCTTTTTTTTAACCTCAGGTGTCCCAACAAATGAGGGATTCCAGAGTAGAACCCTGGGGAGGGGCGACTGGACAATCAGAAATCTGGTTAAAAATTGGGGCCTAGGGACATGTCAAGCCCATTATAACACCTAATGGTCCAGCCACTGAGAGGACTTACTAGAGGACAGGAATCATGCTGAGGGTCACAATGCGTGTGTATGCCCTCGTCGCACTCAAGAATGGGCGGGGCCTCAGGGTGAATGCTGGTTTCTCCTACACTGAACTTTGGACAACATGCCAACCACAAGGGTTCTTGCCATGGGTAAGGTGAAGTTCTGATTTCTGCATCACACTCACCCCTGGGCAGTGATTGGAGATAAGGTCTCGGTTCTGTAGCCTGAAACCTGAGGAAGGGAAGAGGTGATGACCTAAGGCCATGGCGGGTTTTATGTGCTCAGTGTGCGGTCAACTTTCTGGGTGTTGGTCAGGAGGTCCGGGCTCAGGTTGTGTTCGACAGTGCATTAGTGCCCAGGTTAGACTATATAATTTGGGTAAAGTCGAGTGCTGTGTAGGTGGATCCTCATTTATGATGCCTGGGCAGCTCATGAGGCAATAATTTTTTTTTCTATAGGGCAGGCAGTGTGCTGCATTGTGGGTCCGGAATTGCCAAACTTGAGGGCTTCGGGGCCAGGAGTGTGAGGACGGAAGTCTGAGAAGACAAGCCAGACTTGGGTTACAGGGCGAGGGCACGGCAGGTACCCTCTGCAGATCTGAACCAATATCTCATGAATCTGAAGTCAGGGCGAGGATCAGACATTGGCTCAGGTTGGAGTTTCTCTGCATGACGGCCGCTTCATGAAGAGAGCGGAATCTCGAGGCCATTGAGGTTTTCCCACGTTGGGAGTTGTGGGATGCCCCCTTCAAGGATTCCTTCTGCGGGACAATTGAGACCTGATGGACAGCTCCAGGACATCCCATACGGAATGACTCCAGAGCACCGTTCGCGGATGGATGCCTGGGAAGCCCGCCTCGCATTCCAATTGTCTCCTAGCAACAAGACAGTTTAGATCTGATGGCTCTGCCGGAGCAACCGGGGTGGCTGAGTTGAAATGGACTTTCCTGAGGATGGGTCCTACTGTGTTTTTGTGTCCATGAGGGCCTTGGAATGGGGCGGTGGCACCGGGACCCTGAAGTACTCTCCTAAGCTTTGGACATGGCTCCCATGCACAGGTTTCCTTGTGGAGACGAGATGAGTTCTGATGGGTGCCTCAGGAAAACCCCTATGCTCGTATTGGAATCAGGGTTTTGAGGACACATGCGTGTAACCCAAAGCAATGGATCCTATAATGGCCTAGGTTCTGTCTGGTTCAATCTTCTTCTCTGGGGACATCCATCTATGGTATGAGTGGAGGTCGATTATCAGCTGTTGTCAGACAGCCCTTGTTTGTTCCGGGAGACCTACACTATTGGGATGGCCTCAGGGACTTTGGAGGTTTCTCCTAATTTGTACGATTTTGGACCATGGAATGGGCAGAATTTTCATGGATTGGTAGGCACAGTCCTAATGTGTGGCTTCAGGGGCAACCTGGAGGGTGTGTGGCCCAAGACGTTGAGGACAGAAGTCTGAAAACACAAACTCAGCTTAGGTTTGGGGATGTAGGTATGGCAGGCCCGATCTACAAACCATGAGAAGAACTCTTCAGGATATGAAGAAAGTGCAAGTCTGAGGCGCTTGCTCAGGCCTTTGTCTCTGGATTTTGTATCAGCGATGGCCGTGGAATGTTGGGGAGGCCTCATGGCCATGGACGAATCTACCTCTCTGAGGATTTGTCCCGATTCCCAATTGCTTTTCATCAATCTGTGGGATGGGAGGACTCATTTCAGTTTTGTTACCTCAGGTGTCCGACCAAAAGAGGAATTCCAAAGCCAAGCCGTGGAGAAGACTGAAGGGACAACCCAAACTATGGTTAAAAATTGGGGCCTAGGGGCATGGCAAGCCCAATATGCTATCTCTTCATCCAGCCATTGAGTGGCCTTACTTGAGGACTGGGCTCAGCCTGAGGGTCACAATGTGTGTTTGTGACCAATGTGGCCCGCGAGCATGGGCGTGGCCTCATGGGCCACACTGGTTTCAACGACACTGAACATTGGACAACATACCAACCACAAGGTTTCTTGCCATGGGGAAGGAGTTCTGATATCTGCATCACCTTCAACCCTGCGCAGTGATTGGAGATAGGTCTAGGTTCTGAAACCTGAAAACCGAGGTTGGGAAGAGATGACGACCTAAGTCCACGGCGGCTCGATGTGCTCAGTGTGCGGCCAGCTGTCTGGGAGGGTCCAGGGGGTCCCGGCTCAGGCTGTGTCAGAAAGGGCATTAGTGCCCTGGTCAGCCTATGTATTTGGGGTACAGCCAAGGTCGGTGCAGGTTGATCCTCATTTGGGGATACTGGGTTGCCCCAGAGGACAAAGTTTTTCTTCTGGTTGGCAGGCAGAGTGCTGCATTGTATTTCTGGATTGCCAAACTGGAGGGCTTGTGGGCCAGTAGTCTGACGAAAAAAGTCTGAGAACACAAGCTAGGCTTAGGTTTCAGGGTGAGGCCATGGCAGGCAAAATTTACAGACCTGAATCGAGATCTCGTGCATCTGAAGTCAGGGCGAGGATCAGACGATCGCTCAGTTTGGAGTTTCTGTCCCTGATGGACGCATCATGAATGGGGGGGCATCACGAGGCCTTGGGTGTTTTCCCACGATGGGAGTTGTGAGAAGCTCCAAACTGCAGAGAGTCTTCTGCAGGACAATTGAGACCTGTTGTTTGGCTCCAGGCCAATGATTCTGAGCAGGGTCCTAAAGATGGATGGCTGGGTAGCCCACCTCGCATTCCAATTGTCTCCTAGCAACAAGACAGGTTAGACCTCCTGGATCTGTGGGGAGCAACCGAGGACGCTGAGTTGAAATGAACACCCCTGGGGATGGGTCCTAATGTGCTTTTGTGTCTATGGAGACCTTGGAATGAAGCGGTGGCACTGGGGCCCTAAAGGGTTCTCCTAAACAGAGGCTTTGACACAGCTCCAACGTGCAAGTTTCCCATGTGTAGATGAGATGTTTTCTGAAGGGTGAGTCAAGAAACAGCTATATGCTGCTTTTGAAATCCAGGCCTCTGAGGAGAGATGCCTGGAAACCAAATCAATGGATCTGATTAGTGCCTAGGGGCCTGTTCTTTCCTTTTTTCCTCTGGGGACATCTGTCTATGGGTCTGAGTGCAGGTAGGTGCTCAGTTGGGCTCAGATTGCCCCTGTTTTTCCTGGGAAGCCACCACTATTGAGATGCATCAGGGACTTTGGAGGTTTATCCTATTAGAAGGGTTGTGGCCATTGGAATGGGCACACACAATTCCCTTGGAGAGGGCAAGTACAGTCCTGAGGTTTGGCTCCAGGGGCCTGAGCCTGTAGGTTGTGTAGGCCAGGGCTGTTTGGACAGTTGTCTGAAAACACAAACTCGGCTTATGTTTCAGGTCATAGTTATGGCAGGACTGATCTACAGACCATGAGGAGAACACATCGGGATTTGAATGAAGGGCGAGTGTTAGGCTCCTGCTCAAGTTTTTGTCTCTGGATATCGTGTCACTCATGGTCGTGGAATTTCTGGGTGACTTCATGGGAAATGGACGAGTCTTACTCTCTGGTGGTTTGGCCCCGTCCAAAGAGTTTGGGGTCATTCTGTGGGCTGGAAGAAGTCCGTTTTTTGTTGTTGTTGTTGTTGTTGTTGTTTTCTTTTTTAACCTCAGGTGTCCCACCAAATGAGGATTCCAGAGTAGAGCCCTGGGAGGGGCGACTGGACAATCAGGAATCTGGTTAAAAATTGGGGCCTAGGGACATGTCAAGCCCATTATGACATCTAAAGGTCCAGCCACTGAGAGGACTTACTAGAGAACAGGACTCATGCTGAGGGTCTCAATGCGTGTGTATGCCCTCCTAACACACAAGAATGGGCGGGGCCTCAGGGTGAATGCTGGTTTCTCCTACACTGAACGTTGGACAACGTGCCAACCACAAGGGTTCTTGCCATGGGTAAGGAGGAGTTCTGATTTCTGCATCACACTCACTTCTGGGCAGTGATTGGAGATAAGGTCTCGGTTCTGAAGCCTGAAAACTGAGGTAGCGAAGAGATGATGACCTAAGGCCATGCTGGGTTTTATGTGCTGAGTGTGCGGTCAGCTTTCTGGGTGTTGGTCACGAGGTCCGGGCTCAGGTTGTGTTCGACAGTGCATTAGTGCCCAGGTTATACTATATAATTTGGGTAAAGTCGAGTGCTGTGTAGGTTTATCCTCATTTAAGGTGCCTGGGCAGCTCATGAGGCAATAATTTTTTTTCTAGAGGGCAGGCAGAGTGCTGCATTGTGGGTCCGGTTTTGCTAAACTTGAGGGCTTTGGGGCCACGAGTGTGAGGACGGACGTCTGAGAAGACAAGCTAGACTAGGGTTTTAGGCCGAGGGCACGGCAGGTAACCCCTGCAGATCTGAACCAATATCACATGCATCTGAAGCCAGGGCGAGGATCAGACGATGGCTCAGGTTGTATTTCTGAGCATGACGGCCGCTTCATGAATGGAGCGGAATCTCGAGGACATTGAGGTTTTCCCACGTTGGGAGTTGTGGGATGCCCCCTTCAAGGATTCCTTCTGCGGGACAATTGAGACCTGTTGGACAGCTCCAGGACATCCCATATGGAATGACTCCAGAGCACCGTTCGCGGATGGATGCCTGGGAAGCCCGCCTCGCATTCCTATTGTCTCCTAGCAACAAGACAGTTTAGATCTGATGGCTCTGCGGGAGCAACCGCGGTGGCTGAGTTGAAATGGACTTTCCTGAGGATGGGTCCTAATGTGTTTTTGTGTCCATGATGGCCTTGGAAGGGGGCGGTGGCACCGGGACCCTGAAGTACTCTCCTAAGCTTTGGACATGGCTCCCATGCACAGGTTTCCTTGTGGAGACGAGATGAGTTCTGATGGGTGCCTCAGGAAAACCCCTATGCTCGTATTGGAATCAGGCTTTTGAGTACACATGCCTGTAACCCAAAGCAATGGATCCTATTATGGCCTAGGTTCCTGTCTGGTTCAATCTTCTTCTCTGGGGACATCCATCAATGGTATGATTGGAGGTAGATTATCAGCTGGTGTCAGACAGCCCTTGTTTGTTCCGGGCGACCTACACTATTGGGATGGCCTCAGGGACTTTGGAGGTTTCTCCTAATTTGTACGATTTTGGACCATGGAATGGGCAGAATTCCCATGGATTGGTAGGCACAGTCCTAATGTGTGGCTCCAGGGGCCCAGCCAGGAGTGTGTGTGGCCCAAGACTTTGAGGAAGGAAGTCTGAAAACACAAAATCAGCTTAGGTTTGGGGACGTAGGTATGGCAGGCCCGATCTACAAACCATGAGAAGAACTCTTCAGGATATGAAGAAAGTGCGAGTCTGAGGCGCTTGCTCAGGCTTTTGTCTCTGGATTTTGTATCAGCGATGGCCGTGGAATGTCGGGGAGGCCTCATGGGCCGTGGACGAATCTTCCTCTCTGAGGATTTGTCCCGATTTCCAATTGCTTTTCGTCAATCGGTGGGATGGGAGGTCTCCTTTCAGGTTTGATACCTCAGTTGTCCCACCAAAGGAGGAATTCCAAAGCCAAGCGGTGGGGAAGACTGAAGGGACAACCCGAACTATGGTTAAAAATTGGGGCCTAGGGGCACGGGAAGCCCAATATACTATCTCTTCATCCAGCCACTGAGTGGCCTTACTTGAGGACTGGGCTCAGCCTGAGGGTTACAATGTGTGTTTGTGACCAATGTGGCCCACGAGCATGGGCGGGGCCCCATGGGCCACACTGGTTTAAACGACACTGAAAGTTGGAAAACATGCCAACCATAAGGTTTCTTGCCATGGGGAATTAGTTCTGATTTCTGCATCACCTTCAACCTGGGCAGTGATTGGAGATAAGGTCTTGGTTCTGAAACCTGAAAACCGAGGTTTGGAAGTGATGACGACCTAAGGCCAAGGCGGATGGATGTGCTCAGTGTGCGGCCAGCTGTCTGGGAGGGGCCAGGGGGTCCAGGATCAGGCTGTGTCAGAAAGGGCATTAGTGCCCTGGTCAGCCTATGTATTTGGGGTACAGCCAAGTTTGGTGCAGGTTGATCCTCATTTGGGGTTACTGGGTAGCCCCAGTGGACAATATATTTCTTCTGGAGGGCAGGCAGAGTGCTGCATTGTAGTTCTGGATTGCCAAACTGGAGGGCTTGTGGGCCAGTAGTCTTAGGACAAAAGTCTGAGAACACAAGCTAGGCTTAGGTTACTGGATGAGGCCATGGCAGGCACAATCTACAGACCTGAATCGAGATCTCGTGCATCTGAAGTCAGGGCGAGGATCAGATGATCGCTCAGGTTGGAGTTTCTGTCCCTGTTGGCCCCTACATGAATTGGGGGGCATCACACGGCCATGGGGGTTTTCCCACGATGGGAGTTGTGAGAAGCTCCAAACTGCAGAGAGTCTTCTGCAGAACAATTGAGACCTGTTGTTTGGCTCCAGGCCAATGATTCTGAGCAGGGTTCTAAGGATGGATGGCTGGGTAGCCCACCTCGCATTCCAATTGTCTCCTAGCAACAAGACAGGTTAGATGTCCTGGATCTGTGGGGAGCAACCGAGGACGCTGAGTTGAAATGGACACCCCTGGGGATGGGTCCTAATGTGCTTTTGTGTCTTTGGAGTCCTTGAAATGAAGCGGTGGCACTGGGGCCCTAAAGGGTTCTCCTAAACAGAGGCTTTGACACAGCTCCAACGTGCAAGTTTCCCATGTGTAGATGAGATGTTTTCTGAAGGGTGAGTCAAGAAACAGCTATATGCTGCTTTTGAAATCCAGGCCTCTGAGGAGAGATGCCTGGAAACCAAAGCAATGGATCTGATTAGTGCCTAGGGGCCTGTTCTTTCCTTTTTACCTCTGAAGACATCTGTCTATGGGTCTGAGTGCAGGTAGGTGCTCAGTTGGGCTCAGATTGCCCCTGTTTTTCCTGGGAAGCCACCACTATTGAGATGGATCAGGGACTTTGGAGGTTTATCCTATTAGAAGGGTTGTGGCCATTGGAATGGGCACACAGAATTCCCTTGGAGAGGGCAAGTACAGTCCTCAGGTTTGGCTCTAGGGGCCTGAGCCTGTAGGTTGTGTAGGCCGGGGCTGTTTGGACAGTTGTCTGAAAACACAAACTCGGCTTATGTTTCGGGTCATAGGTATGGCAGGACTGATCTACAGACCATGAGGAGAACTCTTCGGGATTTGAAATAAGGGCGACTGTGAGGCTCCTGCTCCAGTTTTTTTCTCTGGATATCGTGTCACTCATGGTCGTGGAATTTCTGGGTGACTTCATGGGAAATGGACGAGTCTTACTCTCTGGTGGTTTGGCCCCGTCCAAAGAGTTTGGGGTCATTCTGTGGGCTGGAAGAAGTCCGTTTTTTTTTTTTTTTTTTTTGTTGTTGTTTTCTTTTTTAACCTCAAGTGTCCCACCAAATGAGTATTCCAGAGTAGAACCCTGGGGAGGGTCGAATGGACAATCAGAAATCTGGTTAAAAATTGGAGCCTAGGGACATGTCAAGCCCATTATGACATCTAATGGTCCAGCCAAGGAGAGGACTTACTAGAGGACAGGACTCATGCTGAGGGTCAGAATGCGTGTGTATGCCCTCGTCACACTCAAGAATGGGCGGGGCCTCAGGGTGAATGCTGGTTTCTCCTACACTGAACGTTGGACAACGTGCCAACGACAAGGGTTCCTGCCATGGGTAAGGAGGAGTTCTGATTTCTGCATCACACTCACCCCTGGGCAGTGATTGGAGATAAGGTCTCGGTTCTGAAGCCTGAAAACTGAGGTAGGGAAGAGATGATGACCTAAGGCCATGCTGGGTTTTATGTGCTCAGTGTGCGGTCAGCTTTCTGGGTGTTGGTCAGGAGGTCCGGGCTCAGGTTGTGTTCGGCAGTGCATGAGTGCCCAGGTTAGACTATATAATTTGGGTAAAGTCGAGTGCTGTGTAGGTTTACCCTCATTTAAGGTGCCTGGGCAGCTATGAGGCAATAATTTTTTTTCTAGAGGGCAGGCTTAGTGCTGCATTGTGGGTCCGGAATTGACAAACATGAGGGCTTCGGGGCCAGGAATGTGAGGACGGAAGTCTGAGAAGACAAGCTAGACTTTGCTTTTAGGGCGAGGGCACGGCAGGTACCCCATGAAGATCTGAACCAATATCTCATGCATCTGAAGTCAGAGCGAGGATCAGACGTTGGCTCAGGTTGGATTTTCTAGCATGACGACTGCTTCATGAAGGGAACGGAATCTCGAGGCCATTGAGGTTTTCCCACGTTGGGAGGTGTGGGATGACCCCTTCTAGGATTCCTTCTGCGGGACAATTGAGACCTGTTGGACAGCTCCAGGACATCCCATATGGAATGACTCCAGAGCACCGTTCGCGGATAGATGCCTGGGAAGCCCGCCTCGCATTCCAATTGTCTCCTAGCAACAAGACAGTTTAGATCTGATGGTTCTGCCGGAGCAACTGGGGTGGCTGAGTTGAAATGGACTTTCCTGAGGATGGGTCCTAATGGGTTTTTGTGTCCCTGAGGGCCTTGGAATGGGGTGGTGGCACCGGGACCCTGAAGTACTCTCCTAAGCTTTGGACATGGCTCCCATGCACAGGTTTCCTTGTGGAGACGAGTTGAGTTCTGATGGGTGCCTCAGGAAAACCCCTATGCTCGTATTGGAATCAGGCTTTTGAGGACACATGCCTGTAACCCAAAGCAATGGATCCTATTATGGCCTAGGGTCCTGTTTGGTTCAATTTCTTCTCTGGGTACATCCATCTATGGTATGAGTGGAGGTCGATTATCAGCTGGTGTCAGACAGCCCTTTTTTGTTCCGGGCGACCTACACTATTGAGATGGCCTCAGGGACTTTGGAGGTTTCTCCTAATTTGTACGATTTTGGACCATGGAATGGGCAGAATTCCCATGGATTGGTAGGCACAGTCCTAATGTGTGGCTCCAGGGGCCCAGCCTGGAGGGTGTGTGGCCCAAGACTTTGAGGACAGAAGTCTGAAAACACAAACTCAGCTTAGGTTTGGGGACGTAGGTATGGCAGGCCCGGTCGACAAACCATGAGCAGAACTCTTCAGGATATGAAGAAAGTGCGAGTCTGAGGCGCTTGCTCAGGCTTTTGTCTCTGGATTTTGTATCAGCGATGGACGTGGAATGTCAGGGAGGCCTCATGGGCCATGGACGAATCTTCCTCTCTGAGGATTTGGCCCCATTCCCAATTGCTTTTCGTCAATCTGTGGGATGGGAGGACTCATTTCAGTTTTTTTACCTCAGTTGTCCAACCAAAAGAGGAATTCCAAAGCCAAGCCGTGGGGAAGACTGAAGGTACAACCCGAACTATGGTTAAAAATTGGGGCCTAGGGGCATGGCAAGCCCAATATGCTATCTCTTCATCCAGCCATCGAGTGGCCTTACTTGAGGACTGGGCTCAGCCTGAGGGTCACAATGTGTGTTTGTGACCAATGTGGCCTGCGAGCATGGGCCGGGACTCATGGGCCACACTGGTTTCAACTACACTGAACGTTGGACAACATGCGAACCAAACGGTTTCTTGCCATGGGGAAGGAGTTCTGATTTCTGCATCACCTTCAACCCTGGGCAGTGATTGGAGATAAGGTCTAGGTTCTGAAACCTGAAAACTGTTGTTGGGAAGAGATGACGACCTAAGGCCATGGCAGCTTGATGTGCTCAGTGTGCGGCCAGCTGTCTGGGAGGGGCCAGGGGGTCCAGGCTCAGGCTGTGTCAGAAAGGGCATTAATTCCCTGGTCAGCCTATGTATTTGGGGTACAGCCAAGTTCGGTGCAGGTTGATCCTCATTTGGGATTACTGGGTAACCCCAGAGGACAATATTTTTCTTCTTGTGGGCCGGCAGAGTGCTGCATTGTATTTCTGGATTGCCAAACTGGAGGGCTTGTGGGCCAGTAGTCTGACGACAAAAGTCTGAGAACACAAGCTAGGCTTAGATTTCTGGGTGAGGCCATGGCAGGCACAATCTACAGACCTGAATCGAGATCTCGTGCATCTGAAGTCAGGGCGAGGATCAGATGATCGCTCCTGTTGGAGTTTCTGTCCCTGATGGCCCCTTCATGAATGGGGTGGGGCATCAAGAGGCCATGGGGGTTTTTCCACGATGAGAGTTGTGAGAAGCTCCAAACAGCAGACAGTCCTCTCCAGGACAATTGAGACCTGTTGTTTGGCTCCAGGCCAATGATTCTGAGCAGGGTTCTAAGGATGGATGGCTGGGTAGCCCACCTCGCATTCCAATTGTCTCCTAGCAAAAAGACAGGTTAGATATCATGGATCTGTGGGGAGCAACCGAGGACGCTGAGTTGAAATGGACACCCCTGGGGATGGGTCCTAACGTGCTTTTGTGTCTATGGAGACCTTGGAATGAAGCGGTGGCACTGGGGCCCTAAAGGGTTCTCCTAAAGAGAGGCTTTGACACAGCTCCAACGTGCAAGTTTCCCATGTGTAGATGAGATGTTTTCTGATGGGTGAGTCAAGAAACAGCTATATGCTGCTTTTGAAATCCAGGCCTCTGAGGAGAGATGCCTGGAAACCAAAGCAATGGATCTGATTAGTGCCTAGGGGCCTGTTCTTTCCTTTTTACCTCTGGGGACATCTGTCTATGGGAATGAGTGCAGGTAGGTGCTCAGTTGGGCTCAGATTGCCCCTGTTTTTCCTGGGAAGCCACCACTATTGAGATGGATCAGGGAATTTGGAGGTTTATCGTATTAGAAGGGTTGTGGCCATTGGAATGGGCACACACAATTCCCTTGGAGAGGGCTAGTACAGTCCTCAGGTTTGGCTCCAGGGGCCTGAGCCTGTAGGTTGTGTAGGCCAGGGCTGTTTGGACAGTTGTCTGAAAACACAAACTCGGCTTATGTTTCGGGTCATAGGTATGGCAGGACTGATCTACAGACCATGAGGAGAACTCTTCGGGATTTGAAAGAGGGGCGACTGTGAGGCTCCTGCTCAAGTTTTTGTCTCTGGATATCGTGTCACTCATGGTCGTGGAATTTCTGGGTGACTTCATGGGAAATGGACGAGTCTTACTCTCTGGTGGTTTGGTCCCGTCCAAAGAGTTTGGGGTCATTCTGTGGGCTGGAAGAAGTCCGTTTTTTTTTTGTTGTTGTTGTTGTTGTTGTTGTTGTTTTCTTGTTTAACCTCAGGTGTCCCACCAAATGATGGATTCCAGAGTAGAAACCTGGGGAGGGGCGACTGGACAATCAGAAATCTGGTTAAAAATTGGGGCCTAGGGACATGTAAAGCCCATTATGACATCTAATGATCCAGCCATTGAGAAAACTTACTAGGGGACAGGACTCATGCTGAGGGTCACAATGCGTGTTTATGCCCTTGTCGCACTCAGGAATGGGTGCGGCCTCAGGGTGAATGCTGGTTTCTCCTACACTGAACTTTGGACAACGTGCCAACCACAAGGGTTCTTGCCATGGGTAAGGAGGAGTTCTGATTTCTGCATCACACTCATTCCTGGGCAGTGATTGGAGATAAGGTCTCGGTTCTGAAGCCTGAAAACTGAGGTAGGGAAGAGATGATGACCTAAGGCCATGGCGGGGTTTATGTGCTCAGTGTGTGGTCAGCTTTCTGGGTGTTGGTTAGGAGTTCCGGGCTCAGGTTGTGTTCGGCAGTGCATTAGTGCCCAGGTTAGACTATATAATTTGGGTAAAGTCGAGTGCTGTGTTGGTTTATTTTCATATAAGGTGCCTGGGCAGCTCATGAGGCAATAATTTTTTTTCTAGAGGGCAGGCAGGGTGCTGCATTGTGGGTCCGGAATTGCCAAACTTGAGGGCTTCGGGGCGAGGAGTGTGAGGACGGAAGTCTGAGAAGAAAAGCTAGACTTGGGTTTCAGGGCGAGGGCACGGCCGGTACCCCCTGCAGATCTGAACCAATATCTCATGCATCTGAAGTCAGGGCGAGGATCAGACGTTGGCTCAGGTTGGAGTTTCTGTGCATGACGGCCGCTTCATGAAGGGAGCGGAATTTCGAGGCCATTGAGGTTTTCCCACATTGGGAGTTGTGGGATGCCCCCTTCAAGGGTTCCTTCTGCGGGACAATTGAGACCTGTTGGACAGCTCCAGGACATCCCATATAGAATGACTCCAGAGCACCGTTCGCGGATGGATGCCTGGGAAGCCCGCCTCGCATTCCTATTGTCTCCTAGCAACAAGACAGTTTAGATCTGATGGCTCTGCGGGAGCAACCGGGGTGGCTGAGTTGAAATGGACTTTCCTGAGGATGGGTCCTAATGTGTTTTTGTGTCCATGAGGGCCTTAGAATGGGGCGGTGGCACCGGGAACCTGAAGTACTCTCCTAAGTTTTGGACATGGCTCCCATTCACAGGTTTCCTTGTGGAGACGAGATGAGTTTTGATGGGTGCCTCAGGAAAACCCCTATGCTCGTATTGGAATCAGGCTTTTGAGGACACATGCCTGTAACCCAAAACAATGGATCCTATTATGGCCTAGGGTCCTGTCTGGTTCAATCTTCTTCTCTGGGGACATCCATCTATGGTATGAGTGGAGGTCGATTATCAGCTGGTGTCAGACAGCCCTTGTTTGTTCCGGGCGACCTACACTATTGGGATGGCCTCAGGGACTTTGGAGGTTTCTCCTAATTTGTACGATTTTGGACCATGGAATGGGCAGAATTCCCATGGATTGGTAGGCACAGTCCTAATGTGTGGCTCCAGGGGCCCAGCCTGGAGGGTGTGTGGCCCAAGACTTTGAGGACAGAAATCTGAAAACACAAACTCAGCTTAGGTTTGGGGACGTAGGTATGGCAGGCCCGATCTACAAACCATGAGAAGAACTCTTCAGGATATGAAGAAAGTGCGAGTCTGAGGCGCTTGCTCAGGCTTTTGTCTCTGGATTTTGTATCAGCGATGGACGTGGAATGTCGGGGAGGCCTCATGGTCCATGGACGAATCTTCCTCTCTGAGGATTTGGCCCGATTCCCAATTGCTTTTCATCAATCTGTGGGATGGGAGGACTCATTTCAGTTTTTTTTACCTCAGTTGTCCAACCAAAAGAGGAATTCCAAAGCCAAGCCGTGGGGATAACTGAAGGGACAACCTGAACTATGGTTAAAAATTGGGGCCTAGGGGCATGGCAAGCCCAATATGCTATCTCTTCATCCAGCCACTGAGTGGCCTACTTGAGGACTGGGCTCAGCCTGAGGGTCACAATGTGTGTTTGTGACCAATGTGGCCCGCGAGCATGGGCGGGGCCTCATGGGCCACACTGGTTTCAACGACACTGAACGTTGGACAACATGCCAAACACAAGATTTCTTGCCATGGGGAAGGAGTTCTGATTTCTGCATCACCTTCAACCTGGGCAGTGATTGGAGATATGGCCTTGGTTCTGAAACCTGAAAACCTAGGTTGGGAAGAGATGACGACCTAATGCCATGGCAGCTGGATGTGCTCAGTGTGCGGCCAGCTGTCTGGGAGGGGCCAGGGGGTCCAGGCTCAGGCTGTGTCAGAAAGGGCATTAATTTTCTGGTCAGCCTATGTATTTGGGGTACAGCCAAGTTCGGTGCAGGTTGATCCTCATTTGGGATTACTGGGTAAACCCAGAGAACAATATTTTTCTTCTGGTAGGCCGGCAGAGTGCTGCATTGTATTTCTGGATTGCCAAACTGGAGGGCTTGTGGGCCAGTAGTCTGACGACAAAAGTCTGAGAACACAAGCTAGGCTTAGATTTCTGGGTGAGGCCATGGCAGGCACAATCTACAGACCTGAATCGAGATCTCGTGCATCTGAAGTCAGGGCGAGGATCAGATGATCGCTCAGGTTGGAGTTTCTGTCCCTGATGGCCCCTTCATGAATGGGGTGTGGCATCAAGAGGCCATGGGGGTTTTTCCACGATGAGAGTTGTGAGAAGCTCCAAACAGCAGACAGTCCTCTCCAGGACAATTGAGACCTGTTGTTTGGCTCCAGGCCAATGATTCTGAGCAGGGTTCTAAGGATGGATGGCTGGGTAGCCCACCTCGCATTCCAATTGTCTCCGAGCAAAAAGACAGGTTAGATATCATGGATCTGTGGGGAGCAACCGAGGACGCTGAGTTGAAATGGACACCCCAGGGGATGGGTCCTAACGTGCTTTTGTGTCTATGGAGACCTTGGAATGAAGCGGTGGCACTGGGGCCCTAAAGGGTTCTCCTAAAGAGAGGCTTTGACACAGCTCCAACGTGCAAGTTTCCCATGTGTAGATGAGATGGTTTCTGATGGGTGAGTCAAGAAACAGCTATATGCTGCTTTTGAAATCCAGGCCTCTGAGGAGAGATGCCTGGAAACCAAAGCAATGGATCTGATTAGTGCCTAGGGGCCTGTTCTTTCCTTTTTACCTCTGGGGACATCTGTCTATGGGAATGAGTGCAGGTAGGTGCTCAGTTGGGCTCAGATTGCCCCTGTTTTTCCTGGGAAGCCACCACTATTGAGATGGATCAGGGAATTTGGAGGTTTATCGTATTAGAAGGGTTGTGGCCATTGGAATGGGCACACACAATTCCCTTGGAGAGGGCTAGTACAGTCCTCAGGTTTGGCTCCAGGGGCCTGAGCCTGTAGGTTGTGTAGGCCAGGGCTGTTTGGACAGTTGTCTGAAAGCACAAACTCGGCTTATGTTTCGGGTCATAGGTATGGCAGGACTGATCTACAGACCATGAGGAGAACTCTTCGGGATTTGAAAGAGGGGCGACTGTGAGGCTCCTGCTCAAGTTTTTGTCTCTGGATATCGTGTCACTCATGGTCGTGGAATTTCTGGGTGATTTCATGGGAAATGGACGAGTCATACTCTCTGGTGGTTAGGCCCCGTCCAAAGAGTTTGGGGTCATTCTGTGGGCTGGAAGAAGTCCGTTTTTTTTTGTGTGTGTGTTCTTTTTTAACCTCAGGTGTCCCACCAAATGACGGATTCCAGAGTAGAGCCCTGGGGAGGGGCGACTGGACAATCAGAAATCTGGTTAAAAATTGGAACCTAGGGACATGTCAAGCCCATTATGACATCTAATGGTCTAGCCACTGAGAAGACTTACTAGAGGACAGGAATCATGCTGAGGGACACAATGCGTGTATATGCCCTTGTAAAACTCAAGAATGGGCGGGGCCTCAGGATGAATGATGGTTTCTCCTACACTGAACGTTGGACAACTTGCCAACCACAAGGGTTCTTGCCATGGGTAAGGAGGAGTTCTGATTTCTGCATCACACTCACCCCTGGGCAGTGATTGGAGATAAGGTCTCGGTTCTGAAGCCTGAAAACTGAGGTAGGGAATAGATGATGACCTAAGGCCATGGCGGGTTTTATGTGCTCAGTGTGCGGTCAGCTTTCTGGGTGTTGGGCAGGAGGTCCGGGCTCAGGTTGTGTTCGACAGTGCATTAGTGCCCAGGTTAGACTATATAATTTGGGTAAAGTCGAGTGCTGTGTAGGTTTACCCTCATTTAAGGTGCGTGGGCAGCTCATGAGGCAATAATTTTTTTTCTAGAGGGCAGGCAGAGTGCTGCATTTTGGGTCCGGAATTGCCAAACTTGAGGGCTTCGGGGCCAGGAGTGTGAGGACGGAAATCTGAGAAGACAAGCTAGACTTGGGTTTCAGGGTGAGGGCACGGCAGGTACCCCATGAAGATCTGAACCAATATCTCATGCATCTGAAGTCAGAGCGAGGATCAGACGTTGGCTCAGGTTGGATTTTCTGAGCATGACGTCTGCTTCATGAAGGGAGCGGAATCTCGAGGCCATTGAGGTTTTCCCACTTTGGGAGTTGTGGGATGACCCCTTCAAGGATTCCTTCTGTGGGACAATTGAGACCTGTTGGACAGCTCCAGGACATCACATATGGAATGACTCCAGAGCACCGTTCGCGGATGGATGCCTGGGAAGCCCGCCTCGCATTCCAATTGTCTCCTAGCAACAAGACAGTTTAGATCTGATGGTTCTGCCGGAGCAACTGGAGTGGCTGAGTTGAAATGGACTTTCCTGAGGATGGGTCCTAATGTGTTTTTGTGTCCATGAGGGCCTTGGAATGGGGTGGTGGCACCGGGACCCTGTAGTACTCTCCTAAGCCTTGGGCATGGCTCCCATGCACAGGTTTCCTTGTGGAGACGAGATGATTTCTGATTGGTGCCTCAGGAAAACCCCTATGCTCGTATTGGAATCAGGCTTTTGAGGACACATGCCTGTAACCCAAAGCAATGGATCCTATTATGGCCTAGGGTCCTGTCTGGTTCAATCTTCTTCTCTGGGGACATCCATCTATGGTCTGAGTGGAGGTCGATTATCAGCTGGTGTCAGACAGCCCTTGTTTGTTCCGGGCTACCTACACTATTGGGATGGCCTCAGGGACTTTGGAGGTTTCTCCTAATTTGTACGATTTTGGACCATGGAATGGGCAGAATTCCCATGGATTGGTAGGCACAGTCCTAATGTGTGGCTCCAGGGACCCAGCCTGGAGGTTGTGTGGCCCAAGACTTTGAGGACAGAAGTCTGATAACACAAACTCAGCTTAGGATTGGGGACGTAGATATGGCAGGCCCGATCTACAAACCATGAGAAGAACTCTTCAGGATATGAAGAAAGGCTAGTCTGCGGCGCTTACTCAGGCTTTTGTCTCTGGATTTTGTACCAGCGATGTCCGTGGAATGTCGGGGAGGCCTCATGGGCCATGGACGAATCTTCCTCTCTGAGTATTTGGCCCGATTCCCAATTGCTTTTCGTCAATCTGTGGGATGGGAGGACTCATTTCAGTTTGTTACCTCAGGTGTCCCACCAAAAGAGGAATTCCAAAGCCAAGCCATGGGGAAGACTGAAGGGACAACCCGAACTATAGATAAAAATCGGGGCCAAGGGGCATGGCAAGCCCAATATGCTATCTCTTCATCCAGCCACTGAGTGGCTTTACTTGAGGACTGGGCTCATCCTGAGGGTCACAATGTGTGTTTGTGACCAATGTGGCCCGTGAGCATGGGCGGGGCCTCATGGGCCACACTGGTTTCAACTACACTGAACGTTGGACAACATGCCAACCACAAGGTTTCTTGCCATGGGGAAGGAGTTCTGATTTCTGTATCACCTTCAACCCTGGGCAGTGTTTGGAGATAAGGTCTAGGTTCTGAAACCTGAAAACCGAGTTTGGGAAGAGATGACGACCTAATCCATGGCGGCTAGATGTGCTCAGTGTGCGGCCAACTGTCTGGGAGGGGCCAGGGGGTCCAGGCTCAGGCTGTGTCAGAAAGGGCATTAGTGCCCTGGTCAGCCTATGTATTTGGGGTACAGCCAAGGTCGGTGCAGGTTGAACCTCATTTGGGGTTACTGGGTAGCCCCAGAGGACAATGTTTTTCTTCTGGAGGTCCGGCAGAGTGCTGCATTGTAGTTCTGGATTGCCAAACTGGAGGGCTTGTGGGCCAGTAGTCTGACGACAAAAGTCTGAGAACACAAGCTAGGCTTAGGTTTCTGGGTGAGGCAATGGCAGGCACAATCTACAGACCTGAATCGAGATCTCGTGCATCTGAAGTCAGGGCGAGGATCAGATGATCGCTCAGGTTGGAGTTTCTGTCCCTGATGGCCCCTTCATGAATGGGGGGGGGGCCATCAAGAGGCCATGGTTGTTTTTCCACGATGAGAGTTGTGAGAAGCTCCAAACAGCAGACAGTCCTCTCCAGGACAATTGAGACCTGTTGTTTGGCTCCAGGCCAATGATTCTGAGCAGGGTTCTAAGGATGGATGGCTGGGTAGACCACCTCGCATTCCAATTGTCACCTAGCAACAAGACAAGTTAGATATCATGGATCTGTGGGGAGCAACCGAGGACGCTGAGTTGAAATGGACACCCCTGGGGATGGGTCCTAACGTGCTTTTGTGTCTATGGAGACCTTGGAATGAAGCGGTGGCACTGGGGCCCTAAAGGGTTCTCCTAAACAGAGGCTTTGACACAGCTCCAACGTGCAAGTTTCCCATGTGTAGATGAGATGTTTTCTGATGGGTGAGTCAAGAAACAGCTATATGCTGCTTTTGAAATCCAGGCCTCTGAGGAGAGATGCCTGGAAACCAAAGCAATGGATCTGATTAGTGCCTAGGGGCCTGTTCTTTCCTTTTTACCTCTGGGGACATCTGTCTATGGGAATGAGTGCAGGTAGGTGCTCAGTTGGGCTCAGATTGCCCCTGTTTTTCCTGGGAAGCCACCACTATTGAGATGGATCAGGGACTTTGGAGGTTTATCGTATTAGAAGTGTTGTGGCCATTGGAATGGGCACACACAATTCCCTTGGAGAGGGCTAGTACAGTCCTCAGGTTTGGCTCCAGGGGCCTGAGCCTGTAGGTTGTGTAGGCCAGATCTGTTTGGACAGTTGTCTGTAAACACAAACTCGGCTTATGTTTCGGGTCATAGGTATGGCAGGACTGATCTACAGACCATGAGGAGAACTCTTCGGGATTTGAAAGAAGGGCGACTGTGAGGCTCCTGCTCAAGTTTTTGTCTCTGGATATCGTGTCACTCATGGTCGTGGAATTTCTTGGTGACTTCATGGGGAATGGACGAGTCATACTCTCTGGTGATTAGGCCCCGTCCAAATAGTTTGGGGTCATTCTGTGGGCTGGAAGAAGTCCGTTTTCTTTTTTTTTTTTTTCTTGTTTAACCTCAGGTGTCCCACCAAATGATGGATTCCAGAGTAGAGCCCTGGGGAGGGGCGACTGGACAATCAGAAATCTGGTTAAAAATTGGAACCTAGGGACATGTCAAGCCCATTGTGACATCTAATGGTACAGCCACTGAGAAGACTTACTAGATGACAGGACTCAAGCTGAGGGACAAAATGCGTGTATATGCCCTCGTAAAACTCAAGAATGGGCGGGGCCTCAGGATGAATGCTGGTTTCTCCTACACTGAACGTTGGACAACGTGCCAACCACAAGGGTTCTTGCCATGGGTAAGGAGGAGTTCTGATTTCTCCATCACACTCACCCCTGGGCAGTGATTGGAGATAAGGTCTCGGTTCTGAAGCCTGAAAACTGAGGTAGGGAATAGATGATGACCTAAGGCCATGGCGGGTTTTATGTGCTCAGTGTGCGGTCAGCTTTCTGGGTGTTGGTCAGGAGGTCCGGGCTCAGGTTGTGTTCGACAGTGCATTAGTGCCCAGGTTAGACTATATAATTTGGGTAAAGTCGAGTGCTGTGTAGGTTTACCCTCATTTAAGGTGCCTGGGCAGCTCATGAGGCAATAATTTTTTTTCTAGAGGGCAGGCAGAGTGCTGCATTGTGGGTCCGGAATTGCCAAACTTGAGGGCTTCGGGGCCAGGAGTGTGAGGACGGAAGTCTGAGAAGACAAGCTAGACTTGGGTTTCAGGGTGAGGGCACGGCAGGTACCCCATGAAGATCTGAACCAATATCTCATGCATCTGAAGTCAGAGCGAGGATCAGACATTGGCTCAGGTTGGATTTTCTGAGCATGACGTCTGCTTCATGAAGGGAGCGGAATCTCGAGGCCATTGAGGTTTTCCCACGTTGGGAGTTGTTGGATGCCCCCTTCAAGGATTCCTTCTGTGGGACAATTGAGACCTGTTGGACAGCTCCAGGACATCCCATATGGAATGACTCCAGAGCACCGTTCGCGGATGGATGCCTGGGAAGCCCGCCTCGCATTCCAATTGTCTCCTAGCAACAAGACAGTTTAGATCTGATGGTTCTGCCGGAGCAACTGGGGTGGCTGAGTTGAAATGGACTTTCCTGAGGATGGGTTCTAATGTGTTTTGGTGTCCATGAGGGCCTTGGAATGGGGTGGTGGCACCGGGACCCTGTAGTACACTCCTAAGCCTTGAGCATGGCTCCCATGCACAGGTTTCCTTGTGGGGACGAGATGAGTTCTGATTGGTGCCTCAGGAAAACCCCTATGCTCGTATTGGAATCAGGCTTTTGAGGATACATGCCTGTAACCCAAAGCAATGGATCCTATTATGGCCTAGGGTCCTGTCTGGTTCAATCTTCTTCTCTGGGGACATCCATCTATGGTATGAGTGGAGGTCGATTATCAGCTGGTGACAGACAGCCCTTGTTTGTTCCGGGCTACCTACACTATTTGGATGGCCTCAGGGACTTTGGAGGTTTCTCCTAATTTGTACGATTTTGGACCATGGAATGGGCAGAATTCCCATGGATTGGTAGGCACAGTCCTAATGTGTGGCTCCAGGGGCCCAGCCTGGAGGTTGTGTGGCCCAAGACTTTGAGGACAGAAGTCTGATAACACAAACTCAGCTTAGGATTGGGGACGTAGATATGGCAGGCCCGATCTACAAACCATGAGAAGAACTCTTCAGGATATGAAGAAAGGCTAGTCTGAGGCGCTTACTCAGGCTTTTGTTTCTGGATTTTGTACCAGCGATGTCCGTGGAATGTCGGGGAGGCCTCATGGGCCATGGACGAATCTTCCTCTCTGAGTATTTGGCCCGATTCCCAATTGCTTTTCGTCAATCTGTGGGATGGGAGGACTTATTTCAGTTTTGTTACCTCAGGTGTCCCACCAAAAGAGGAATTCCAAAGCCAAGCCGTGGGGAAGACTGAAGGGACAACCTGAACTATGGATAAAAATAGGGGCCAAGGGGCATGGCAAGCCCAATATGCTATCTCTTCATCCAGCCACTGAGTGGTTTACTTGAGGACTGGGCTCAGCCTGAGGGTCACAATGTGTGTTTGTGACCAATGTGGCCCGTGAGCATGGGCGGGGCCTCATGGGCCACACTGGTTTCAACTACACTGAACGTTGGACAACATGCCAACCACAAGGTTTCTTGCCATGGGGAAGGAGTTCTGATTTCTGTATCACCTTCAACCCTGGGCAGTGTTTGGAGATAAGGTCTAGGTTCTGAAACCTGAAAACCGAGTTTGGGAGAGATGACGACCTAAGTCCATGGGGGCTAGATGTGCTCATTGTGCGGCCAGCTGCCTGGGAGGGGCCAGGGGGTACAGGCTCAGGCTGTGTCAGAAAGGGCATTAGTGCCCTGGTCAGCCTATGTATTTGGGGTACAGCCAAGGTCGGTGCAGGTTGATCCTCATTTGGGGTTACTGGGTAGCCCCAGAAGACAATGTTTTTCTTCTGGAGGTCCGGCAGAGTGCTGCATTGTAGTTCTGGATTGCCAAACTGGAGGGCTTGTGGGCCTGTAGTCTGACGACAAATGTCTAAAACACAAGCTAGGCTTAGGTTTCTGGGTGAGGATATGGCAGGCACAATCTACAGACCTGAATCGAGATCTCGTGCATCTGAAGTCAGGGCAAGGATTAGACGATCTCTCAGGTTGGAGTTTCGGCCCCTGATGGCCCCTTCATGAATGGGGGGGCATCACGAGGCCATGGGGGTTTTCCCACGATGGGAGTTGTGAGAAGCTCCAAACTGCAGAGAGTCTTCTGCAGGACAATTGAGACCTGTTGTTTGGCTCCAGGCCAATGATTCTGAGCAGGGTTCTAAGGATGGATGGCTGGGTAGCCCACCTCGCATTCCAATTGTCTCCTAGCAACCAGACAGGTTAGATCTCCTGGATCTGTGGGGAGCAACCGAGGACGCTGCATTGAAATGGACACCCCTGGGGATGGGTCCTAATGTGCTTTTGTGTCTAAGGAGACCTTGGAATGAAGCGGTGGCACTGGGGCCCTAAAGGGTTCTCCTAAACAGAGGCTTTGACACAGCTCCAACCTGCAAGTTTCCCATGTGTAGATGAGAAGTTTTCTGTTGGGTGAGTTAAGAAACCGCTATATGCTTGTTTTGAAATCCAGGCCTCTGAGGAGAGATGCCTAGAAACCAATGCAATGGATGTGATTAGTGCCTAGGGGCCTGTTCTTTCCTTTTTACCTCTGGGACATCTTTCTATGGGTCTGAGTGCAGGTAGGTGCTCTGTAGGGCTCAGATTGCCCCTGTTTTTCCTGGGAAGCCACCACTATTGAGATGGATCAGGGAATTTGGAGGTTTATGCTATTAGAAGGGTTGTGGCCATTGGAATGGGCACACACAATTCCCTTGGAGAGGGCAAGTACAGTCCTCAGGTTTGGCTCCAGGGGCCTGAGCCTGTAGGTTGTGTAGGCCAGGGGTGTTTGGACAGTTGTCTGAAAACACAAAATCGGCTTATGTTTCGGGTCATAGGTATGGCAAGACTGATCTACAGACCATGAGGAGAACTCTTCGGGATTTGAAAGAAGGCGAGTGTGAGGCTCCTGCTCAAGTTTTTGTCTCTGGATATCGTGTCATTCATGGTCGTGGAATTTCTGGGTGACTTCATGGGAAATGGACGAGTCTTACTCTCTGGTGGTTTGGTCCCGTCCAAAGAGTTTGGGGTCATTCTGTGGGCTGGAAGAAGTCCGTTTTTTTTTTGTTGTTGTTGTTGTTGTTGTTTTTTTCTTGTTTAACCTCAGGTGTCCCACCAAATGATGGATTCCAGAGTAGAACCCTGGGGAGGGGCGACTGGACAATCAGAAATCTGGTTAAAAATTGGGGCCTAGGGACATGTAAAGCCCATTATGACATCTAATGATCCAGCCACTGAGAAAACTTACTAGAGGACAGGACTCATGCTGATGGTCACAATGCGTGTGTATGCCTTTGTCGCACTCAAGAATGGGCGGGGCCTCAGGGTGAATGCTGTTTTCTCCTACACTGAACTTTGGACAACGTGCCAACCACAAGGGTTCTTGCCATGGGTAAGGAGGAGTACTGATTTTTGCATCACACTCATTCCTGGGCAGTGATTGGAGATAAGGTCTCGGTTCTGAAGCCTGAAAACTGAGGTAGGGAAGAGATGATGACCTAAGGCCATGGCGGGTTTTATGTGCTCAGTGTGTGGTCAGCTTTCTGGGTGTTGGTTAGGAGGTCCGGGCTCAGGTTGTGTTCGGCAGTGCATTAGTGCCCAGGTTAGACTATATAATTTGGGTAAAGTCGAGTGCTGTGTAGGTGTATCCTCATTTAAGGTGCCTGGACAGCTCATGAGGCAATAATTTTATTTCTAGAGGGCAGGCAGGGTGCTGCATTGTGGGTCCGGAATTGCCAAACTTGAGGGCTTCGGGGCCAGGAGTGTGAGGACGGAAGTCTGAGAAGACAAGCTAGACTTGGGTTTCAGGGCGAGGGCACGGCAGGTACCCCCTGCAGATCTGAACCAATATCTCATGCATCTGAAGTCAGGGCGAGGATCAGACGTTGGATCAGGTTGGAGTTTCTGTGCATGACGGCCGCTTCATGAAGGGAGCGGAATCTCGAGGCCATTGAGGTTTTCCCACGTTGGGAGTTGTGGGATGCCCCCTTCAAGGGTTTTTTCTGCGGGACAATTGAGACCTGTTGGACAGCTCCAGGACATCCCATATGGAATGACTCCAGAGCACCGATCGCGGATGGATGCCTGGGAAGCCCGCCTCGCATTCCTATTGTCTCCTAGCAACAAGACAGTTTAGATCTGATGGCTCTGCGGGAGCAACCGGGGTGGCTGAGTTGAAATGGACTTTCCTGAGGATGGGTCCTAATATGTTTTTGTGTCCATGAGGGCCTTGGAATGGGGCGGTGGCACCGGGACCCAGAAGTACCCTCCTAAGCTTTGGACATGGCTCCCATGCACAGGTTTCCTTGTGGAGACGAGATGAGTTCTGATGGGTGCCTCAGGAAAACCCCTATGCTCGTATTGGAATCAGGCTTTTGAGGACACATGCCTGTAACCCAAAGCAATGGATCCTATGATGGCCTAGGGTCCTGTCTGGTTCAATCTTCTTCTCTGGGGACATCCATCTATGGTATGAGTGGAGGTCAATTATCAGCTGGTGTCAAACAGCCCTTGTTTGTTCCGGGCAACCTAAACTATTGTGATGGCCTCAGGGACTTTGGAGGTTTCTCCTAATTTGTACGATTTTGAACCATGGAATGGGCAGAATTCCCATGGATTGGTAGGCACAGTCCTAATGTGTGGCTCCAGGGGCCCAGCCTGGAGGGTGTGTGGCCCAAGACTTTGAGGACAGAAGTCTGAAAACACAAACTCTGCTTAGGTTTGGGGACGTAGGTATGGCAGGCCCGGTCGACAAACCATGAGCAGAACTCTTCAGGATATGAAGAAAGTGCGAGTCTGAGGCGCTTGCTCAGGCTTTTGTCTCTGGCTTTTGTATCAGCGATGGACGTGGAATGTCGGGGAGGCCTCATGGGCCATGGACGAATCTTCCTCTCTGAGGATTTGGCCCGATTCCCAATTGCTTTTCGTCAATCTGTGGGATGGGAGGACTCATTTCAGTTTTGTTACCTCAGTTGTCCAACCAAAAGAGGAATTCCAAAGCCAAGCCGTGGGGAAGACTGAAGGGACAACCTGAACTATGGTTAAATATTGGGGCCTAGGGGCATGGCAAGCCCAATATGCTATCTCTTCATCCAGCCATCGAGTGGCCTTACTTGAGGACTGGGCTCAGCCTGAGGGTCACAATGTGTGTTTGTGACCAATGTGGCCTGCGAGCATGGGCCGGGACTCATAGGCCACACTGGTTTCAACTACACTGAACGTTGGACAACATGCGAACCAAAGGTTTCTTGCCATGGGGAAGGAGTTCTGATTTCTGCATCACCTTCAACCCTGGGCAGTGATTGGAGATAAGGTCTAGGTTCTGAAACCTGAAAACTGATGTTGGGAAGAGATGACGAAATAAGGCCATGGCAGCTCGATGTGCTCAGTGTGTGGCCAACTGTCTGGGAGGGACAGGGGGTCCAGGCTCAGGCTGTGTCAGAAAGGGCATTAGTGCCCTGGTCAGCCTATGTATTTGGGGTACAGCCAAGGTCGGTGCAGGTTGATCCTCATTTGGGATTACTGGGTAACCCCAGAGGACAATATTTTTCTTCTGGAGGGCCGGCAGAGTGCTGCATTGTATTTCTGGAATGCCAAACTGGAGGGCTTGTGGGCCAGTAGTCTGACGACAAAAGTCTGAGAACACAAGCTAGGCTTAGGTTTCTGGGTGAGGCCATGGCAGGCACAATCTACAGACCTGAATCGAGATCTCGTGCATCTGAAGTCAGGGCGAGGATCAGATGATCGCTCAGGTTGGAGTTTCTGTCCCTGATGGCCCCTTCATGAATGGGGGGGGCATCAAGAGGCCATGGGGGTTTTTCCACGATGAGAGTTGTGAGAAGCTCCAAACAGCAGACAGTCCTCTGCAGGACAATTGAGACCTGTTGTTTGGCTCCAGGCCAATGATTCTGAGCAGGGTTCTAAGAATGGATGGCTGGGTAGCCCACCTCGCATTCCAATTGTCACCTAGCAACAAGACAGGTTAGATATCATGATCTGTGGGGAGCAACCGAAGACGCTGAGTTGAAATGGACACCCCTGGGGATGGGTCCTAACGTGCTTTTGTGTCTATGGAGACCTTGGAATGAAGCGGTGGCACTGGGGCCCTAAAGGGTTCTCCTAAACAGAGGCTTTGACACAGCTCCAACGTGCAAGTTTCCCATGTGTAGATGAGATGTTTTCTGATGGGTGATTCAAGAAACAGCTATATGCTGCTTTTGAAATCCAGGCCTCTGAGGAGAGATGCCTGGAAACCAAAGCAATGGATCTGATTAGTGCCTAGGGGCCTATTCTTTCCTTTTTACCTCTGGGGACATCTGTCTATGGGTCTGAGTGCAGGTAGGTGCTCAGTTGGGCTCAGATTGCCCCTGTTTTTCCTGGGAAGCCACCACTATTGAGATGGATCAGGGACTTTGGAGGTTTATCCTAATAGAAGGGTTGTGGCCTTTGGAATGGGCACACACAATTCCTTTGGAGAGGGCTAGTACAGTCCTCAGGTTTGGCTCCAGGGGCCTGAGCCTGTAGGTTGTGTAGGCCAGGGCTGTTTGGACACTTGTCTGAAAACACAAACTCGGCTTATGTTTCGGGTCATAGGTATGGCAGGACTGATCTACAGACCATGAGGAGAACTCTTCGGGATTTGAAAGAAGGGCGAGTGTGAGGCTCCTGCTCAAGTTTTTGTCTCTGGATACCGTGTCACTCATGGTCCTGGAATTTCTGGGTGACTTCATGGGGAATGGACGAGTCATACTCTCTGGTGGTTAGGCCCCGTCCAAAGAGTTTGGGGTCATTCTGTGGGCTGGAAGAAGTCCGTTTTTTTTTTTTTCTTTTTTTTTTTTTTGTTGTGTTCTTTTTTAACCTCAGGTGTCCCACCAAATGAGGGATTCCAGATTAGAGCCCTGAGGAGGGGCGACTGGACAATCAGAAATCTGGTAAAAAATTGGGGCTTAGGGACATGTCAAGCCCATTATGACATCTAATGGTCCAGCCACTGAGAGGACTTACTAGAGGACAGGACTCATGCTGAGGGTCTCAATGCGTGTGTATGCCCTCGTAACACCCAAGAATGGGCGGGGCCTCAGGGTGAATGCTGGGTTCTCCTACACTGAACGTTGGACAACGTGCCAATCTCAAGGGTTCTTGCCATGGGTAAGGAGGAGTTCTGATTTCTCCATCACACTCACCCCTGGGCAGTTATTGGAGATAAGGTCTCGGTTCTGAAGCTGAAAACTGAGGTAGGGAAGAGATGATGACCTAAAGCCATGGCGGGTTTTATGTGCTCAGTGTGCGGTCAGCTTTCTGGGTGTTGGTCAGGAGGTCCGGGCTCAGGTTGTGTTCGACAGTGCATTAGTGCCCAGGTTAGACTATATAATTTGGGTAAAGTCGAGTGCTGTGTAGGTTTACCCTCATTTAAGGTGCCTGGGCAGCTCATGAGGCAATAATTTTTTTTCTAGAGGGCAGGCAGAGTGCTGTATTGTGGGTCCGGAATTGCCAAACTTGAGGGCTTCGGGGCCAGGAGTGTGAGGACGGAAGTCTGAGAAGACAAGCTAGACTTGGGTTTCAGGGCGAGGGCACGACAGGTATCCCTTGCAGATCTGAACCAATATCTCATGCATCTGAAGTCAGGGCGAGCATCAGACGTTGGCTCAGGTTGGAGTTTCTGAGCATGACGGCCGCTTCATAAAGGGAGCGGAATCTCGAGGCCATTGAGGTTTTCCCACGTTGGGAGTTGTTAGATGCCCCCTTCAAGGATTCCTTCTGTGGTACAATTGGGACCTGTTGGACAGCTCCAGGACATCCCATATGGAATGACTCCAGAGCACCGATCGCGGATGGATGCCTGGGAAGCCCGCCTCGCATTCCAATTGTCTCCTAGCAACAAGACAGTATAGATCTGATGGCTCTGCGGGAGCAACCGGGGTGGCTGTGTTGAAATGGACTTTCCTGAGGATGGGTCCTAATGTGTTTTTGTGTCCATGAGGGCCTTGGAATGGGGCGGTGGCACCGGGACTCTGAAGTACTCTCCTAAGCTTTGGACATGGCTCCCATGCAGAGGTTTCCTTAAGGAGACGAGATGAGTTCTGATGGGTGCCTCAGGAAAACCCCTATGCTTGTATTGGAATCAGGCTTTTGAGGACACATTCCTGTAACCCAAAGCAATGGATCCTATTATGGCCTAGGGTCCTGTCTTGTTCAATCTTCTTCTCTGGCGACATCCATCTATGGTCTGAGTGGAGGTCGATTATCAGCTGGTGTCAGACAGCCCTTGTTTGTTCCGGGCGACCTACACTATTGGGATGGCCTCAGGGACTTTGGAGGTTTCTCCTAATTTGTACGATTTTGAACCATGGAATGGGCAGAATTCCCATGGATTGGTAGGCACAGTCCTAATGTGTGGCGCCAGGTGCCCAGCCTGGAGTGTGTGTGGCCCAAGTCTTTGAGGACAGATGTCTGAAAACACAAACTCAGCTTAGGATTGGGGACGTAGGTATGGCAGGCCTGATCGACAAACCATGAGCAGAACTCTTCAGGATATGAAGAAAGTGCGAGTCTGAGGCGCTTGCTCAGGCTTTTGTCTCTGGATTTTGTATCAGCGATGGCCGTGGAATGTCGGGGAGGCCTCATGGACCATGGACGAATCTTCCTCTCTGAGGATTTGGCCCGATTCCCAATTGCTTTTCGTCAATCTGTGGGATGGGAGGACTTATTCAGTTTTGTTACCTCAGGTGTCCCACCAAAAGAGGAATTCCAAAGCCAAGCCGTGGGGAAGACTGAAGGGACAACCCGAACTATGGATAAAAATTGGGCCAAGGGGCATGGCAAGCCCAATATGCTATCTCTTCATCCAGCCACTGAGTGGCTTTACTTGAGGACTGGGCTCAGCCTGAGGGTCACAATGTGTGTTTGTGACCAATGTGGCCCGTGAGCATGGGCGGGGCCTCATGGGCCACACTGGTTTCAACTACACTGAACGTTGGACAACATGCCAACCACAAGGTTTCTTGCCATGGGGAAGGAGTTCTGATTTCTGTATCACCTTCAACCCTGGGCAGTATTTGGAGATAAGGTCTAGGTTCTGAAACCTGAAAACCGCGTTTGGGAAGAGATGACGACCTAAGTCCATGGCGGCTAGATGTGCTCAGTGTGCGGCCAACTGTCTGGGAGGGGCCAGGGGGTCCAGGCTCATGCTGTGTCAGAAAGGGCATTAGTGCCCTGGTCAGCCTATGTATTTGGGGTACAGCCAAGGTCGGTGCAGGTTGATCCTCATTTGGGGTACTGGGTAGCCCCAGAGGACAATGATTTTCTTCTGGAGGGCCGGCAGAGTGCTGCATTGTAGTTCTGGATTGCCAAACTGGAGGGCTTGTGGGCCAGTAGTCTGACGACAAATGTCTAAGAACACAAGCTAGGCTTAGGTTTCTAGGTGAGGATATGGCAGGCACAATCTACAGACCTGATCGATCTCGTGCATCTGAAGTCAGGGCAAGGATTAGACGATCGCTCAGGTTGGAGTTTCTGGTCTGATGGCCCCTTCATGAATGGGGGTAGTCATCACGAGGCCATGGGGGTTTTCCCACGATGGGAGTTGTGAGAAGCTCCAAACTGCAGAGAGTCTTCTGCAGGACAATTGAGACCTGTTGTTTGGCTCCAGGCCAATGATTCTGAGCAGGGTTCTAAGGATGGATGGCTGAGTAGCCCACCTCGCATTCCAATTGCCTCCTAGCAACAAAACAGGTTAGATCTCCTGGATTGTGGGGAGCAACCGAGGACGCTGAGTTGAATTGGACACCCCTGGGGATGGGTCCTAACGTGCTTTTGTGTCTATGGAGACCTTAGAATGAAGCGGTGGCACTGGTGACCTTAAGGTTTCTCCTAAACTGAAGCTTTGACACAGCTCCAACGTGCAAGTTTCCCATGTGTAGATGAGGTGTTTTCTGATGGGTGAGTCAAGAAACAGCTATATGCTGCTTTTGAAATCCAGGCCTCTGAGGAGAGATGCCTGGAAACCAAAGCAATGGATCTGATTAGTGCCTAGGGGCCTGTTCTTTCCTTTTTACCTCTGGGGACATCTGTCTATGGGTCTGAGTGCAGGTAGGTGCTCAGTTGGGCACAGATTGCCCCTGTTTTTCCTGGGAAGCCACCACTATTGAGATGGATCAGGGACTTTGGAGGTTTATCGTATTAGAAGGGTTGTGGCCATTGGAATGGGCACACACAATTCCCTTGGAGAGGGCAAGGACAGTCCTCAGGTTTGGCTCCAGGGGCCTGAGCCTGTAGGTTGTGTAGGCCAGGGCTGTTTGGACAGTTGTCTGAAAACACAAACTCGGCTTATGTTTCGGGTCATTGGTATGGCAGGACTGATCTACAGACCATGAGGAGAACTCTTCGGGATTTGAAAGAAGGGCGAGTGTGAGGCTCCTGCTCAAGTTTTTGGCTCTGGATATCGTGTCACTCATGGTCGTGGAATTTCTGGGTGACTTCATGGGAAATGGACGAGTCTTACTCTCTGGTGGTTTGGCCCCGTCCAAAGAGTTTGGGGACATTCTGTGGGCTGGAATAAGTCCGTTTTTGTTGTTGTTGTTGTTGTTGTTGTTGTTTTCTTTTTTAACCTCAGGTGTCCCACCAAATGAGGGATTCCAGATTAGAGCCCTGAGGAGGGGCGACTGGACAATCAGAAATCTGGTAAATATTGGGGCTTAGGGACATGTCAAGCCCATTATGACATCTAGTGGTCCAGCCACTGAGAGGACTTACTAGGGGACAGGACTCATGCTGAGGGTCTCAATGCGTGTGTATGCCCTCGTAACACTCAAGAATGGGCGGGTCCTCAGGGTGAATGCTGGTTTCTCCTACACTGAATGTTGGAAAACGTGCCAACCACAAGGGTTCTTGCCATGGGTAAGGAGGAGTTCTGATTTCTCCATCACACTCACCCCTGGGCAGTGATTGGAGATAAGGTCTCGGTTCTGAAGCTGAAAACTGAGGTAGGGAAGAGATGATGACCTAAAGCCATGGCGGGTTTTATGTGCTCAGTGTGCGGTCAGCTTTCTGGGTGTTGGGCAGGAGGTCCGGGCTCAGGTTGTGTTCGCCAGTGCATTAGTGCCCAGGTTAGACTATATAATTTGGGTAAAGTCGAGTGCTGTGTAGGTTTACCCTCATTTAAGGTGCGTGGGCAGCTCATGAGGCAATAATTTTTTTTCTAGAGGGCAGGCAGAGTGCTGCATTGTGGGTCCGGAATTGCCAACTTGAGGGCTTCGGGGCCAGGAGTGTGAGGACGGAAGTTGAGAAGACAAGCTAGACTTGGGTTTCAGGGCGAGGGCACGGCAGGTACCCCATGCAGATCTGAACCAATATCTCATGCATCTGAAGTCAGGGCGATTATCAGACGTTGGCTCAGGTTGGAGTTTCTGAGCATGACGGCCGCTTCATAAAGGGAGCGGAATCTCGAGGCCATTGAGGTTTTCCCACGTTGGGAGTTGTGGGATGCCCCCGTCAAGGATTCCTTCTGTGGTACAATTGGGACCTGTTGGACAGCTCCAGGACATCCCATATGGAATGACTCCAGAGCACCGTTCGCGGATGGATGCCTGGGAAGCCCTCCTCGCATTCCAATTGTCTCCTAGCAACAAGACAGTATAGATCTGATGGCTCTGCGGGAGCAACCGGGGTGGTTGAGTTGAAATGGACTTTCCTGAGGATGGGTCCTAATGTGTTTTTGTGTCCATGAGGGCCTTGGAATGGGGCGGTGGCACCAGGACTCTGAAGTACTCTCCTAAGCTTTGGACATGGCTCCCATGCAGAGGTTTCCTTGTGGAGACGAGATGAGTTCTGATGGGTGCCTCAGGAAAACCCCTATGCTCGTATTGGAATCAGGCTTTTGAGGACACATGCCTGTAACCCAAAGGAATGGATCCTATTATGGCCTAGGGTCCTGTCTTGTTCAATTTTCTTCTCTGGGGACATCCATCTATGGTCTGAGTGGAGGTCGATTATCAGCTGGTGTCAGACAGCCCTTGTTTGTTCCGGGCGACCTACACTATTGGGATGGCCTCAGGGACTTTGGAGGTTTCTCCTAATTTATACGATTTTGAACCATGGAATGGGCAGAATTCCCATGGATTGGTAGGCACAGTCCTAATGTGTGGCGCAAGGTGCCCAGCCTGGAGGGTGTGTGGCGCAAGTCTTTGAGGACAGATGTCTGAAAACACAAACTCAGCTTAGGTTTGGGGACGTAGGTATGGCAGGCCTGATCGACAAACCATGAGCAGAACTCTTCAGGATATGAAGAAAGTGCGAGTCTGAGGCGCTTGCTCAGGCTTTTGTCTCTGGATTTTGTATCAGCGATGGCCGTGGAATGTCAGGGAGGCCTCATGGGCCATGGATGAATCTTCTTCTCTGAGGATTTGGCCCGATTCCCAATTGCTTTTCGTCAATCTGTGGGATGGGAGGACTCATTTCAGTTTTGTTACCTCAGGTGTCCAACCAAAAGAGGAATTCCAAAGCCAAGCCGTTGGTAAGACTGAAGGGACAACCTGAACTATGGTTAAAAATTGGGGCCGAGGGGCATGGCAAACCCAATATGCTATCTCTTCATCCAGCCACTGATTGGCCTTACTTGAGGACTGGGCTCAGCCTGAGGGTCACAATGTGTGTTTGTGACCAATGTGGCCTGCGAGCATGGGCCGGGACTCATGGCCCACACTGGTTTCAACTACACTAAACGTTGGACAACATGCCAACCACAAGGTTTCTTGCCATGGGGAAGGAGTTCTGATTTCTGCATCACCTTCAACCCTGGGCAGTGATTGGAGATAAGGTCTAGGTTCTGAAACCTGAAAACTGATGTTGGGAAGAGATGACGAAATAAGGCCATGGCAGCTCGATGTGCTCAGTGTGTGGCCAACTGTCTGGGAGGGACAGGGGGTCCAGGCTCAGGCTGTGTCAGAAAGGGCATTAGTGCCCTGGTCAGCCTATGTATTTGGGGTACAGCCAAGGTCGGTGCATGTTGATCCTCATTTGGGGTTACTGGGTAGCCCCAGAGGACAATGATTTTCTTCTGGAGGGCCGGCAGAGTGCTGCATTGTAGTTCTGGATTGCCAAACTGGACGGCATGTGGGCCAGTAGTCTGACGACAAATGTCTAAGAAAACAAGCTAGGCTTAGGTTTCTGGGTTAGGATATGGCAGGCACAATCTACAGACCTGAATCGAGATCTCGTGCGTCTGAAGTCGGGGCAAGGATTAGACGATCGCTCAGGTTGGAGTTTCTGTCCCTGATGGCCCCTTCATGAATGGGGGTGGGCATCACGAGGCCATTGGTGTTTTCCCACGATGGTAGTTGTGAGAAGCTCCAAACTGCAGAGAGTCTTCTGCAGGACAATTGGGACCTGTTGTTTGGCTCCAGGCCAATGATTCTGAGCAGGGTTCTAAGGATAGATGGCTGAGTAGCCCACCTCGCATTCCAATTGTCTCCTAGCAACAAGACAGGTTAGATCTCCCGGATCTGTGGGGAGCAACTGAGGACGCTGAGTTGAATTGGACACCCCTGGGGATGGGTCCTAACGTGCTTTTGTGTCTATGGAGACCTTGGAATGAAGCGGTGGCACTGGGGCCCTTAAGGTTTCTCCTAAACTGAAGCTTTGACACAGCTCCAACGTGCCAGTTTCGCATGTGTAGATGAGATGTTTTCTGATGGGTGAGTCAAGAAACAGCTAGATGCTGCTTTTGAAATCCAGGCCTCTGAGTAGAGATGCCTGGAAACCAGAGCAATGGATCTGATTAGTGCCTAGGGGCCTGTTCTTTCCTTTTTACCTCTGGGGACATCTGTCTATGGGAATGAGTGCAGGTAGGTGCTCAGTTGGGCTCAGATTGCCCCTGTTTTTCCTGGGAAGCCACCACTATTGAGATGGATCAGGGACTTTGGAGGTTTATCCTATTAGAAGGGTTGTGGCCATTGGAATGGGCACACACAATTCCCTTGGAGAGGGCAAGTACAGTCCTCAGGTTTGGCTCCAGGGGCCTGAGCCTGTAGGTTGTGTAGGCCAGGGCTGTTTGGACAATTGTCTGAAAACACAAACTCGGCTTATGTTTCGGGTCATAGGTATGGCAGGACTGATCTACAGACCATGAGGAGAACTCTTCCGGATTTGAAAGAAGGGCGAGTGTGAGGCTCCTGATCTAGTTTTTGGCTCTGGATATCGTGTCATTCATGGTCGTGGAATTTCTGGGTGACTTCATGAGAAATGGATTAGTCTTACTCTCTGGTGGTTTGGCCCCGTCCAAAGAGTTTGGGGTCATTCTGTGGGCTGGAATAAGTCCGTTTTTGTTGTTGTTGTTGTTGTTGTTGTTGTTTTCTTTTTTAACCTCAGGTGTCCCACCAAATGAGGGATTCCAGAGTAGAGCCCTGAGGAGGGGCGACTGGACAATCAGAAATCTGGTAAAAAATTGGGGCTTAGGGACATGTCAAGCCCATTATGACATCTAATGGTCCAGCCTAGGAGAGGACTTACTAGAGGACAGGACTCATGCTGAGGGTCTCAATGCGTGTGTATGCCCTCGTAACACTCAAGAATGGGCGGGTCCTCAGGGTGAATGCTGGTTTCTCCTACACTGAACGTTGGACAACGTGCCAACCACAAGGGTTCTTGCCATGGGTAAGGAGGAGTTCTGATTTCTCCATCACACTCACCCCTGGGCAGTGATTGGAGATAAGGTCTCGGTTATGAAGCTGAAAACTGAGGTAGGGAAGAGATGATGACCTAAAGCCATGGCGGGTTTTATGTGCTCAGTGTGCGGTCAGCTTTCTGGGTGTTGGTCAGGAGTTCCGGGCTCAGGTTGTGTTCGACAGTGCATTAGTGCCCAGGTTAGACTATATAATTTGGGTAGAGTCGAGTGCTGAGTAGGTTTACCCTCATTTAAGGTGCCTGGACAGCTCATGAGGCAATAATTTTTTTTCTAGAGGGCAGGCAGAGTGCTGCATTGTGGGTCCGGAATTGCCAAACTTGAGGGCTTCGGGGCCAGGAGTGTGAGGACGGAAGTCTGAGAAGACAAGCTAGACTTGGATTTCAGGGCGAGGTCATGGCAGGTACTCCCTGCAGATCTGAACCAATATCTCATGCATCTTAAGTCAGGGCGAGGATCAGACGTTGGCTCAGGTTGGAGTTTCTGTGCATGACGGCCGCTTCATGAAGGGAGCGGAATCTCGAGGCCATTGAGGTTTTCCCACGTTTGGAGTTGTGGGATGCCCCCTTCAAGGATTCCTTATGTGGGACAATTGAGACCTGTTGGACAGCTCCAGGGCATCGCATATGGAAAGACTCCAGAGCACCGTTCGAGGATGGATGCCTGTGAAGCCCGCCTCGCATTCCAATTGCCTCATAGCAACAAGACAGATTAGATCTGATGGCTCTGCCGGAGCAACCGGGGTGGCTGAGTTGAAATGGACTTTCCTGAGGATGGGTCCTAATGTGTTTTTGTGTCCATGAGGGCCTAGGTATGGGGCGGTGGCACCGGGACCCTGAAGTACTCTCCTAAGCTTTGGACATGGCTCCCATGCAGAGGTTTCCTTGTGGAGACGAGATGAGTTCTGATGGGTGCCTCAGGAATACCGCTATGCTCGAATTGGAATCAGGCTTTTGAGGACACATGCCTGTAACCCAAAGCAATGGATCCTATTATGGCCTAGGGTCCTGTCTGGTTCAATTTTCTTCTCTGGGGACATCCATCTATGGTATGAGTGGAGGTCGATTATCAGCTGTTGTCAGACAGCCCTTGTTTGTTCCTGGCGACCTACACTATTGGGATGGCTTCAAGGACTTTGGAGGTTTCTCCTAATTTGTACGATTTTGGACCATGGAATGGGCAGAATTCCCATGGATTGGTAGGCACAGTCCTAATGTGTGGCTCCAGGGGCCCAGCCTGGAGGGTGTGTGGCCCAAGACTTTGAGGACAGAAATCTGAAAACACAAACTCAGCTTAGGTTTGGGGACGTAGGTATGGCAGGTCCGATCTACAAACCATGAGAAGAACTCTTCAGGATATGAAGAAAGTGCGAGTCTGAGGCACTTGCTCAGGCTTTTGTCTCTGGATTTTGTATCAGCGATGGCCGTGGAATGTCGGGGAGGCCTCATGGGCCATGGACGAATCTTCCTCTCTGAGGATTTGGCCCGATTCGCAATTGCTTTTCGTCAATCTGTGGGATGGGAGGACTCATTTCAGTTTTGTTACCTCAGCTGTCCCACCAAAAGAGGAATTCCAAAGCAAAGCCGTGGGGAAGACTGAAGGAACAACCAGAACTATGGTAAAAAATTGGGGCCTAGTGGAATGGCAGGCCCAATATGCTGTCTCTTCATCCAGCCACTGAGTGGCCTTACTTGAGGACTGGGCTCAGCCTGAGGGTCACAATGTGTGTTTGTGACCAATGTGGCCCGCGAGCATGGGCGGGGCCTCATGGGCCACACTGGTTTCAACTACACTGAACGTTGGACAACATGCTAACCACAAGGTTTCTTGCCATGGGGAAGGAGTTCTGATTTCAGCATCACCTTCAACCCCGGGCAGTGATTGGAGATAAGGTCTAGGTTCTGAAACCTGAAAACCGAGGTTGGGAAGAGATGACGACCTAAGGCCATGGCGGCTCGATGTGCTCAGTGTGCGGCCAGCTGTCTGGGAGGGGCCAGGGGGTCCAGGCTCAGGCTGTGTCAGAAAGGGCATTAGTGCCCTGGTCAGCCTATGTATTTGGGGTACAGCCAAGGTCGGTGCAGGTTGATCCTCATTTGGGGTTACTGGATAGCCCCAGAGAACAATGTTTTTCTTCTGGCGGGCATGCAGAGTGCGGCATTGTAGTTCTGGATTGCCAAACTGGAGGGCTTGTGGGCCAGTAGTCTGATGACAAAAGTCTGAGAACACAAGCTAGGCTTACGTTTCTGGGTGAGGCCATGGCAGGCACAATCTACAGACCTGAATCGATATCTCGTGCATCTGAAGTCAGGGCGAGGATCAGACGATCGCTCAGGTTGGAGTTTCTGCCCCTGATGGCCCCTTCATGAATGGGGGGGCTTCACGAGGCCATGGGGGTTTTCCCACGATGGGAGTTGTGAGAAGCTCCAAACTGCAGAGAGTCTTCTGCAGGACAATTGAGACCTGTTGTTTGGCTCCAGGCCAATGATTCTGAGCAGGGTTCTAAGGATGGTTGCTGGGTAGCCCACCTCGCATTCCAATTATCTGCTAGCAACAAGACAGGTTAGATCTCCTGGATCTGTGGGGAGCAACCGAGGACGCTGCATTGAAATGGACACCCCTGGGGAAGGGTCCTAATGTGCCTTTGTGTCTAAGGAGACCTTGGAATGAAGCGGTGGCACTTGGGCCCTAAAGAGTTCTACTAAACAGAGGCTTTGACAAAGCTCCAATGTGCAAGTTTCTGATGTGTAGATGAGATGTTTTCTGAAGGGTGAGTCAAGAAACAGCTATATGCTGCTTTTGAAATCCAGGCCTCTGAGGAGAGATTCCTGGAAACCAAAGCAATGGATCTGATTAGTGCCTAGGGGCCTGTTCTTTCCTTTTTACCTCTGGCGACATCTGTCTATGGGTCTGAGTGCAGGTAGGTGCTCTGTAAGGCTCAGATTGCCCCTGTTTTTCCTGGGAAGCCACCACTATTGAGATGGATCACGGACTTTGGAGGTTTATCCTATTAGAAGGGTTGTGGCCATTGGAATGGGCACACACAATTCCCTTCGAGAGGGCAAGTACAGTCCTCAGGTTTGGCTCCAGGGGCCTGAGCCTGTAGGTTGTGTAGGCCAGGGCTGTTTGGACAATTGTCTGAAAACACAAACTCGGCTTATGTTTCGGATCATAGGTATGGCAGGACTGATCTACAGACCATGAGGAGAACTCTTCGGGATTTGAAAGAAGGGTAAGTGTGAGACTCCTGCTCAAGTTTTTGTCTCTGGATATCGTGTCACTCATGGTCGTGGAATTTCTGGGTGACTTCATGGGAAATGGACGAGTCTTACTCTCTGTTGGTTTCGCCCCGTCCAAAGAGTTTGGGGTCATTCTGTGGGCTGGAAGAAGTCCGTTATTTTGTTGTTGTTGTTGTTGTTGTTGTTGTTGTTGTTGTTTTCTTTTTTAACCTCAGGTGTCCCACCAAATGAGGGATTCCAGAGTAGAGCCCTGGGGAGGGGCGACTGGACAATCAGAAATCTGGTTAAAAATTGTGGCCTAGGGACCGGTCAAGCCCATTATGACATCTAATGGTCCAGACTAGGAAAGGACTTACTAGAGGACAGGACTCATGCTGAGGGTCACAATGCGTGTGTATGCCCTCGTCGCACTCAAGAATGGGCGGGGCCTCAGGGTGAATGCTGGTTTCTCCTACACTGAACGTTGGACAACGTGCCAACAACAAGGGTTCTTGCCATGGGTAAGGAGGAGTTCTGATTTCTGCATCACACTCACCCCTGGGCAGTGATTGGAGATAAGGTCTCGGTTCTGAAGCCTGAAAACTGAGGTAGGGAAGAGATCATGACCTAAGGCCATGGCGGGTTTTATGTGCTCAGTGTGCGGTCAGCTATCTGGGTGTTGGTCAGGAGGTCCGGGCTCAGGTTGTGTTCGAAAGTGCATTAGTGCCCAGGTTAGACTAAATAATTTGGGTAAAGTCGAGTGCGGTGTTGGTTTATCCTCATTTAAGGTGCCTGGGCAGCTAATGAGGCAATAATTTTTCTTAGAGGGCAGGCAGGGTGCTGCATTGTGGGTCCGGAATTGTCAAACTTGAGGGCTTCGTGGCCAGGAGTGTGAGGACGAAAGTCTGAGAAGACAAGCTAGACTTGGGTTTCAGGGCGAGGCCATGGCAGGTACCCCCTGCAGATCTGAACCAATATCTCATGCATCTGAAGTCAGGGCGATGATCAGACGTTGGCTCAGGTTGGAGTTTCTGTGCATGACGGCCGCTTCATGAAGGTAGCGGAATCTCGAGGCCATTAAGGTTTTCCCACGTTGGGAGTTGTGGGATGCCCCCTTCAAGGATTCCTACTGCGGGACAATTGAGACCTGTTGGACAGCTCTAGGACATCCCATATGGAATGACTCCAGAGCACCGTTCGCGGATGGATGCCTGGGAAGCCCTCCTCGCATTCCAATTGTCTCCTAGCAACAAGACAGTTTAGATCTGATGGCTCTGCCGGAGCAACCGGGGTGGCTGAGTTGAAATGGACTTTCCTGAGGATGGGTCCTAATGTGTTTTTGTGTCCATGAGGGCCTTGGAATGGGGTGGTGGCTCCGGGACCCTGAAATACTCTCCTAAGCTTGGACATGGCTCCCATGCACAGGTTTCCTTGTGGAGACGAGATGAGTTCTACTGGGTGTCTCAGGAAAACACCTATGCTCGTATTGGAATCAGGCTTTTGAGGACACATGCCTCTAACCCAAAGAAATGGATCCTATTATGGCCTAGGGTCCTGTCTGGTTCAATCTTCTTCTCTGGGGACATCCATCTATGGTATGAGTGGAGGTCGATTATCAGCTGTTGTCAGACAGCCCTTGTTTGTTCCGGGCGAACTACACTATTGGGATGGCCTCAAGGACTTTGGAGGTTTCTCCTAATTTGTACGATTTTGGACCATGGAATGGGCAGAATTCCCATGGATTGGTAGGCAGAGTCCTAATGTGTGGCTCCAGGGGCCCAGCCTGGAGGGTGTGTGGCCCAAGACTTTGAGGACAGAAGTCTGAAAACACAAACTCAGCTTAGGTTTGGGGACGTAGGTATGGCAGTTCCGATCTACAAACCATGAGAAGAACTCTTCAGGATATGAAGAAAGTGCGAGTCTGAGGCACTTGCTCAGGCTTTTGTCTCTGGATTTTGTATCAGCGATGGCCGTGGAATGTCGGGGAGGCCTCATGGGCCATGGACGAATCTTCCTCTCTGAGGATTTGGCTCGATTCGCAATTGCTTTTCGTCAATCTGTGGGATGGGATGACTCATTTCAGTTTTGTTACCTCAGCTGTCCCACCAAAAGAGGAATTCCAAAGCAAAGCCGTGGGGAAGACTGAAGGAACAACCAGAACTATGGTAAAAAATTGGGGCCTAGTGGAATGGCAGGCCCAATATGCTGTCTCTTCATCCAGCCACTGAGTGGCCTTACTTGAGGACTGGGCTCAGCCTGAGGGTCACAATGTGTGTTTGTGACCAATGTGGCCTGCGAGCATGGGCGGGGCCTCATGGGCCACACTGGTTTCAACTACACTGAACGTTGGACAACATGCTAACCACAAGGTTTCTTGCCATGGGGAAGGAGTTCTGATTTCAGCATCACCTTCAACCCCGGGCAGTGATTGGAGATAAGGTCTAGGTTCTGAAACCTGAAAACCGAGGTTGGGAAGAGATGACGACCTAAGGCCATGGCGGCTCGATGTGCTCAGTGTGCGGCCAGCTGTCTGGGAGGGGCCAGGGGGTCCAGGCTCAGGCTGTGTCAGAAAGGGCATTAGTGCCCTGGTCAGCCTATGTATTTGGGGTACAGCCAAGGTCGGTGCAGGTTGATCCTCATTTGGGGTTACTGGATAGCCCCAGAGAACAATGTTTTTCTTCTGGCGGGCATGCAGAGTGCGGCATTGTAGTTCTGGATTGCCAAACTGGAGGGCTTGTGGGCCAGTAGTCTGATGACAAAAGTCTGAGAACACAAGCTAGGCTTACGTTTCTGGGTGAGGCCATGGCAGGCACAATCTACAGACCTGAATCGATATCTCGTGCATCTGAAGTCAGGGCGAGGATCAGACGATCGCTCAGGTTGGAGTTTCTGCCCCTGATGGCCCCTTCATGAATGGGGGGGCTTCACGAGGCCATGGGGGTTTTCCCACGATGGGAGTTGTGAGAAGCTCCAAACTGCAGAGAGTCTTCTGCAGGACAATTGAGACCTGTTGTTTGGCTCCAGGCCAATGATTCTGAGCAGGGTTCTAAGGATGGATGGCTGGGTAGCCCACCTCGCATTCCAATTATCTGCTAGCAACAAGACAGGTTAGATCTCCTGGATCTGTGGGGAGCAACCGAGGACGCTGCATTGAAATGGACACCCCTGGGGATGGGTCCTAATGTGCCTTTGTGTCTAAGGAGACCTTGGAATGAAGCGGTGGCACTTGGGCCCTAAAGAGTTCTACTAAACAGAGGCTTTGACAAAGCTCCAATGTGCAAGTTTCTGATGTGTAGATGAGATGTTTTCTGAAGGGTGAGTCAAGAAACAGCTATATGCTGCTTTTGAAATCCAGGCCTCTGAGGAGAGATTCCTGGAAACCAAAGCAATGGATCTGATTAGTGCCTAGGGGCCTGTTCTTTCCTTTTTACCTCTGGGGACATCTGTCTATGGGTCTGAGTGCAGGTAGGTGCTCTGTAAGGCTCAGATTGCCCCTGTTTTTCCTGGGAAGCCACCACTATTGAGATGGATCACGGACTTTGGAGGTTTATCCTATTAGAAGGGTTGTGGCCATTGGAATGGGCACACACAATTCCCTTCGAGAGGGCAAGTACAGTCCTCAGGTTTGGCTCCAGGGGCCTTAGCCTGTAGGTTGTGTAGGCCAGGGCTGTTTGGACAATTGTCTGAAAACACAAACTCGGCTTATGTTTCGGATCATAGGTATGGCAGGACTGATCTACAGACCATGAGGAGAACTCTTCGGGATTTGAAAGAAGGGTAAGTGTGAGACTCCTGCTCAAGTTTTTGTCTCTGGATATCGTGTCACTCATGGTCGTGGAATTTCTGGGTGACTTCATGGGAAATGGACGAGTCTTACTCTCTGTTGGTTTCGCCCCGTCCAAAGAGTTTGGGGTCATTCTGTGGGCTGGAAGAAGTCCGTTATTTTGTTGTTGTTGTTGTTGTTGTTGTTGTTGTTTTCTTTTTTAACCTCAGGTGTCCCACCGAATGAGGGATTCCAGAGTAGAGCCCTGGGGAGGGGCGACTGGACAATCAAAAATCTGGTTAAAAATTGGGGCCTACGGACCTGTCAAGCCCATTATGACATCTAATGGTCCAGCCAAGGAGAGGACTTACTAGAGGACAGGACTCATGCTGAAGGTCACAATGCGTGTGTATGCCCTCGTCGCACTCAAGCATGGGCGGGGCCTCAGGGTGAATGCTGGTTTCTCCTACACTGAACGTTGGAAAACGTGCCAACCACAAGGGTTCTTGCCATGGGTAAGGAGGAGTTCTGATTTCTGCATCACACTCACCCCTGGGCAGTGATTGGAGATAAGGTCTCGGTCTGAAGCCTGAAAACTGAGGGAGGGAAGAGATCATGACCTAAGGCCATGGCGGGTTTTATGTGCTCAGTGTGCGGTCAGCTTTCTGGGTGTTGGTCAGGAGGTCCGGGCTCAGGTTGTGTTCGACAGTGCATTAGTGCCCAGGTTAGATTATATAATTTGGGTAAAGTCAAGTGCTGTGTAGGTTTATCTTCATTTAAGGTGCCTGGGCAGCTCATGAGGCAAAAATTTTTTTTCTAGAGGGCATGCGGGGTGCTGCATTGTGGGTCCGGAATTGCCAAACTTGAGGGCTTCGGGGCCAGGAGTGTGAGGACGGAAGTCTGAGAAGACAAGCTAGACTTGGGTTTCAGGGCGAGGGCACGGCAGGTACCCCCTGCAGATCTGAACCAATATCTCATGCATCTGAAGTCAGGGCGAGGTACAGACGTTGGCTCAGGTTGGAGTTTCTGAGCATGACGGCCGCTTCATGAAGGGAGCGGAATCTCGAGGCCATTGAGGTTTTCCCACGTTGGGAGTTGTGGGATGCCCCCTTCAAGGATTCCTTCTGCGGGACAATTGAGAACTGTTGGACAGCTCCAGGACATCCCATATGGAATGACTCCAGAGCACCGTTCGCGGATGGATGCCTGGGAAGCCCGCCTCGCATTCCTATTGTCTCCTAGCAACAAGACAGTTTAGATCTGCTGGCTCTGCGGGAGCAACCGGGGTGGCTGAGTTGAAATGGACTTTCCTGAGGATGGGTCCTAATGTGTTTTTGTGTCCATGAGGGCCTTGGAATGGGGTGGTGGCTCCAGGACCCTGAAGTACTCTCCTAAGCTTGGACATGGCTCCCATGCACAGGTTTCCTTGTGGAGACGAGATGAGTTCTACTGGGTGTCTCAGGAAAACCCCTATGCTCGTATTGGAATCAGGCTTTTGAGGACACATGCCTCTAACCCAAAGAAATGGATCCTATTATGGCCTAGGGTCCTGTCTGGTTCAATCTTCTTCTCTGGGGACATCCATCTATGGTATGAGTGGAGGTCGATTATCAGCTGGTGTCAGACAGCCCTTGTTAGTTCCGGGCGACCTACACTATTGGGATGGCCTCAGGGAATTTGGAGGTTTCTACTAATTTGTACGATTTTGGACCATGGGATGGGCAGAATTCCCATGGATTGGTAGGCACAGTCCTAATGTGTGGCTCCAGGGGCCCAGCCTGGAGGGTGTGTGGCCCAAGACTTTGAGGACAGAAGTCTGAAAACACAAACTCAGCTTAGGTTTGGGGACGTAAGTATGGCAGGCCCGATCTACAAACCATGAGAAGAACTCTTCAGGATATGAAGAAAGTGCGAGTCTGAGGCGCTTGCTCAGGCTTTTGTCTCTGGATTTTGTATCAGCGATGGCCGTGGAATGTCGGGGAGGCCTCATGGGCCGTGGACGAATCTTCCTCTCTGAGGATTTGGCCCGATTCGCAATTGCTTTTCGTCAATCTGTGGGATGGGATGACTCATTTCAGTTTTGTTACCTCAGCTGTCCCACCAAAAGAGGAATTCCAAAGCTAAGCCGTGGGGAAGACTGAAGGAACAACCAGAACTATGGTAAAAAATTGGGGCCTAGTGGAATGGCAGGCCCAATATGCTGTCTCTTCATCCAGCCACTGAGTGGCCTTACTTGTGGACTGAGCTCAGCCTAAGGGTCACAATGTGTGTTTGTGACCAATGTGGCCTGCGAGCATGGGCGGGGCCTCATGGGCCACACTGGTTTCAACGACACTGAACGTTGGACAACATTCTAACCACAAGGTTTCTTGCCATGGGGAAGGAGTTCTGATTTCAGCATCACCTTCAACCCCGGGCAGTGATTGGAGATAAGGTCTAGGTTCTGAAACCTGAAAACCGAGGTTGGGAAGAGATGACGACCTAAGGCCATGGCGGCTCCATGTGCTCAGTGTGCGGCCAGCTGTCTGGGAGGGGCCAGGGGGTCCAGGCTCAGGCTGTGTCATAAAGGGCATTAGAGCCCTGGTCAGCCTTAGTATTTGGGGTACAGCCAAGGTCGGTGCAGGTTGATCCTCATTTGGGGTTACTGGATAGCCCCAGAGGACGATGTTTTTCTTCTGGCGGGCCGGCAGAGTGCTGCATTGTAGTTATGGATTGCCAAACTGTAGGGCTTGTGGGCCAGTAGTCTGACGACAAAAGTCTGAGAACACAAGCTAGGCTTAGGTTTCTGGGTGAGGCCATGGCAGGCACAATCTACAGACCTGAATCGAGATCTCGTGCATCTGAAGTCAGGGCGAGGATCAGACGATCGCTCAGGTTGGAGTTTCTGTCCCTGATGGCCCCTTCATGAATGGGGGGGCATCACGAGGCCATGGGGGTTTTCCCACGATGGGAGTTGTGAGAAGCTCCAAACTGCAGAGAGTCTTCTGCAGGACAATTGAGACCTGTTGTTTGGCTCCAGGCCAATGATTCTGAGCAGGGTTCTAAGGATGGATGGCTGGGTAGCCCACCTCGCATTCCTATTGTCTCGTAGGAATAAGACAGGTTAGATCTCCTGGATCTGTGGGGAGCAACCGAGGATGCTGCATTGAAATGGACACCCCTGGGGATGGGTCCTAATGTGCCTTTGTGTCTAAGGAGACCTTGGAATGAAGCGGTGGCACTTGGGCCCTAAAGAGTTCTACTAAACAGAGGCTTTGACACCGCTCCAACGTGTAAGTTTCCCATGTGTAGATGCGAAGTTTTCTGAAGGGTGAGTCAAGAAACAGCTATATGCTGCTTTTGAAATCCAGGCCTCTGAGGAGAGATTCCTGGAAACCAAAGCAATGGATCTGATTAGTGCCTAGGGGCCTGTTCTTTCCTTTTTACCTCTGGGGACATCTGTCTATGGGTCTGAGTGCAGGTAGGTGCTCTGTAGGGCTCAGATTGCCCCTGTTTTTCCTAGGAAGCCACCACTATTGAGATGGATCACGGACTTTGGAGGTTTATCCTATTAGAAGGGTTGTGGCCATTGGAATTGGCACACACAATTCCCTTGGAGAGGGCAAGTACAGTCCTCAGGTTTGGCTCCAGGGGCCTTAGCCTGTAGGTTGTGTAGGCCAGGGCTGTTTGGACAGTTGTCTGAGAACACAAACTCGGCTTATGTTTCGGGTCATAGGTATGGCATGACTGATCTACAGACCATGAGGAGAACTCTTCGGGATTTGAAAGAAGGGCGAGTGTGAGGCTACTTCTCAAGTTTTTGTCTCTGGATATCGTGTCACTCATGGTCGTGGAATTTCTGGGTGACTTCATGGGAAATGGACGAGTCTTACTCTCTGTTGGTTTCGCCCCGTCCAAAGAGTTTGGGGTCATTCTGTGGGCTGGAAGAAGTCCGTTTTTTTGTTGTTGTTGTTGTTGTTGTTGTTCTTGTTTTCTTTTTTAACCTTAGGTGTCCTATCGAATGAGGGATTCCAGAGTAGAGCCATGGGGAGGGGCGACTGGACAATCAGAAATCTGGTTAAAAATGGGGGCCTAGGGACATGTCAAGCCCATTATGACATCTAATGGTCCAGCCAAGGAGAGGACTTACTAGAGGACAGGTTCATGATGAGGGTCACAATGCGTGTGTATGCCCTCGTCGCACTCAAGAATGGGCGGGGCCTCAGGGTGAATGCTGTTTTCTCCTACACTGAACGTTGGACCACGTGCCAACCACAAGGGTTCTTGCCATGGGTAAGGAGGAGTTCTGATTTCTGCATCACACTCACCCCTGGGCAGTGATTGGAGATAGGTGTCGGTTCTGAAGCCAGAAAACTGAGGGAGGGAAGAGATCATGACCTAAGGCCATGGCGGGTTTTATGTGCTCAGTGTGCGGTCAGCTTTCTGGGTGTTGGTCAGGAGGTCCGGGCTCAGGTTGTGTTCGACAGTGCATTAGTGCCCAGGTTAGACTATATAATTTGGGTAAAGTCGAATGCTGTGTAGGTTTATCCTCATTTAAGGTGCCTGGGCAGCTCATGAGGCAATAATTTTTTTTCTAGAGGGCAGGCAGAGTGCTGCATTGTGGGTCCGGAATTGCCAAACTTGAGGGCTTCGGGGCCAGGAGTGTGAGGACGGAAGTCTGAGAAGACAAGCTAGACTTGGGTTTCAGAGCGAGGGCACGGAAGGTACCCCCTTCAAATCTGAACCAATATCTCATGCATCTGAAGTCAGGGCAAGGATCAGACGTTGGCTCAGGTTGGAGTTTCTGTGCATGACGGCCGCTTCATGAAGGGAGCGGAATCTCGAGGCCATTGAGGTTTTCCCACGTTGGGAGTTGTGGGATGCCCCCTTCAAGGATTCCTTCTGCGGGACAATTGAGACCTGTTGGACAGCTCCAGGACATCCCATATGGGATGACTCCAGAGCACCGTTCGCGGTTGGATGCCTGGGAAGCCCGCCTCGCATTCCAATTGTCTCCTAGCAACAAGACAGTTTAGATCTGCTGGCTCTATTTATGACCCCCACCATCATGAAGGGGCCATCCTGAACAGAAACTTCAACCTGAGCCTACGTCTGAACCTCGCCCTGACATCAGATGCATGAGATTTAGATTTAGCTCTACAGAGTGTGCCTGCCATGATCTTGACCCAAAACCTAAGCCTAGCTTGTGTTCTCACACTTCCTTCCTCACAATTCTGGCCCACAAGCCCTCCAGTGTGAGAATTCCGTCGCCACAATGCAGCACTCTTCCTTCCCTCCAGAAGAAAAACGTTGCCCCTGGGGCTACCCAGAAACGCCAAATTAGGATCAATCTGCATGCCATCAACTTTACTCCAATTATACAGTCTAAGCTTGGCACTAATGCCCTGTCTGACACAGCCTGAGCCTGGACCTCCTGGATGACACCCAGAAAGGTGGTGTCACACCTAAGGACTGTGCCAGTGCTCTCCAAGGGAACTCTGCCCGTTTCATTTGCCACAACCTTACAGATTAGGAGAAACCTCCAATTCCCAAGACGAGCCCAATAGTGTTGGCCTCCCCCAACAAACATGGGTGATCTGACACAAGCGGAGCAGTGACCTCCATTCTGAATCTTAGACAGAGACTCTCAGAGGAGAATATTGAAAAGGACAGGCCCCTAGACCGTAATCAGATCCATTGCTTTGGATTCCAGGCATTGTTCCCCAGATGCTTGGTTTCCAATACCAGGTTGTGGGGGTTTCAGAACAAATCTCGTCTCTACATGGGAAACTTGCTCTTTGGAGCTGCATCAAAACCTCAGGTTAGGAGAATTCTTCAGGGAAACAGAGCCACTGCCCCATTCCAAGGGATCCATGGACACAAATCCACATCATGACTGATCCTCATGAGAGTGCATTTCAATACAGCCCCCTCGGTTGTTCCCCCAGTGACAGCAGATCGAATCCTCCTTTTCACTAGGACACAACTGGAATGCAAGTTGGACTGCCCAGGCATCCATCATTAGAACTGTGCTTTGGAGCATTTCTTATGGGACGTCCTTGATCCATCCAAAAGTTCGTGACTGTCCCGCTGACGGAATCCTTGTGGTTTGGAGCATCACACACTCAAAAAGTTGGAAATCTTCCATGGTTTCCTGATGCCCCCCCCACCTTCATGAAGGGGACATCATGTTCAGAAACTCCAACCTAAGCCAACATCTGATCCTCGCCCTGACTTCAGATGCACGAGATCTCATTTCAGGTCTGTAGAGTGTGCCTGCCATGTCACCGCTGCGAATTCTAAGCTGAACTTGTGTTCTCAGACTTCTGTCCAAAAACACCTGGCCCACAAGCCCTGAAGTTGGCAATTCTGGAGCCAGAATGCAGCACTCTGCCTGCCCTCCAGAAGAAAATCTTTGCCCTATGGGGCCAACCAGAAACCCCAAATGAGGACCAACCTTCACATCACTCGACTGTACCCCAATTATACAGTCTAGCCTGGGGACTAATGCCCTGCCTGACACAGCCTGAGCCCAGACCTCATGATGGACACAGACATCTGGCCGCACACTAAGTGCATCGGACCCACCATGGACTTAGGTCGTCATCTCTTACCAACCTCGGTTTTCAGGCTTCAGATTCTAGACCTTATCTCTACTCACTGCCATGCCGTGTACGTGATGCAGAAATCAGAACTCCTCCTTCCCCATGACCAGAAACCCTGTGGTTGGCATGTTGTCCATCGTGCAGTGTAGGAGAAACCAGCATGGCCCATGAGGCCTCAGACATGCTTGAGGGCTGCAATGGGCACAAACACACATTAGGACCCTAAGCATGAACCCTGGCCTCAAGTAAAGCCTCTCCGGGGCTGGACCAAGAGCCCACATATGGAGATTACCATGCCCCTACTCCCCAAACCTTAACCAGTGCTTGAGAAGTCTATTCACCCCTACTCAGATCTCTTCTCTAGAATCCCTCCTTGGTGGGACACATGAGGTTAAAAAAAAAATAGAGAAAGGACTTCTACCGTCCAAAGAATGACCGCAAACACTTGGAATTGGGCCAAATTCACAGAGAGAAATACTCGTCCATGGCTGATGAGGCCACCCTGACATTCCACGGCCACCATTGACACAAAATCCGGAGACAAAAGCCTGAAAAAGCGCCACACACTCGCCCTTTGTTCAAAGCCTGAAAAATTCTCACGGTCTGTAGATCGGGCCTGCCATACCTATGTCCCCAAACCTAAGCCAAGTTTCTGTTTTCAGACTTCTGTCTCCATTGTCCTGGCCCACACACCCTCAAGGCTTGGCCCCATGGAGCCACACCTCAGGACTGTGCCTGCCCTCTCCATGGGAATTCTGCTCATTCCTTTGGCACAACCTGACAGATTAGGAGAAACATCCGAAGTCCCCGAGGCCACCCCAATATTGTAGGATGTCCGGGACAAACAGGGACCATCTGCCACAAGCTGAGCCACTACCTCCAATCAGACCTGTAGATAGATATCCATAGAAAAGAAGATTGAACAGGACAGGCACCTAGGCCCTAAACGGATCCATTGCTTTTGTTTTCACGTATCTCTCCTCAGAGGCCTGGATTCCAATACCAGCACATGGGGGTTTCTGGAGCTACCAATCAGAACAAATCGCATGCCACATGGGAATCATGCTATATGGAACTGTGTCTAAACCTCCAGTTAGGAGAAAATTTCACGTCACTGGAGCCACCACCCCATTCCAATGTCTCAATGGACACAATCCCACATTATGACCCATCCTCAGGAGAGTCTATTTCACTCAAACCTGGCCGTTGCTCACCCAGTGCCAGCAGATCAAACCTGCTTTGTCACTAGGAGACAATTGGAATGCGAGTTCGTTGCCCAGGTATCCGTTGTTAGAACTCTGCTCTGGAGAAATTCCTAATGGGGTGACCTTGATCCATTCAACAGGTCTCAACTGTCCTGCAGAAGGAATCCTTGTAGTTTGCAGCATCACACACTCGCACCGTGGGAAAACCTCCATGGCCTCGTGATGCCTCCACCTTCAGGTAGAGGACATCATGGACAGAAACTCCCGTCTGATTCGCCCTGACTTCAGATGCATGAGATCTCAATTCAGCTCTGCAGAGTGTTCCTGCCTTGCCCTCGCCCCAAAACCTAAGCCAGCTCGCGTTCTCAGACTTCCGTCCTCACACTCCTGGCCCACAAGCCTTCCACTTTGGGAATTCTGGAGACAAAATGCAGCACTCTGCCTGCCCTCCAGAAAAGAGACTTTGCCCTAGGGGTCTACCCAGAAACATCAAATGAGGATCAACCTGCAATTCTCTAGACTGTACCCCAATTATACAGTCTAGCCTGGGCACTAATGCCCTGTCTGACACAGCCTGACCCCAGACCTCGTGACCGACACCCAGACACCTGGCCTCACACTGAACACATCGAACATGCCATGGCCATAGGTCATCATCTCTTCCCAACCTTGGTCTTCAGGCTTCAGAAGCTAGACGTTATCTCCACTCACAACTAAGTGATGTACGTGATGCAGAAATCAGAACTTCACCTTCCCCATGACCAGAAACCTTGTGGTTGGCATGTTGTCCAACGTTCAGTATATGAGAACCCAGCATGGCCCATGAGGCCTCAGACATGCTTGAGGGCTGCGATGGGCACAAACACACATTAGGACCCTAAACATGAACCCTGGCCTCAAGTAAAGCCTCTCCGGGGCTGGACCAAGAGCCTGCATATGGGACTTGCCATGCCCCTACTCCCCCAATCCTAGCCAGAGCTTGAGAAGTCTAGTCAACCTTATTCAGAGCTCTTTTCTGGAATGGCTCTTTGGTGGGACACATAAGGTAAAAAAAAAAAAAAAAAAAACAAGATAAAGAAAAAAAAAAAGTAAGGACTCCTACCATCCAAAGAATGACCCCAAACACTTGGAATTTGGCCAAATCCACAGAGAGAAATACTCGTCCATGGTCGATGACGCCAGCCTGACATTCCACGGCCACCATTGACACAAAATCTGGAGACAAAAACCTGAAAAAGCGCCACACACTTGCCCTTTGTTCAGAGCCCCCAAAATTCTCAAGGTCTGTAGATCGGGCCTGCCATACCTATGTCCCCAAACCTAAGCCGAGTTTGTGTTTTCAGACTTCTGTCTCCATTGTCCTCACCCACACACCCTAAAGGCTGGGCCCCATGGAGCCACACCTCAGGACTGTGCCTGCCCTCTCCAAGGGAATTCTGCTCATTCATTTGGCACAACCTGACAGATTAGGAGAATCATCCAAAATCTCTGAGGCCATCCCAATAGTGTAGGATGTCCTGGACATACAGGGACCCTCTGGCACAAGCTGAGCCACTACCTCCAATCAGAACCTTAGACAGATATCCATAGAAAAGAATATTGAACAAGACAGGCACCTAGGCCCTAATTGGATCCATTGCTTTTGTTTTCAGGCATCTCTCCTCAGAGGCCTGGATTCCAATACCAGCATAAGGGGGTTTCCAGAGATACCTATCAGAAAAAATCTCGTCTCCACATGGGAATCTTGCTCTATGGAGCTGTGTCATAACCTCCAATTAGGAGAAAACTTCAGGTCACTGGAGCCACTGCCCCATTTGAATATCTCCATGGACACAATCCCAAATTATGACCCATCCTCAGGAGAGTCCATTTCAACTAAACCCCCTCGGTTGCTACCCCAGAGCCAGCAGATTGAACCTGCCTTGTCGCTAGGAGACAATTGAAATGCGAGTTGGGCTCTTCAGGCATCCATCCTTAGAACCCTGCTCTTGCGTCATTCCTTATGGGACATCCTTGAGCCATCCAACAGGTCTCGACTGTCCCACAGGAGTCCTTGTGCATGGACCACCTAACAACTCATATCATGGAAAGCTTCCAAGGTCACATGATGCCCCCAATCTTCATGAAGGCAGATCATTGAAAGAAACTCCAACCTGAGCCAACAGCTGATCTTTGCCTTGACTTCAGATGCATGAGATCTTGATTCAGCTCTTCAGAGTGTACCTGCTGTGCCCTCACCCCAAAACCTAAGCGTAGCTAGTGTTCTCCGACTTCCGTCCTCACTCTCCTGGACCACACGCCCTCTATTTTGGGATTTCCGATGACACAGTGCTGCACTCTGCCTGCACTCTAGAAGAAAAATATTGCCCTATGGGTCTACCCAGAAACCTCAAATGAGGATAAACCTGCACGTCACTCAACTGTACACCAAATAGAGTCTAGCCTGTGCACTAATGCCCTGTCTGACATAACCTGAGGCCTGAATTCCCAACCGACACCAGAACAGCCTGCAGTACACTGAGAACATCTGAACCGCCATGGCCTTAGGTCGCCATCTCTTTCCAACTTCGGTTTTCAGGCTACAGAATCCTAGACCTTATCTCTACTCACTTCACATGGGTGAACGTGATGCAGAAATCAGAACTCCTCCTGCCCTCTCGCCAGAATCTTGTGGTTGGCATCTTGTCCAACGTTCAGTGGAGGACCCCTGTAGGGCCTACAGGGGTAGTAGTAGGGCCCCTGAGGGTAGTGTAGGGTCCCTGAGGCCCTGCCTATGCTTAAGAGCTGCGGTGGGCTCAAACACACATTGGGACCCTCAGTTTGAGCCCTGTCCTCAAGTAAAGCCTCTCAGTGGCTGGACAATGAGCCCACATATGGGGCCTGCCATGCCCCAAGTCACCCAATCTTAACCAGAGGTAGAGACATCTAGTCACTCCTACTCAGGGCTCTGCTCTGGAATCCCTCTTTGGTGGGACATTTGAGGTAAATAAACACAGAAAGGACTCCTCCCACTCACAGAATGACCCCAATCACTTGGGATTGGGCCATCCCAAGTGATTGGGGTCCAGAGAGAAAGACTCGTCCATGGCCCATGAGGCCAGCCCGACATTCCACGGCCACTATTGACACAAAATCCAGAGACATAAGCTTCAGCAAGCGTTCACACTCACCCTTAGGTCATAGCCCAAAAAATTCTCCTCATGGTCTGTAGATTGGGCCTGCCATACCTACGTCCCCAAACCTAAGCCGAGTTTCTGTTTTAAGACTTCTATCCTGACATCCCTGTCCCACACACCCTCCAGACTGAGGCCCCTGGAGCCACACCTCAGGACTGTGCCTGCCCTCTCCAAGGAAATTCTTCCCATTCCATTGGCCACAACCCTACAGATAAGGAGAAACCTCCAAAGTCCCAGAGGCCATTCCAATAGTGTAGGCCACCCAGGGCAAAGAGGGGCGATCTCTCACAAGCTGAGCAACGATGTCAACTCACCCATAGACAGATAACCCAAGAGAAGAAGATTAAACTGGACTGGCCCCTAGAATGTAATTGGTTCCATTGCTTTTTTTTCTAAGCATCTCTCCTCAGAGGCCTGTTTTCCAATACCAGCATATGGGGGATTCCAGAGATACCAATCAGAACAAATCTTGTCTTCACATGGGAAACTTATCCTTTGGAGCTCTGTAAAAGTTCCAGTTAGGAGAAAACTTCAGGTAGCCGGAGCAACCGTCCTATTCCAAGGTCTCCATGGACACATACCCGCATTATGACCATTCGGCAGGAGAGTACATTTCAACGCAGCCCCGTCGATTACTCCCCCAGAGGCAGAATATCAAACCTGCCTTGTCGCTAGGAGACAACTGGAATGCAAAGCAGACTCTCTAGGCATCCATCCTTGGAATCCTGCTCTGGTGCCATTCCATATGGGATGTCCTGGAGCCTTCCAACAGGTCTTGACTGTCCCACAGAAGGAATCCTTGCAGATGGGAGCATCTCACAACTCCTATCGTGGGAAAACCTACATGGCCTCATGAGATGCTCCCCTTTATAAAGGGGCCATCATGGACAGAAACTCCAACCTGAGCCAACATCTGATGCATTGCTTTGGTTTCTAGGTATCTCTCCTCAGAGGCCTGGTTTCCAATATCAGAATATGGGGGTTTCCTAAGGAAACAATCAGAACAGATCTCATCTCCACATGGGAAACTTGCTCTTTGGAGCTGTGTCAATACCTCAGGTTAGGAAGATCCTTCAGGGCGCTGGCGCCATGGCCCAATCCCAAGTTCTCCAAGGACACAAACTTACATTATGATCCATTCTCAGGAGAGTCCATTTCAAATCAGCCCCCTCGGCTGCTCACCCTGAGGCAGCAGATCAAACCTTCCTTGTCACTAGGAGACAGTTAGAATGGGAGGCGGGCTGCCCAGGCATCCATCCTTAGAACCCTGCTCTGGAGAACTTCTTTATGGGACGTCTTGAATCCAACCAACCTGTCTTGACTGTCTCGCAGAATGTATCCTTGTGGTTTGAAGCATCACACAATAACACTGTGAGAAAACCTCCATTTCCTCATGATGCCCCACACCTTCATAAATGGGCCATCATGGACAGAAACTCCATCCTAAGCAAAAGTCTGATCCTCGCCCTGAATTCAGAAGCATGAGATCTCGATTCAGCACTTGAGAGTGTGCCTGCTGGGCCCTCTCCCCGAAACCTAAGCCAAACTTGTGTTCTCAGACTTCCGTCCTCAGAATCCTGGCCACACCCCTCCAGTTTGGAAATTCTGGAGACACAATGCAGCACTCTTTCTGCCCTCCAGAAGAAAAATGTTGCCCTATAGGGCTAACCAGAAACGCCAAATGAGTAACAACCTGCATGCCACTCGACCATACCCCAATTATACAGTCTAGCCTGTGCACGAAAGCCCTGTCTGACACAGCCTGAGGGCAGACCTCCAGTCCAACACCCAGACAGCTGGCCGTACACAGAGCATATCACACCCAAAATGGCTTTAGGCCATCATCTCTACCCAACCTCAGTTTTCACCTTCAGAACCTAGACCTTATCTCCACTCACTGCTCAGGAGTGAACGTGATGCAAGAATCAGAACTTCTCCTTCGCCTTGGCAAGAAACCTAGTGGTTGGCATGTTGTCCAATGTTCATTGTAGGAGAAAGCAGCATGGACTAGGAGGCCCCACCTATCCCTGAGGGCCACAATGTGCACAAACACACTTTGTGACCCTCAGCGTGAGCCCTATCCTCATGTAAAGCCTCTTAGTGACTGGAACAACAGCCCACATATGGGGCTGGCCAAGCCCCTAGTCCCCCAATCTCAACCAGAGTTCGAAATGTCTAGTCACCCCTACTCAGGGCTCAACTCTGGAATCCCTCTTTGGTGGGACACCTGAGGTAAAAAAAAAAAAAAATACAGAAAGGACTCTTCCCATCTACAGAATGATCCCAACCATTTGGTATCAGGCCAAATCATCAGAGAAAGAATTGTCCATGGCACTTGAGGACACCCCGACATTCCGCGGCCACCGTTGACCCAAAATCCAGAGACAAAAGCCTGAGCAAGCGCCACATACTCGCCCTTTGTTCATAGCCCGGAAAATTCTCACAGTCTGTAGATCGAGCCTTCATACATACATCCCCAAACCTAAGCTGAGTTTGTGTTTTCAGACTTCTGTCCCCACAGTCCTGGCCCACACACCATCCAAGTTGGGGCCCCTGGAGCCACACCTCAGGACTGTGGCTTCCCTCTCCAGGGGAATTGTGCCATTTCCATTGGCCACAACCCTCAAAATTAGGAGTATCCTCCAATCTCCCCGAGGCCATCCGAATAGTGTTGGCTGCCCAGGACAAACAGGGATGATCTCTCACAAGTTAGGAAACTACCTCCACTCAGACCCAGAGACAGATATCCCCAGAGAATAAGATTAACTGGACAGGCACGTAGGCCCTAATCAGATCCATTGCTCTTGATTCCAGTCATCTCTCCTCAGAGGCCTGGTTTCCAATACCAGCATATGGGAGATTCCTTAGGCACTCATCAAAACAATTCTCTTCTCTACATAGGAAACATACTCTTTAGAGCTCCATCAAAACCTCCGGTTATGAACATCCCTCAAGGCCCCGGATCAAGCACCCCATACCAAGGTCTACATGGACACAAATGCACATTATGACCCATCCTCAACTCACACCTTTCAACACACCCGCCTAGGTAGCTCCCCTAGATCCAGCAGATCGAACTTGCCTTGGCTCTATGAGACACCTGGAATGGGAGGCAGGCTGCCCAGGCATCCATCCTTAGAACCCTGCTCTGGATAACTTCCTTATGGGATGTCCTGGAGCCATCCAACTGGTCTGGACTGTCCCACAGAAGGAATCATTGCGGTTTGGAGCATCTCACAATTCCCATCGTGGGAAAACCTCCATGTCCTCGTGACACCCTCCCCTTCATGAAGGGGCCGTCATGGACAGAAATTCCGACCTAAGCCAACTTCTGATCCTAGCTCTGTCTTCAGGTATACGGGATCTCGAATCATCTCTGCAGAGGGTGCCTGCCGTCCCCTCACCCCGAAATCTAAGTCTGGCTTGTGTTCTCAGAATTTTTTCCTCACACTCCTGGCCCACAAGCCTTCCAGTTTGGGAATTCTGGAGCCACTAAGTGGCACTGTGTCTTCCCTCCAGAAGAAAAACGTTGCCCTTTGGGGCTACGCAGTAACCACAAATGAGTACCATCCTGCACGAAACTCGACTGCACCCCAATGATACAGTCTAGCCTGGGCATTAATTCCCTGTCTGCCACAGCCTGAGCCTGCACCTCCCAACCCACACTCAACAGCTGGCCGAACACAGAGCACATCAGACACACCATGGCCTTAGGTCTTCATCTCTTCCCAACCTCAGTTTTCAGGCTTCAGAACCTAGACCTTAAATCCAATCACAGTCCAGGAGTGAAAGTGTTGCAGAAAATAGAACTCCTTCTTCCCCATGGCCAGAAAATTTTGGTTGCCATATTGTGCAACGTTCAGTGTAGGAGAAACCAGCATGGTACATTAGGCCACGCCCTGACTTGAGGGGCTCCTTGGGCACAAAAACACATTGTGAAACTCAGTGTGAGACCTATCCTCAAGGAAGGCCTCTCAGTGTCTGGACCAAGAGCCCACATATGGGGCTTGCCATGTTCTTAGGTCCCAATGTTAACCAGAGGTCTGGTTGTCCAGTTGCCCCCACCCACGACTCTGCTCTTGAATCCCTTTCAGGTGGTCCACCTGAGGTAAAAAAAAAAAAACAAAAGACAAAAAACAAAAAAAATAAACAAAAAAAAAAAAACAGAAAGTCTCCTACCTTCCGACAGAATGACCCCAAACTCTTAGAAACGGGTCAAATACCCAGAAAGGGAGCCTCATCGATGAACATGAGGACACCCCGACATTCCATGGCAATCGGTGACACATTTCCAGAAAAAAAAAAAAAAAAGCATGAGCAAGCACCTCAAATTCGCCCTTTGTTCATATGCCGAAGAGTTCTCCTCACGGTCTATAGAACGGGCCAGCCATACCTACATCACCCAACCTAAGTGGAGTTTGTGTTTTCAGACTTTTGACCAAATAGCCCTGGACCACACACGCTCCACACTTGGGTCCCTGGAGCCACACCTCAGGACTGTGCTTCCCTTTCAAGGGAATTCTTCCCATTCCATTGGCCACAACCTTGCAAATGAGGAAAAACCTCCAAAGTCACTGAGGCCATCCCAATAGTGTAGGCCGCCCAGGACAAACAGGGGTGATCTCAAACCAGCTGAGCAACTACCTCCACTCAGACAACAGATGTCCCCAGAGAAGAATATTGAACTGGACAGGCCCCTAGGCCCTAATCAGATCCATTGCTTTGGTTTCCAGGCATCTCTCCTCAGAGGCCTCGTTTCCAATACCAGCATATGGAGGATTCCTGAGGCACCAATAAGAACAAATCTCGTCTCCACATGGAAAACTTGCTCATTGGAGCTTTGTCATAACCTCTGGTTAGGAGAATCCTTCAGGGCCCTGGTGCCACTGCCCCATACCAAGGTCTCCATAGACTCAATCCAACATTAAGACCATCCTCAGGAAAGTCCATTTCAACTCAGCCCCCTCTGTTGCTACCCCAAGCCAGCAGATCAAACGTTTCTTGTTGCTAGGAGACAATTTGAATGTGAGGCTGGCTGCCCAGGCATCCATACTTAGAACGCTGTTCTGGAAAAATACCTTATAAGACGTCCTGGAGCCATCCAACAAATCTTAATTGTCCCACAGAAGGAATCCTTGCGGTTTGGAGCATCTCACAACTCCAAAAGTGGGAAACCCCCATGGCCTCATAATGCCCCCCCTTCCTGAAGGGGCCTACATGGACAGAAACTCAAACCTGAGCCAAAGTCTGAACCTCGACCTGACTTCAGACGCATGAGATCTCAATTCAGCTCTGCAGAGTGTGCCTGCCATGTCCTTGCCCCGAAACCTAAGCCTAGCTTGTGTTCTCAGACATCCGTCCTCACTCTCCTGGCCCATAAGCCCTCCAGTTTGGGAATTCCGAAGCCACAATGCAGCATGCTGCCTGCCCTTCAGAAGAAAAACTTGGCCCTATGCTGCTAATAAGAAACCCCAAATGATTTTCTAATGTATGCCACTCGATTGTAAAGCAATTATACAGCCCACCCTGTATACTAATGCCCTGTCTGGCACAGCCTGAGACAAGACATCCCAAACGACACCCAGACAGCTGGCCCCAACCTGGACACATAGGACCCGCTATGGCTGTAGGTCGTCATCTCTTCCCACCCTCGGGTTTCAGGCTTCAGAACCTAGACCTTATCTCCAATCACTGCCCAGGGGTGAACGTGATGCAGAAATTAGAATTCCTCCTTCCCCATGGCCATTAACCTTGTGGTTGGCATGTTGTCCAACGTTCAATGTGGGAAAACCTGCATTGTCCGAAAGGCCACGCCAGTGCTTGAGGGCCGCCTAGGGCACAGACATGCATTGTGACCTGCAGCGTGAGTCCCGTATTAAAGTAACGCCTTTCAGTGGCTGGACCAAGATCCTGCATATGGGGCTTGTCATATCCATAGGCCCCCAGGCTTAACCAGAGGGCGAGTATTCCAGTTGTCAGTACCCACTGCTATGCTCTAGAATCCCTCTACTGGGGGGACACATGAAGCAGAAAACAGGACACTTCCCTTCCCACAGAAGGACCCCAAACTCTTGGGGGCTGGACAAACTACCAGAGAGGGAGACTTCTACGACCCATGAGGAACTCCTACATTAAACGGCCATTGTGGACAAAACATCCAGAGACAAAAGCCTGAGCGACAGCCTCCCTCTCACCCTTCTTTCATATCCAGAGGAACTCCCCTCATGGACTGTAGATCAGGCCTGCCGTAACCTCGGCCCCAAACCTGAGCTGAGTTAGGGTTTTTGGATGTCTGTCTGCACAGCCATGGCCCACACAGCCTCCAGGCTGGGGTCTCTGGAGCCACACCACAGTACTGTGCCTGCTCTCTCCTAAGAAACTGCCCATTCCATTGGCCACAACTCTACAAAATAGTAGAAACCTCAAGGTCCCCAAGGACATCCCACTACCGCAAGCCGCACTGGACAAATAGGGGCATTATGACACAAGCTGAGCAACTACTACCTCCATGCAGACACAAAGACAGATATCCGCAGAGACAGAAGATTGAACCAGACAGGCCCCTAGGCCCTATTATGAACTCTTGCTTTGGTGTCCAGGTATCACTCCTCAGAGGCCTGGGTTCGAAGACCAGCATACGGGGCTTTCCTGAGGCACCAGACAGAAGAACTCTCATCTCCACATGGGAATCTTCCTTGTTGGGGTTGTGTCAAGCCCTTCGGGTTGGAGAATCCTGCAGAGTCCCTTAGCTACTGCCACATTCCAAGGTCTCCATGGCCACCAACCCACATTATGACTCATCCTCAGGAGAGTCCATTTAAACTCAGCCTTCTGGGTAGCTCACCCAAGAGCCCGCAGATTGAGCGTGCCTTGTCTCGACCAGGCAATGGGAAGGTGAGTTGGCGTTTCTCGGCATCCATGCTTACGGCCCTGCTCTCGAGTCTTTCTGTATGGGGCATCCTGGAACCATCCAATAGTACTCGACTGTCCTGAAGAAGGAAACTTTGAAGTTTGGAGCAGCTCACAACTCCCAGCGTAGGGAAACCTCCCTGGCCTCATGACGCCCCCACCCCCTTCAGGAAGGGGCCGTCATGGACACAAACTCCAGCTTGAGGCAACATCTGATACTCGCCCTGACCTCACCTGCAGGAGATCTCGATTCAGCCTCTGCAGAGTGGGCCTGCCATGCTCTTGGCCCCAAAACTCGTGCTAGCTTGTGTTTTCAGACTTCCTTCCTCACAATCCTGGCCACACCCCTCCAGTTTGGCAATTCTGGAGACACAATGCAGCACTCTGCCTGCCCTCCAGAAGAAAAATGTTGCCCTATAGGGCTAACCAGAAACGCCAAATGAGTAACAACCTGCATGCCACTCGACCATACCCCAATTATACAGTCTAGCCTGTGCACTAAAGCCCTGTCTGACACAGCCTGAGGGCAGACCTCCAGTCCAACACCCAGACAGCTGGCCGTACGCAGAGCATATCACACCCACAATGGCTTTAGGCCATCATCTCTACCCAACCTCAGTTTTCACCTTCAGAACCTAGACCTTATCTCCACTCAAGCTCAGGAGTGAACGTGATGCAAGAATCAGAACTTCTCCTTCGCCTTGGCAACAAACCTAGTGGTTGGCATGTTGTCCAATGTTCATTGTAGGAGAAAGCAGCATGGACTAGGAGGCCCCACCTATCCCTCAGGGCCACAATGTGCACAAACACACATTGTGACCCTCAGCGTGAGCCCTATCCTCATGTAAAGCCTCTTAGTGACTGGAACAACAGCCCACATATGGGGCTTACCAGGCCCCTAGTCCCCCAATCTCAACCAGAGTTCGAGATGTCTAGTCACCCCTACTCAGGGCTCTACTCTGGAATCCGTCTTTGGTGGGACACCTGAGGTAAAAAAAAAAAAAATACAGAAAGGACTCTTCCCATCCACAGAATGATCCCAACCACTTGGGATCAGGCCAAATCATCAGAGAAAGAATTGTCCATGGCCCTTGAGGACACCCTGACATTCCGCGGCCACCGTTGACACAAAATCTAGAGACAAAAGCCTGAGCAAGCGCTACATACTCGCCCTTTGTTCATAGCCCAGAAAATTCTCTCAGTCTGTAGATCGAGCCTTCATACATACATCCCCAAACCTAAGCTGAGTTTGTGTTTTCAGATTCTGTCCTCACAGTCCTGGCCCACCCACCATCCAGTTGGGGCCCCTGGAGCCACACCTCAGGACTGTGGCTTTCCTCTCCAGGGGAATTCTGCCATTTCCATTGGCCACAACCCTATAGATTAGGATTATCCTCCAATCTCTCCGAGGCCATCCGAATAGTGTTGGCTGCCCAGGACAAACAGGGATGATCTCTCACAAGTTAGGAAACTACCTCCACTCAGACCCAGAGACAGATATCCCCAGAGAATAAGATTGAACTGGACAGGCACTTAGGCCCTAATCAGATCCATTGCTTTTGATTCCAGTCATCTCTCCTCAGAGGCCTGGTTTCCAATACCAGCATATGGGAGATTCCTTAGGCACTCATCAAAACAATTCTCTTCTCTACATAGGAAACATACTCTTTAGAGCTCCATCAAAACCTCCGGTTATGAACATCCCTCAAGGCCCCGGATCAAGCATCCCATTCCAAGGTCTACATGGACACAAATGCACATTATGACCCATCCTCAACTCACCCATTTCAACACACCCGCCTCGGTTGCTCCCCTAGATCCAGCAGATCGAACTTGCCTTGGCTCTATGAGACACCTGGAATGGGAGGCAGGCTGCCCAGGCATCCATCCTTAGAACCCTGCTCTGGATAACTTCCTTATGGGATGTCCTGGAGCCATCCAACAGGTCTCGACTGTCCCACAGAAGGAATCATTGCGGTTTGGAGCATCTCACAATTCCCATCGTGGGAAAACCTCCATGTCCTCGTGACACCCTCCCCTTCATGAAGGGGCCGTCATGGACAGAAACTCCGACCTAAGCCAACTTCTGATCCTAGCTCTCTCTTCAGGTATACGGGATCTCGAATCATCTCTGCAGAGGGTGCCTGCCGTCCCCTCACCCCGAAATCTAAGTCTGGCTTGTGTTCTCAGAATTTTTTCCTCACACTCCTGCCCCACAAGCCTTCCAGTTTGGGAATTCTGGAGCCACTATGTTGCACTGTGTCTTCCCTCCAGAAGAAAAACGTTGCCCTTTGGGGCTACCCAGTAACCACAAATGAGTACCATCCTGCATGAAACTCGACTGCACCCCAATGATACAGTCTAGCCTGGGCATTAATTCCCTGTCTGCCACAGCCTGAGCCTGCACCTCCCAACCCACACTCAACAGCTGGCCGAACACTGTGCAATCAGACACACCATGGCCTTAGGTCTTCATCTCTTCCCAACCTCAGTTTTCAGGCTTCAGAACCTAGACCTTAAATCCAATCACAGTCCAGGAGAGAAAGAGTTGCAGAAAATAGAACTCCTTCTTCCCCATGGCCAGAAAACTTTTGGTTGCCATATTGTGCAACGTTCAGTGTAGGAGAAACCAGCATGGTACATTAGGCCACGCCCTGCCTTGAGGGGCTCCTTGGGCACAAAAACGCATTGTGAAACTCAGTGCGAGACCTATCCTCAAGGAAGGCCTCTCAGTGTCTGGACCAAGAGCCCACATATGGGGCTTGCCTTGTTCTTAGGTCCCAATGTTAACCAGAGGTCTGGTTGTCCAGTTGCCCTCACCCACGACTCTGCTCTGGAATCCCTCTTTTGGTGGTCCACCTGAGGTAAAAAAAAAATAAATAAATGAATAAAAATAAACAAAAAAAAAAACCAGAAAGGCCTCCTCCCTTACGACAGAATGACCCCAAACTCTTGGGATCTGGTCAAATCCCCAGAAAGGGAGCCTCATCGATGGCCCATGAGGACACCCCGACATTCCATGGCAATCGGTGACACATTTCCAGAAAAAAAAAAAAAAAGCATGAGCAAGCACCTCACATTCGCCCTTTGTTCATATGCCGAAGAGTTCTCCTCACGTTCTATAGATCGGGCTGGCCATAACTACATCCCCCAACCTAAGTGGAGTTTGTGTTTTCAGACTTTTGACCAAATAGCCCTGGACCACACAGGCTCCACACTTGGGTCCCTGGAGCCACACCTCAGGACTGTGCTTCCCTTTCAAGGGAATTCTTCCCATTCCATTGGCCACAACCTTGCAAATGAGGAAAAACCTCCAAAGTCACCGAGGCCATCCCAATAGTGTAGGCCGCACAGGACAAACAGGGGTGATCTCAAACCAGCTGAGCAACTACCTCCACTCAGACAACAGATGTCCCCAGAGAAGAATATTGAACAGGACAGGACCCTAGGCCCTAATCAGATCCATTGCTTTGGTTTCCAAGCATCTCTCCTCAGAGGCTTCGTTTCCAATACCAGCATATGGTGGTTTCCTGAGGCACCAATGAGATCAAATCTCATCTCCCCATGGAAAACTTGCTCATTGGAGCTTTGTCATAACCTCTGGTTAGGAGAATCCTTCAGGGCCCTGGTGCCACTGCCCCATACCAAGGTCTCCATGGACTCAATCCAACATTAAGACCATCCTCAGGAAAGTCCATTTCAACTCAGCCCGCTCTGTTGCTACCCCAAGCCTGCAGATCAAACGTTTCTTGTTGCTAGGAGACAATTGGAATGTGAGGCTGGCTGCCCAGGCATCCATACTTAGAACGCTGTTCTGGAAAAATACCTTATAAGACGTCCTCGAGCCATCCAACAAATCTTAATTGTCCCACAGAAGGAATCCTTGCGGTTTGGAGCATCTCACAACTCCAATAGTGGGAAAACCCCCATGGCCTCATAATGCCCCCCCTTCCTGAAGGGGCCAACATGGACAGAAACTCAAACCTGAGCCAAAGTCTGAACCTCGACCTGACTTCAGACGCATGGGATCTCAATTCAGCTCTGCAAAGTGTGTCTGCCAAGTCCTTGCCCCGAAACCTAAGCCTAGCTTGTGTTCTCAGACTTCCGTCCTCACTCTCCTGGCCCATAAGCCCTCCAGTTTGGGAATTCCGAAGCCACAATGCAGCATGCTGCCTGCCCTCCAGAAGAAAAACTTTGCCCTATGCTGCTAATAAGAAACCCCAAATGATTTTCTAATGCATGCCACTCGATTGTAAAGCAATTATACAGCCCACCCTGTATACTAATGCCCTGTCTGGCAGAGCCTGAGACAAGACATCCCAAACGACACCCAGACAGCTGGCCCCAACCTGGACACATAGGACCCGCTATGGATGTAGGTCGTCATCTCTTCCCAACCTCGGTTTTCAAGCTTCAGAACCTAGACCTTATCTCCAATCACTGCCCAGGGGTGAACGTGATGCAGAAATTAGAATTCCTCCTTCCCCATGGCCAGAAACCTTGTGGTTGGCATGTTGTCCAACGTTCAATGTGGGAAAACCCGCATTGTCCGAAAGGCCACGCCAGTGCTTGAGGGCCGCCTAGGGCACAGACATGCATTGTGACCTGCAGCGTGAGTCCCGTATTAAAGTAAAGCCTCTCAGTGGCTGGACCAAGATCCTACATATGGGGCTTGTCATATCCATAGGCTCCCAGGCTTAACCAGAGGGCGAGTATTCCAGTTGTCAGTACCCACTGCTATGCTCTAGAATCCCTCTACTGGGGGGACACATGAAGCAGAAAACAGGACACTTCCCTTCCCACAGAAGGACCCCAAACTCTTGGGGGCTGGACAAACTACCAGAGAGGGAGACTTCTACGACCCATGAGGCAACTCCTACATTAAACGGCCATTGTGGACAAAACATCCAGAGACAAAAGCCGGAGCGACTGCCTCCCTCTTACCCTTCTTTCATATCCAGAGGAACTGCCCTCATGGACTGTAGATCAGGCCTGCCGTAACCTCGGCCCCAAACCTGAGCTGAGTTAGGGTTTTTGGATGTCTGTCTGCACAGCCATGGCCCACACAGCCTCCAGGCTGGGGTCTCTGGAGCCACACCACAGTACTGTGCCTGCTCTCTCCTAAGAAACTGCCCATTCCATTGGCCACAACTCTACAAAATAGTAGAAACCTCAAGGTCCCCAAGGACATCCCACTACCGCAAGCCGCACTGGACAAATAGGGGCATTATGACACATGCTGAGCAACTACTACCTCCACGCAGACACACAGACAGATATCCGCAGAGACAGAAGATTGAACCAGACAGGCCCCTAGGCCCTATTATGAACTCTTGCTTTGGTGTCCAGGTATCACTCCTCAGAGGCCTGGGTTCGAAGACCAGCATACGGGGCTTTCCTGAGGCACCAGACAGAAGACCTCTCATCTCCACATGGGAAGCTTCCTTGTTGGGGTTGTGTCAAGCCCTTCGGATTGGAGAATCCTGCAGAGTCCCTTAGCTACTACCACATTCCAAGGTCGCCATGGCCACCAACCCACATTATGACTCATCCTCAGGAGAGTCCATTTAAACTCAGCCTTCTGGGTAGCTCACCCAAGAGCCCGCAGATTGAGCGTGCCTTGTCTCGACCAGGCAATGGGAAGGTGAGTTGGCGTTTCTCGGCATCCATGCTTACGGCCCTGCTCTCGAGTCTTTCTGTATGGGGCATCCTGGAACCATCCAATAGTACTCGACTGTCCTGAAGAAGGAAACTTTGAAGTTTGGAGCAGCTCACAACTCCCAGCGTAGGGAAACATCCCTGGCCTCATGACGCCCCACCCCCTTCAGGAAGGGGCCGTCATGGACACAAACTGCAGCCTGAGGCAACATCTGATACTCGCTCTGACCTCACCTGCAGGAGATCTCGATTCAGCCTCTGCAGAGTGGGCCTGCCATGCTCTTGGCCCCAAAACTCGTGCTAGCTTGTGTTTTCAGACTTCCTTCCTCACAATCCTGGCCACACCCCTCCAGTTTGGCAATTCTGGAGACACAATGCAGCACTCTGCCTGCCCTCCAGAAGAAATATGTTGCCCTATAGGGCTAACCAGAAACGCCAAATGAGTAACAACCTGCATGCCACTCGACCATACCCCAATTATACAGTCTAGCCTGTGCACTAAAGCCCTGTCTGACACAGCCTGAGGGCAGACCTCCAGTCCATCACCCAGACAGCTGGCCGTACACAGAGCATATCACACCCACAATGGCTTTAGGCCATCATCTCTACCCAACCTCAGTTTTCACCTTCAGAACCTAGACCTTATCTCCACTCACTGCTCAGGAGTGAACGTGATGCAAGAATCAGAACTTCTCCTTCGCCTTGGCAAGAAACCTAGTAGTTGGCATGTTGTCCAATGTTCATTGTAGGAGAAAGCAGCATGGACTAGGAGGCCCCACCTATCCCTGAGGGCCACAATGTGCGCAAACACACATTGTGACCCTCAGCGTGAGCCCTATCCTCATGTAAAGCCTCTTAGTGACTGGAACAACAGCCCACATATGGGGCTTACCAGGCCCCTAGTCCCCCAATCTCAACCAGAGTTCGAGATGTCTAGTCACCCCTACTCAGGGCTCTACTCTGGAATCCGTCTTTGGTGGGACACCTGAGGTAAAAAAAAAAAAAATACAGAAAGGACTCTTCCGATCCACAGGATGATCCCAACCACTTGGAATCAGGCCATATCATCAGAGAAAGAATTGTCCATGGCCCTTGAGGACACCCCGACATTCCGCGGCCACCCTGACACAAAATCCAGAGACAAAAGCCTGAGCAAGCGCCACATACTCGCCCTTTGTTCATAGCCCGGAAAATTCTCACGGTCTGTAGATCGAGCCTTCATACATACATCCCCAAACCTAAGCTGAGTTTGTGTTTTCAGACTTCTGTCCCCACAGTCCTGGCACACACACCATCCAAGTTGGGGCCCCTGCAGCCACACCTCAGGACTGTGTCTTCCCTCTCCAGTGAATTCTGCCATTTCCATTGGCCACAACCCTATAGATTAGGAGTATCCTCCAATCTCCCCGAGGCCATCCGAATAGTGTTGGCTGCCCAGGACAAACAGGGATGATCTCTCACAAGTTAGGAAACTACCTCCACTCAGACCCAGAGACAGATATCCCCAGAGAATAAGATTGAACTGGACAGGCACTTAGGCCCTAATTAGATCCATTGCTTTTGATTCCAGTCATCTCTCCTCAGAGGCCTGGTTTGCAATACCAGCATATGGGAGATTCCTTAGGCACTCATCAAAACAATTCTCTTCTCTACATAGGAAACATACTCTTTAGAGCTCCATCAAAACCTCCGGTTATGAACATCCCTCAAGGCCACGGATCAAGCATCCCATTCCAAGGTCTACATGGACACAAATGCACATTATGACCCATCCTCAACTCACCCATTTCAACACACCCGCCTCGGTTGCTCCCCTATATCCAGCAGATCGAAGTTGCCTTGGCTCTATGAGACACCTTGAATGGGAGGCAGGCTCCCCAGGCATCCATCCTTAGAACCCTGCTCTGGATAACTTCCTTATGGGATGTCCTGGAGCCATCCAACAGGTCTCGACTGTCCCACAGAAGGAATTATTGCGGTTTGGAGCATCTCACAATTCCCATCGTGGGAAAACCTCCATGTCCTCGTGACGCCCTCCCCTTCATGAAGGGGCCGTCATGGACAGAAACTCCGACCTCAGCCAACGTCTGATCCTAGCTCTGTCTTCAGGTATACAGGATCTCGAATCATCTCTGCAGAGGGTGCCTACCGTCCCCTCACCCCGAAATCTAAGTCTGGCTTGTGTTCTCAGAATTTTTTCCTCACACTCCTGCCCCACAAGCCTTCCAGTTTGGGAATTATGGAGCCACTATGTGGCACTGTGTCTTCCCTCCAAAGAAAAACGTTGCCCTCTGGGGCTACCCAGTAACCACAAATGAGTACCATCCTGCACGAAACTCGACTGCACCCCAATATACAGTCTAGCCTGGGCATTAATTTCCAGTCTGCCACAGCCTGAGCCTGCACCTCCTAACCCACACTCAATAGCTGGCCGAACACTGAGCACATCAGAAACACCATGGCCTTAGGTCTTCATCTCTTCCCAACCTTAGTTTTCAGGCTTCAGAACCTAGACCTTAAATCCAATCACAGTCCAGGAGTGAAAGAGTTGCAGAAAATAGAACTCCTTCTTCCCCATGGCCAGAAAACTTGTGGTTACCATATTGTGCAACGTTCAGTGTAGGAGAAACCAGCATGGTACATTAGGCCACGCCCTGACTTGAGGGGCTCCTTGGGCACAAAAACACATTGTGAAACTCAGTGTGAGACCTATTCACAAGTAAGGCCTCTCAGTGTCTGGACCAAGAGCCCACATATGGGGCTTGCCATGTTCTTAGGTCCCAATGTTAACCAGAGGTCTGGTTGTCCAGTTGCCCCAACCCACGACTCTGCTCTGGAATCCCTCTTTTGGTGGTCCACCTGAGGTAAAAACAAAAACAAAAACAAAAACAAAAACAAAAAAAATAAACAAAAAAAACAGAAAGACTTCCTCTCTTCAGACAGAATGAACCCAAACTCTTGGGATCGGGTCAAATCCCCAGAAAGGGAGCCTCATCGATGGCACATGAGGACACCACGACATTCCATGGCATTCGGTGACACATTTCCAGAAAAAAAAAAAAAAAGCATGAGAGCACCTCACATTCGCCCTTTTTTCATATCCCGAAGAGTTCTCCTCACGGTCTATAAATCGAGCCGGCCATACCTACATCCTCCAAACTAAGTGGAGTTTGTGTTTTCAGACTTTTGTCCAAATAGCCCTGGACCACACACACTCCACACTTGTGTCCCTGGAGCCACACCTCAGGACTGTGCTTCCCTTTCAAGGGAATTCTTCCCATTCCATTGGCCACAACCTTGCAAATGAGGAAAAACCTCCAAAGTCACCGAGGCCATCCCAATATTGTAGGCCGCCCAGGACAAACAGGGGTGATCTCAAACCAACTGAGCAACTACCTCCACTCAGACAACAGATGTCCCCAGAGAAGAATATTGAACCGGACAGGCCCCTAGGCCCTAATCAAATCCATTGCTTTGGTTTCCAGGCATCTCTCCTCAGAGGCCTCGTTTCCAATACCAGCATATGGTGGTTTCCTGAGGCACCAATAAGAACAAATCTCGTCTCCCCATGGAAAACTTGCTCATTGGAGCTTTGTCATAACCTCTGGTTAGGAGAATCCTTCAGGGCCCTGGTGCCACTGCCCCATACCAAGGTCTCCATGGACTCAAACCAACATTAAGACCATCCTCAGGAAAGTCCATTTCAACTCAGCCACCTCTGTTGCTACCCCAGGACAGCAGATCAAACGTTTCTCATTGCTAGGAGACAATTGGAATGTGAGGCTGCTGCCCAGGCATCCATACGTAGAACCCTGTTCTGAAAAAATACCTTAAAAGACGTCATGGAGCCATCCAACAAATCTTAATTGTCCCACAGAAGGAATCCTTGCGGTTTGGAGCATCTCACAACTCCAATAGTTGCAAAACCCCCATGGCCTCATAATCCCCCCTCTTCTTGAAGGGGCCAACATGGACTGTGATTCAATAAGGTCTAGGTTCTGAAGCCTGAAAACTGAGGTTAAGAAGAGATGAAGACCTAAGGCCATGGTGTGTCTGATGTGCTCAGTGTTCGGCCAGCTGTTGAGTGTGGGTTGGGAGGTGCAGGCTCAGGCTGTGGCAGACAGGGAATTAATGCCCAGGCTAGACTGTATCATTGGGGTGCAGTCGAGTTTCGTGCAGGATGGTACTCATTTGTGGTTACTGGGTAGCCCCAAAGGGCAACGTTTTTCTTCTGGAGGGAAGACACAGTGCCACATAGTGGCTCCAGAATTCCCAAACTGGAAGGCTTGTGGGCCAGGAGTGTGAGGAAAAAATTCTGAGAACACAAGACAGACTTAGATTTCGGGGTGAGGGGATGGCAGGCACCCTCTGCAGAGATGATTCGAGATCCCGTATACCTGAAGACAGAGCTAGGATCAGAAGTTGGCTTAGGTCGGAGTTTCTGTCCATGACGGCCCCTTCATGAAGGGGAGGGTGTCACGAGGACATGGAGGTTTTCCCACGATGGGAATTGTGAGATGCTCCAAACCGCAATGATTCCTTCTGTGGGACAGTCGAGACCTGTTGGATGGCTCCAGGACATCCCATAAGGAAGTTATCCAGAGAAGGGTTCTAAGGATGGATGCCTGGACAGCCTGCCTCCCATTCCAGGTGTCTCATAGAGCCAAGGCAAGTTCGATCTGCTGGATCTAGGGGAGCAACCGAGGTGGGTGTGTTGAAATGGGTGAGTTGAGGATGGGTCATAATGTGCATTTGTGTCCATGTAGACCTTGGAATGGGGTGCTTCACCCGAAGCCTTGAGGGATGTTCATAACCGGAGGTTTTGATGGAGCTCTAAAGAGTATGTTTCCTATGTAGAGAAGAGAATTGTTTTGATGAGTGCCTAAGGAATCTCCCATATGCTGGTATTGCAAACCAGGCCTCTGAGGAGAGATGACTGGAATCGAAAGCAATGGATCTGATTAGGGCCTAAGTGCCTGTCCAGTTCAATCTTATTCTATGGGGATATCTGTCTATGGGTCTGAGTGGAGGTAGTTTCCTAACTTGTGAGAGATCATCCCTGTTTGTCCTGGGCAGCCAACACTATTCGGATGGCCTCGGGGAGATTGGAGGATACTCCTAATCTATAGGGTTGTGGCCAATGGAAATGGCAGAATTCCCCTGGAGAGGGAAGCCACAGTCCTGAGGTGTGGCTCCAGGGGCCCCAACGTGGATGGTGTGTGGGCCAGGACTGTGGGGACAGAAGTCTGAAAACACAAACTCAGCTTAGGTTTGGGGATGTATGTATGAAGGCTCGATCTACATACCGTGAGAATTTTCCGGGCTATGAACAAAGGGCGAGTATGTGGCGCTTGCTCAGGCTTTTGTCTCTGGATTTTGTATCAACGGTGGCCGCGGAATGTCGGGGTGTCCTCAAGGGCCATGGACAATTCTTTCTCTGATGATTTGGCCTGATCCCAAGTGGTTGGGATCATTCTGTGGATGGGAAGAGTCCTTTCGGTATATTTTTTTTTTTACCTCAGATGTCCCACCAAAGAGGGATTCCAGAGTAGAGCCCTGAGTAGGGGTGACTAGACATCTCGAACTCTGGTTGAGATTGGGGGACTAGGGGCTTGGCAAGTCCCATATGTGGGCTGTTGTTCCAGTCACTAAGAGTCTTTACATGAGGATAGGGCTCACGCTGAGGGTCACAATGTGTGTTTGTGCACATTGTGGCCCTCAGGGATAGGTGGGGCCTCATAGACCATGCTGCTTTCTCCTACAATGAACATTGGACAACATGCCAACCACTAGGTTTCTTGCCAAGGTGAAGGAGAAGTTCTGATTCTTGCATCACGTTCACTCCTGAGCAGTGAGTGGAGATAAGGTCTAGGTTCTGAAGGTGAAAACTGAGGTTGGGTAGAGATGATGGCCTAAAGCCATTGTGGGTGTGATATGCTCTGCGTACGGCCAGCTGTCTGGGTGTTGGACTGGAGGTCTGCCCTCAGGCTGTGTCAGACAGGGCTTTAGTGCACAGGCTAGACTGTATAATTGGGGTATGGTCGAGTGGCATGCAGGTTGTTACTCATTTGGCGTTTCTGGTTAGCCCTATAGGGCAACATTTTTCTTCTGGAGGGCAGGCAGAGTGCTGCATTGTGTCTCCAGAATTGCCAAACTGGAGGGGTGTGGCCAGGATTGTGAGGAAGGAAGTCTGAAAACACAAGCTAGCACGAGTTTTGGGCCAAGAGCATGGCAGGCCCACTCTGCAGAGGCTGAATCGAGATCTCCTGCATTGAGTTCAGGGCGAGTATCAGATGTTGCCTCAAGCTGGAATGTGTGTCAATGACGGCCCCTTCCTGAAGAGGGTGGGGCATCATGAGGCCAGGGAGGTTTCCCACGCTGGGAGTTGTGAGCTGCTCCAAACTTCAAAGTTTCCTTCTTCAGGACAGTCGAGTACTATTGGATGGTTCCAGGATGCCCCATACAGAAAGACTCGAGAGCAGGGCCGTAAGCATGGATGCCGAGAAACGCCAACTCACCTTCCCTTTGCCTGGTGGAGACAAGGCACGCTCAATCTGCGGGCTCTTGGGTGAGCTACCCAGAAGGCTGAGTTTAAATGGACTCTCCTGAGGATGAGTCATAATGTGGGTTGGTGGCCATGGAGACCTTGGAATGTGGCAGTAGCTAAGGGACTCTGCAGGATTCTCCAACCCGAAGGACTTGACACAACCCCAACAAGGAAGATTCCCTTGTGGAGATGAGAGGTCTTCTGTCTGGTGCCTCATGAAAGCCCCGTATGCTGGTCTTCGAACCCAGGCCTCTGAGGAGTGATACCTGGACACCAAAGCAAGAGTTCATAATAGGGCCTAGGGGCCTGTCTGGTTCAATCTTCTGTCTCTGCGGATATCTATATGTGTGTCTGCATGGAGGTAGTAGTTGCTCAGCTTGTGTCATAATGCCCCTATTTGTCCAGTGCGGCTTGCGGTAGTGGGATGTCCTTGGGGACCTTGAGGTTTCTACTATTTTGTAGAGTTGTGACCAATGGAATGGGCAGTTTCTTAGGAGAGAGCAGGCACAGTACTGTGGTGTGGCTCCAGAGACCCCAGCCTGGAGGCTGTGTGGGACGTGGCTGTGCAGACAGACATCCAAAAACCCTAACTCAGCTCAGGTTTGGGGCCGAGGTTACGGCAGGCCTGATCTACAGTCCATGAGGGGAGTTCCTCTGGATATGAAAGAAGGGTGAGAGGGAGGCAGTCGCTCAGGCTTTTGTCTCTGGATGTTTTGTCCACAATGGCCGTTTAATGTAGGAGTTGCCTCATGGGTCGTAGAAGTCTCCCTCTCTGGTAGTTTGTCCAGCCCCCAAGAGTTTGGGGTCCTTCTGTGGGAAGGGAAGTGTCCTGTTTTCTGCTTCATGTGTCCCCCCAGTAGAGGGATTCTAGAGCATAGCAGTGGGTACTGACAACTGGAATACTCGCCCTCTGGTTAAGCCTGGGGGCCTATGGATATGACAAGCCCCATATGCAGGATCTTGGTCCAGCCACTGAAAGGCGTTACTTTAATACGGGACTCACGCTGCAGGTCACAATGCATGTCTGTGCCCTAGGCGACCCTCAAGCACTGGCGTGGCCTTTCAGACAATGCAGGTTTTCCCACATTGAACGTTGGACAACATGCCAACCACAAGGTTTCTGGCCATGGGGAAGGAGGAATTCTAATTTCTGCATCACGTTCACCCCTGGGAAGTGATTGGAGATAAGGTCTAGGTTCTGAAGCCTGAAAACCGAGGTTGGGAAGAGATGACGACCTACAGCCATAGCGGGTCCTATGTGTCCAGGTTGGGGCCAGCTGTCTGGGTGTCGTTTGGGATGTCTTGTCTCAGGCTGTGCCAGACAGGGCATTAGTATACAGGGTGGGCTGTGTAATTGCTTTACAATCGAGTGGCATACATTAGAAAATCATTTGGGGTTTCTTATTAGCAGCATAGGGCAAAGTTTTTCTTCTGGAGGGCAGGCAGCATGCTGCATTGTGGCTTCGGAATTCCCAAACTGGAGGGCTTATGGGCCAGGACAGTGAGGACGGAAGTCTGAGAACACAAGCTAGGCTTAGGTTTCGGGGCAAGGACATGGCAGGCACACTCTGCAGAGCTGAATTGAGATCTCATGCTTCTGAAGTCAGGTCGAGGTTCAGACTTTGGCTCAGGTTTGAGTTTCTGTCCATGTTGGCCCCTTCAGGAAGGGGGGGCATTATGAGTCCATGGGGGTTTTCCCACTATTGGAGTTGTGAGATGCTCCAAACCACAAGGATTTCTTCTGTGGGACAATTAAGATTTGTTGGATGGCTCCAGGACGTCATATAAGGTATTTTTCCAGAACAGCGTTCTAAGTATGGATGCCTGGGCAGCCAGCCTCACATTCCAATTGTCTCCTAGCAACAAGAAACGTTTGATCTGCTGGCTTAGGGTAGCAACAGAGGGGGCTGAGTTGAAATGGACTTTCCTGAGGATGGTCTTAATGTTGGATTGAGCCATGGAGACCTTGGTATGGGGCAGTGGCACCAGGGCCCTGAAGGATTCTCCTAACCAGAGGTTATGACAAAGCTCCAATGAGCAAGTTTTCCATGGGGAGACGAGATTTGTTCTCATTGGTGCCTCAGGAAACCACCATATGCTGGTATTGGAAACGAGGCCTCTGAGGAGAGATGCCTGGAAACCAAAGCAATGGATCTGATTAGGGCCTAGGGTCCTGTCCGGTTCAATATTCTTCTCTGGGGACATCTGTTGTCTGAGTGGAGGTAGTTGCTCAGCTGGTTTGAGATCACCCCTGTTTGTCCTGGGCGGCCTACACTATTGGGATGGCCTCGGTGACTTTGGAGGTTTTTCCTCATTTGCAAGGTTGTGGCCAATGGAATGGGAAGAATTCCCTTGAAAGGGAAGCACAGTCCTGAGGTGTGGCTCCAGGGACCCAAGTGTGGAGCGTGTGTGGTCCAGGGCTATTTGGTCAAAAGTCTGAAAACACAAACTCCACTTAGGTTGGGGGATGTAGGTATGGCCGGCCCGATCTATAGAACGTGAGGAGAACTCTTCGGCATATGAACAAAGGGCGAATGTGAGGTGCTTGCTCATGCTTTTTTTTTTTTTTTTTTTTCCTGGAAATGTGTCACCGATTGCCATCGAATGTCGGGGTGTCCTCATGGGCCATCGATGAGGCTCCCTTTCTGGGGATTTGACCAGATCCCAAGAGTTTCGGGTCATTCTGTCGTAAGGGAGGAGGCCTTTCTGTTTTTTTTTTTGTTTATTTTTATTCATTTATTTTTTTTTTTTACCTCAGGTGGACCACCAAAAGAGGGATTCCAGAGCAGAGTCGTGGGTGGGGGCAACTGGACAACCAGACCTCTGTTTAACATTGGGACCTAAGAACATGGCAAGCCCCATATGTGGGCTCTTGGTCCAGACACTGAGAGGCCTTCCTTGAGGATAGGTCTCGCACTGAGTTTCACAATGCGTTTTTGTGCCCAAGGAGCCCCTCAAGTCAGGGCGTGGCCTAATGTACCATGCTGGTTTCTCCTACACTGAACGTTGCACAATATGGCAACCAAAAGTTTTCTGTTCATGGGGAAGAAGGAGTTCTATTTTCTGCAAGTCTTTCACTCCAGGACTGTGATTGGATTTAAGGTCTAGGTTCTGAAGCCTGAAAACCGAGGTTGGGAAGAGATGACGACCTACAGCAATAGCGGGTCCTATGTGTCCAGGTTGGGGCCAGCTGTCTGGGTGTCGTTTGGGATGTCTTGTCTCAGGCTGTGCCAGACAGGGCATTAGTATACAGGGTAGGCTGTATAATTGCTTTACCATCGAGTGACATGCATTAGAAAATCATTTGGGGTTTCTTATTAGCAGCATAGGGCAAAGTTTTTCTTCTTGAGGGCAGGCAGAGTGCTGCATTGTGGCTTCGGAATTCCCAAATTGGAGGGCTTTTGGGCCAGGGGAGTGAGGACGGAAGCTGAGAACACAAGCTAGGCTTAGGTTTCGGGCAAGGGTATGGCAGGCACACTCTGCAGAGCTGAATTGATATCTCATGCGTCTGAAGTTAGGTCGAGGATCAGACTTTGGCTCAGGTTTGAGTTTCTTTCCATTTTGGCCCCTTCAATAAGAGGGGGGATTATGAGGCCATGGGGGTTTTGCCACTATTGGAGTTGTGAGATGCTCCAAACCGCAAGGATTCCTTCTGTGGGACAATTAAGATTTGTTGGATGGCTCCAGGACGTCTTATAAGGTATTTTTCCAGAACAGGGTTCTACGTATGGATGCCTGGGCAGCAGCCTCACATTCCAATTGTCTCCTAGCAACAAGAAACGTTTGATCTGCTGGCTTGGGGTAGCAACAGAGGGGGCTGAGTTGAATGGACTTTCCTGAGGTTGGTCTTAATGTTGGATTGAGCCATGGAGACCTTGGTATGGGGCAGTGGCTCCAGGGCCCTGAAGGATTCTCCTAACCAGAGGTTATGACAAAGCTCCAATGAGCAAGTTTTCCATGGGGTGACGAGATTTGTTCTTATTGGTGCCTCAGGAAACCACCATATGCTGGTATTGGAAACGAGGCCTCTGAGGAGAGATGCCTGGAAACCAAAGCAATGGATCTGATTAGGGCCTACGGGCCTGTCCGGTTCAATATTTTTCTCCTGGGACATCTGTTGTCTGAGTGGAGGTAGTTGCTCAGGTGGTTTGAGATCACCCCTGTTTGTCCTGGTTGGCCTAAACTATTGGGATGGCCTCGGTGACTTTGGAGGTTTTTCCTAATTTGCAAGGTTTTGGCCAATTGAATGGGAAGAATTCCCTTGAAAGGGAAGCACAGTCCTGAGGTGTGGCTCCAGGGACCCAAGTGTGGAGCGTGTGTGGTCCAGGGCTATTTGGAATAAAAGTCTGAAACCACAAACTCCACTTAGGTTGGAGGATGTAGGTATGGCCGGCCCGATCTATAGACCATGAGGAGAACTCTTCGGGATATGAACAAAGGGCGAATTTGAGGTGCTTGCTCATGCTTTTTTTTTTTTTTTCTGGAAAGGTGTCACTGATTGCCATGGAATGTCGGGGGGTCTTCATGGGCCATCGATGAGGCTCCCTTTCTGGGGATTTGACCCGATCCCAAGAGTTTGGGGTCATTCTGTCTGAAGGGAGGAGGTCTTTCTGTTTTTTTTTTTGTTTGTTTTTTTTTTTTTTTTACCTCAGGTGGACCACCAAAAGAGGCATTCCAGAGCAGAGTCCTGGGGAGGGGCGACTGGACAACCAGACCTCTGGTTAACATTGGGACCTAAGAACATGGCAAGCCCCATATTTGGGCTCTTGCTCCAGACACTGAGAGGCCTTCCTTGACGATAGGTCTCACACTGAGTTTCACAATGTGTTTTTGTGCTCAAGGAGCCCCTCAAGTCAGGGCGTGGCCTAATGTACCATGCTGGTTTCTCCTACACTTAACGTTGCACAATGGCAACCACAAGTTTTCTGGCCATGGGGAAGAAGGAGTTCTAATTTCTGCAACACTTTCACTCCTGGACTATGATTGGATTTAAGGTCTAGGTTCTGAAGCCTGAAAACTGAGGTTGGGAAGAAATGAAGCCCTAAGGCCATGGTGTGTCTGATGTGCTCAGTGTTCGGCCAGCTGTTGAGTGTGGGTTGGGAGGTGCAGGCTCTGGCTGTGGCAGACAGGGAATTAATGCCCAGGCTAGACTGTATCATTGGGGTGCAGTCGAGTTTCGTGCAGGATGGTACTCATTTGTGGTTACTGGGTAGCCCCAGAGGGCAACGTTTTTCTTCTGGAGGGAAGACACAGTGTCACATACTGGCTCCAGAATTCCCAAACTGGAAGTCTTGTGGGCCAGGAGTGTGAGGAAAAATTCTGAGAACACAAGCCAGACTTAGATTTCGGGGTGAAGGGACGGCAGGCACCCTCTGCAGAGATGATTCGAGATCCCGTATACCTGAAGACAGAGCTAGGATCAGACGTTGGCTTAGGTCGGAGTTTCTGTCCATAACGGCCCCTTCATGAAGAAGAGGGTGTCACGAGGACATGGAGGTTTTCCCACGATTTGAATTGTGAGATGCTCCAAACCGCAATGATTCCTTCTGTGGGACAGGTGAGACCGGTGGATGGCTCCAGGACATCCCATAAGGAAGTTATCCAGAGCAGGGTTCTAAGGATGGATGCCTGGGCAGCCTGCCTCCCATTCCAGGTGTCTCATAGAGCCAAGGCAAGTTCGATCTGCCTGATCTAGTGGAGCAACCGAATCGGGTGTGTTGAAATGGGTGAGTTGAGGATGGGTCATAATGTGCATTTGTGTCCATGGAGACCTTGGAATGGGGTCTGATCCGGGTCCTTGAGGGATGTTCATAACCGGAGGTTTTGATGGAGCTCTAAAGAGTATGTTTCCTATGTAGAGAAGAGAATTGTTTTGATGAGTGCCTAAGGAATCTCCCATATGCTGGTATTGGAAAACAGGCCTCTGAGGAGAGATGACTGGAAACAAAAGCAATGGATATGATTAGAGCCTAGGTGCCTGTCCGGTTCAATCTCTTTGCTGGGGATACGTGTCTAAGTATCTGAGGTGAGGTAGTTGCTCAGATTGTGTCAGATCGCCCCTGTTTGTCCTGGGCGACCTATAATATTGGAATGGCCTCGGGACTTTTGAGTTTCTCCTAATCTATAGGGTTGTGGTCAATGGAATGGGCAGAAATCCCCTGGAGAGGGCAGGCAAAGTTCTGAGTTTGGCTCTAGGGGCCCAACCTTGAGGGTGTGTGGGCCAGGCCTGTGGAGCAAAAATCTGAAAACACAAACTCCGCTTAGGATTGGGGACATAGTTATGGCACGCCCAATCTACAGACCGTGATAACACTTCAGGATATGAAAAAGTGTGAGTTTGAGGTGCTTGCTCAGATTTTGTCTCTGGATTTGTGTCAACAATGTGGGTGGAATGCTGGCGTGGCCTCATGGGTTGTGGACGGCTTTCCTTCTCTGAGGATTTGACCCATCCCAAGAGTTTGTGTATGTTCTGTTGGATGGGAGGAGTCCTTTCTGTTTTTTATTTTATTTTATTTTATTTTTTGTACCTCATGTGTCCCAATAAAGGAGGGATTCCAGAGCAGAGTCCTCGGGAGGGATAACTGGACAACCTCACCTCTGTTTTAGTTTGGGGGCCTAGGGGCATGGCAAGTCCAATATGTGGGCTCTTGATTCAGACACTGAGAGGCCCTCCTTGAGGACAGGGCTCATGCTGAGGGTCACAATGCCTATTTGTGCCAACAAGGCCCTCAAGCATGGGAAGGGCCTCATGGGCCACGCTGGATTCTCCGACACTGAACGTTGGAGAATATGCCAACCACAAAGTTTCTGGCCATGGCGAAGGAAGAGTTTTGACTTCTGCATCACGTTAACCCCTGGACAGTGATTGGAGTTTAGGTCTAGGTTCTGAAACCCGAAAACCGAGGTTGTGTAGAGATGAAGACCTAAGGACCTGTTGGGTCCAATGAGCTCAGTGTGCGGCCAGCTGTTGAGCGTAGGTCTGGAGGTGTGGGCTCATGCTGTGTCAGACAAGGCATTAGACAGGGTAGACTGAATATTTGGGGTGCAGTCGAGTGGCGTTCAATTGATCCTCATTCGGGTCTCTAGGTAGTTCCATAAGGCAACGTTTTTTCTCTGGGAGGGCAGGCAGAGTGCTGCATTGTGGCCCCAGTATTGCCAAACTGTAGGGCTTTTGGGCCAGCGGTGTGAGGACTGTAGTCTGAGAATACAAGCTAGGCTTAGTTTTTGGGGTGAGGGCACAGAAGGCACACTCTGCAGAGCTGAATCATGATCTCATGCACCTGAAGTCAGGGCGAATATCAGACGTTTGCTCAGGTTGGAGTTTCTGTCCATGATGGCCACTTTATAAAGTGGAGCGTCTCAAGAGTCCATGTAGATTTTCCCACAATGGGAGTTCTGAGATGCTCCCGACTGCAAAGATTCCTTCTGTGGGACATTTGAGACCTGTTGGATGGCTCTAGGATGTCCCATATGGAATGACTCCAGAGTAGGGTTCTAAGGATTGATGCCTAGGCAGCCCACCTCCCATTCTAGTTGTCTCCTAGCGACAAGGCAGGTTTGATCTGCAGGCCCTGGGGGAGAAACCAAGGGGGTTGAGTTGACATGGACGCTCCCGAGGATAGATCATAATATGGGTTTAAGTCCATGGAGACCTTGGAATGGGGCGCTTGATCCGGGGCCCTGAAAGATTCTCCTAAACAGAGGTTTTTATAGAGCTCCAAAGAGTACATTTCCTATGTGGAGACGAGATTTTTCTGATGAGTGCCTCAGTAATCCCCCTATGCTGGTATTGGAAACCAGGCCTCTGAGGAGAGATGCCTGGAAACAAAAGCAATGGATCTGATTAGGGCCTAAGTGCCTGTCCAGTTCAATCTTATTCTATGGGGATATCTGTCTCTGGGTCTGAGTGGAGGTAGTTTCCTAACTTGTGAAAGATCATCCCTGTTTGTCCTGGGCAGCCAACACTATTCGGATGGCCTCAGGGAGTTTGGAGGTTTCTCCTAATCTATAAGGTTGTGGCCAATGGAAATGGCAGAATTCCCCTGGAGAGGGAAGCCACAGTCCTGAGGTGTGGCTCCAGGGGCCCCAACTTGGATGGTGTGTGGGCCAGGACTGTGGGGACAGAAGTCTGAAAACACAAACTCAGCTTAGGTTTGGGGATGTATGTATGAAGGCTCGATCTACAGACTGTGAGAATTTTCCGAGCTATGAACAAAGGGTGAGTATGTGGCGCTTGCTCAGGCTTTTGTCTCTGGATTTTGTGTCAACGGTGGCCGTGGAATGTCGGGGTGTCCTCAAGGGCCATGGACAATTCTTTCTCTGGTGATTTGGCCTGATCCCAAGGGGTTGGGATCATTCTGTGGATGGGAAAAGTCCTTTCTGCATTTTTTTTTTTTTTTTTACCTCAGGTGTCCCACCAAAGAGGGATTCCAGAGCAGAGCCCTGAGTTGGGTGACTAGACATCTCGAACTCTGGTTGAGATTGGGTGACTAGGGGCTTGGCAAGCCCCATATGTGGGCTGTTGTTCCAGTCACTAAGAGGCTTTACATGAGGATAGGGCTCACGCTGAGGGTCACAATATGTGTTTGTGCAAATTGTGGCCCTCAGGGATAGGTGGGACCTTATAGTCCATGCTGCTTTCTCCTACAATGAACGTTGGACAACATGCCAACCACAAGGTTTCTTGCCATGGCGAAGGAGAAGTTCTATTTCTTGCATCACGTTCACTCATGAGCAGTGAGTGTAGATAAGGTCTAGGTTCTGAAGGTGAAAATTGAGGTTGGGTAGAGATGATGGCCTAAAGCCATTGTGGGTATGATATGCTCAGTGTACGGCCAGCTGTCCTGGTGTTGGACTGGAGGTCTGCCCCCAGGCTGTGTCAGACAGGGCTTTAGTGCACAGGCTAGACTGTATAATTGGGGTATGGTCGAGTGGCATGCAGGTTGTTACTCATTTGGCGTTTCTGGTTAGCCCTATAGGGCAACATTTTTCTTCTGGAGGCCAGGCAGAGTGCTGCATTGTGTCTCCAGAATTTCCAAACTGCAGGGGTGTGGCCAGGATTCTGAGGACGGATGTCTGAGAACACGAGATAGGCTTAGGTTTCAAGGCGAGGGCCCAGCAGGCACACTCTCAAGTGCTGAATCGAGATCTCATGCTTCTGAATTCAGGGCGAGGATCAGACTTTGGCTTAGGATGGAGTTTCTGTCCATGATGGCCCATTTATGAAGGTGTGGGGCATCATAAGGAAATGGAGGTTTTCTCACAGTGTTATTGTGTGATGCTTCAAACCACAAGGATTCATTCTGCGAGACAGTCAAGACAGGTTGGTTGGATTCAAGACATCCCATAAAGAAGTTCTCCAGAGCAGGGTTCTAAGGATGGATGCCTGGGCAGCCCGCCTCCCATTCTAACTGTCTCCTAGTGACAAGGAAGGTTTGATCTGCTGGCTCTGGGTGAGCAGCCGAGTGGGCTGATTTGAAATGGACTCTCCTGAGAATGGTTCATAATGTAAGTTTGTGTCCTTGGAGACCTTGGGATTGGGCCATGGTGCCAGCTCCCTGAAGGATCCTCCTAACCTGAGGTATTGACACAGCTCCAAAGAGCAAGTTTCCCATGTGGAGATGAGATCTGTTCTGATTGTTTCCTTAGGAAGCCCCCATATTCTGATATTGGAAACCAGGCCTCTGAGGAGAGATACCTAGAAACCAAAGCAATGCTTCAGAAGTTGGCTCAGGTTGGAGTTTCTGTCCATGATGGCCCCTTTATAAAGGGGAGCCTCTCATGAGGCCATGTAGGTTTTCCCACGATAGGAGTTGTGAGATGCTCCAATCTGCAAGGATTCCTTCTGTGGGACAGTCAAGACCTGTTGGAAGGCTCCAGGACATCCCATATGGAACGGCGCCAGAGCAGGATTCCAAGGATGGATGCCTAGAGAGTCTGCTTTGCATTCCAGTTGTCTCCTAGCGACAAGGCAGGTTTGATATTCTGCCTCTGGGGGAGTAATCGACGGGGCTGAGTTGAAATGTACTCTCCTGCCGAATGGTCATAATGCGGGTATGTGTCCATGGAGACCTTGGAATAGGGCGGTTGCTCCGGCTACCTGAAGGTTTCTCCTAACTGGAGGCTTTTACAGAGCTCCAAAGGATAAGTTTCCCATGTGAAGACAAGATTTGTTCTGATTGGTATCTCTGGAATCCCCCATAGGCTGGTATTGGAAAACAGGCCTCTGAGGAGAGATGCTTAGAAAAAAAAAGCAATGGAACCAATTACATTCTAGGGGCCAGTCCAGTTTAATCTTCTTCTCTTGGGTTATCTGTCTACGGGTGAGTTGTCGTCGTTGCTCAGCTTGTGAGAGATCGCCCCTCTTTGTCCTGGGTGGCCTACACTATTGGAATGGCCTCTGGGACTTTGGAGGTTTCTCCTTATCTGTAGGGTTGTGGCCAATGGAATGGGAAGAATTTCCTTGGAGAGGGCAGGCACAGTCCTGAGGTGTGGCTCCAGGGGCCTCAGTCTGGAGGGTGTGTGGGACAGGGATGTCAGGATAGAAGTCTGAAAACACAAACTCGGCTTAGGTTTGGGGACGTAGGTATGGCAGGCCCAATCTACAGACTATGAGGAGAATTTTTTGGGCTATGACCTAAGGGTGAGTGTGAACACTTGCTGAAGCTTATGTCTCTGGATTTTGTGTCAATAGTGGCCGTGGAATGTCGGGCTGGCCTCATGGGCCATGGACGAGTCTTTCTCTCTGGACCCCAATCACTTGGCATGGCCCAATCCCAAGTGATTGGGGTCATTCTGTGAGTGGGAGGAGTCCTTTCTGTGTTTATTTACCTCAAATGTCCCACCAAAGAGGGATTCCAGAGCAGAGCCCTGAGTAGGAGTGACTAGATGTCTCTACCTCTGGTTAAGATTGGGTGACTTGGGGCATGGCAGGCCCCATATGTGGGCTCATGGTCCAGCCACTGAGAGGCTTTACTTGAGGACAGGGCTCAAACTGAGGGTCCCAATGTGTGTTTAAGCCCACCGCAGCTCTTAAGCATAGGCAGGGCCTCAGGGACCCTACACTACCCTCAGGGGCCCTACTACTACCCCTGTAGGCCCTACAGGGGTCCTACACTGAACGTTGGACAAGATGCCAACCACAAGATTCTGGCGAGAGGGAAGGAGGAGTTCTGATTTCTGCATCACGTTCACCCATGGGAAGTGATAGAGATAAGGTCTAGGATTCTGTAGCCTGAAAACCGAAGTTGGAAAGAGATGGCGACCTAAGGCCATGGCGGTTCAGATGTTCTCAGTGTACTGCAAGCTGTCTGGGTTTCGGTTGGGAATTCAGGCCTCAGGTTCTGTCAGACAGGGCATTAGTGCACAGGCTAGACTATATAATTGGTGTACAGTTGAGTGACGTGCAGGTTTATCCTCATTTGAGGTTTCTGGGTAGACCCATAGGGCAATATTTTTCTTCTAGAGGGCAGGCAGAGTGCAGCACTGTGTCATCAGAAATGCCAAAATAGAGGGCGTGTGGTCCAGGAGAGTGAGGACGGAAGTCGGAGAACACTAGCTACGCTTAGGTTTTGGGGTGAGGGCACAGCAGGTACACTCTGAAGAGCTGAATCAAGATCTCGTGCATCTGAAGTCAAGGCGAAGATCAGCTGTTGGCTCAGGTTGGAGTTTCTTTCCATGATCTGCCTTCATGAAGATTGGGGGCATCATGTGACCTTGGAAGCTTTCCATGATATGAGTTGTTAGGTGGTCCATGCACAAGGACTCCTGTGGGACAGTCGAGACCTGTTGGATGGCTCAAGGATGTCCCATAAGGAATGACGCAAGAGCAGGGTTCTAAGGATGGATGCCTGAAGAGCCCAACTTGCATTTCAATTGTCTCCTAGCGACAAGGCAGGTTCAATCTGCTGGCTCTGGAGTAGCAACCGAGGGGGTTTAGTTGAAATGGACTCTCCTGAGGATGGGTCATAATTTGGGATTGTGTCCATGGAGATATTCAAATGGGGCAGTGGCTCCAGTGACCTGAAGTTTTCTCCTAACTGGAGGTTATGACACAGCTCCATAGAGCAAGATTCCCATGTGGAGACGAGATTTTTTCTGATAGGTAGCTCTGGAAACCCCCTTATGCTGGTATTGGAATCCAGGCCTCTGAGGAGAGATGCCTGAAAACAAAAGCAATGGATCCAATTAGGGCCTAGGTGCCTGTCTTGTTCAATATTCTTTTCTATGGATATCTGTCTAAGGTTCTGATTGGAGGTAGTGGCTCAGCTTGTGCCAGAGGGTCCCTGTATGTCCAGGACATCCTACACTATTGGGATGGCCTCAGAGATTTTGGATGATTCTCCTAATCTGTCAGGTTGTGCCACATGAATGAGCAGAATTCCCTTGGAGAGGGCAGGCACAGTCCTGAGGTGTGGCTCCATGGGGCCCAGCCTTTAGAATGTGTGGGTGAGGACAATGGAGACAGAAGTCTGAAAACACAAACTCGGCTTAGGTTTGGGGACATAGGTATGGCAGGCCCGATCTACAGACCTTGAGAATTTGGGGGGCTCTGAACAAAGGGCAAGTGTGTGGCGCTTTTTCAGGTTTTTGTCTCCGGATTTTGTGTCAATGGTGGCCGTGGAATGTCAGGCTGGCCTCATCAACCGTGGACGAGTATTTCTCTCTGTGGATTTGGCCAGATTCCAAGTGTTTGGGGTCATTCTTTGGATGGTAGGAGTCCTTACTTTTTTTTTTTTTTCTTTATCTTGGTTTTTTTTTTTTTATTTATTTATTTTTACCTTATGTGTCCCACCAAAGAGGGATTCCAGAAAAGAGCTCTGAATAAGGTTGACTAGACTTCTCAAGCTCTGGCTAGGATTGGGGGAGTAGGGGCATGGCAAGTCCCATATGCAGGCTCTTGGTCCAGCCCCGGAGAGGCTTTACTTGAGGCCAGGGTTCATGCTTAGGGTCCTAATGTGTGTTTGTGCCCATCGCAGCCCCCAAGCATGTCTGAGGCCTCATTGGCCATGCTGGGTTCTCATATACTGAACGTTGGACAACATGCCAACCACAAGGTTTCTGGTCATGGGGAAGGTGAAGTTCTGATTTCTGCATCACGTACATCACTTAGTTGTGAGTGGAGATAATGTCTAGGTTCTGAAGCCTGAAGACCAAGGTTGGGAAGAGATGATGACCAAAGGCCATGGCATGTTCGATGTGTTCAGTGTGAGGCCAGGTGTCTGGGTGTCGGTCACGAGGTCTGGGATCAGGCTGTGTCAGACAGGGCATTAGTGCCCAGGCTAGACTGTATAATTGGGGTACAGTCTAGAGAATTGCAGGTTGATCCTCATTTGATGTTTCTGGGTAGACCCCTAGGGCAAAGTCTCTCTTCTGGAGGGCAGGCAGAGTGCTGCATTTTGTCTCCAGAATTCCCAAAGTGGAAGGCTTGTGGGCCAGGAGTGTGAGGACGGAAGTCTGAGAACGCGAGCTGGCTTAGGTTTTGGGGCGAGGGCAAGGCAGGCACACTCTGCAGAGCTGAATTGAGATCTCATGCATCTGAAGTCAGGGCGAGGATCAGACGGGAGTTTCTGTCCATGATGTCCTCTACCTGAAGGTGGAGGCATCACGAGGCCATGGAGGTTTTCCCACGGTGCGAGTGTGTGATGCTGCAAACCACAAGGATTCCTTCTGCAGGACAGTTGAGACCTGTTGAATGGATCAAGGACACCCCATTAGGAATTTCTCCAGAGCAGAGTTCTAACAACGGATACCTGGGCAACGAACTCGCATTCCAATTGTCTCCAAGTGACAAAGCAGGTTTGATCTGCTGGCACTGGGTGAGCAACCGCCAGGTTTGAGTTGAAATGGACTCTCCTGAGGATGGGTCATAATGTGGGATTGTGTCCATTGAGACATTGGAATGGGGCGGTGGCTCCAGTGACGTGAAATTTTCTCCTAACTGGAGGTTTTGACACAGTTTCATATAGCATGATTCCCATGTGGCATGCGATTTGTTCTGATTGGTAGCTCCAGAAACCCCCATGTGCTGGTATTGGAATCCAGGCCTCTGAGGAGAGATACGTGAAAACAAAAGCAATGGATCCGTTTAGGGCCTAGGTGCCTGTCCTGTTCAATCTTCTTTTCTATGGATATCTATCTACAGGTCTGATTGGAGGTAGTGGCTCAGCTTGTGGCAGATGGTCCCTGTTTGTCCCGGACATCCTACAATATTGGGGTGGCCTCGGGGACTTCGGATGTTTCTCCTAATCTGTCAGGTTGTGCCAAAGGAATGAGCAGAATTCCCATGGAGAGGGCAGGCACAGTCCTGAGGTGTGGCTCCATGGGGCCAAGCCTTGAGGGTGTGTGGGCCAGGACAATGGAGACAGAAGTCTGAAAACACAAACGTGGCTTAGGTTTGGGGACATAGGTATGGCAGGCCCGATCTACAGACCGTGAGAATTTTTCAGGCTTTGAACAAAGGGCGAGTGTGTGGCGCTTTTTCAGGCTTTTGTCTCCGGATTTTGTGTCAATGGTGGCCGTGGAATGTCAGGATGGCCTCATCAGCCATGGACGAGTATTTCTCTCTGTGAATTTGGCCCAATTCCAAGTGTTTGCGGTCATTCTTTGGACGGTAGGAGTCCTTTCTCTATTTTTTTTTTAACCTCATGTGTCCCACCAAGGAGGGATTCTAGAGAAGAGATCTGAGTAGGGGTGACTAGACTTCTCAAGCACTGGTTAAGGCTTGGGGAGTAGGGGCATGGTAATCTCCATATGTGGGCTCTTGGTCCATCCCGGAGAGGCTTTACTTGAGGCCAGGGATCATGCTTAGGATCCTAATGTGTGTTTGTGCCCATCGCAGCCCTCAAGCATGTCTGGGGCCTCATGGGCCATGCTGGTTTCTCCTACACTGCACGTTGGACAACATGCCAACCACAGGGTTTCTGGTCATGGGGAAGGAGGAGTTCTGATTTCTGCATCACGTACACGGCATGGCAGTGAGTAGAGATAAGGCCTAGATTCTGAAGCCTGAAAACCGAGGTTGGTAAGAGATGACGACCTAAGGCCATGGTGGGTCCGATGCACTTAGTGTGCGGCCAGATGTCTGTGTCCATCATGAGGTCTGGGCTCAGGCTGTGTCAGGCAGGGCATTAGTCCCCAGGCTAGACTGTATAATTGGGATACAGTCGAGTGATGTGAAGGTTGGTCCTCATTTGGGGTTTCTGGTTGGCCCCAGAGGGCAAAGATTTTCTTCTGGAGGGCAGGCAGAGTGCTGCATTCTGGCTCCAGAATTGCCAACTTCAGGGCTTGTGGGCCAGGTGTTTTAGGACAGAAGTCTGAGAACACAAGTTCAGCTTTGAATTCGCAGAGGTGACATGCCAGTCACACTCTACAGACCTGAAATGAGATCTCGTGCATCTGAAGTCAGGGCGAGGATCAGATGTTGGCTTAGGTTGGAGTTTCTGTACATGATGTCCCCTTCATGAAGGTGGGGGGGGGCATCAGGAAACCATGGAAGATTTCCAACTTTGTGAGTGTGTGATGCTCCAAACCACAAGGATTCCGTCAGCGGGACAGTCACGACCTTTTGGATGGATCAAGGACGTCCCATAAGAAATGCTCCAAAGCACAGTTCTAATGATGGATGCCTGGGCAGTCCAACTTGCATTCCAGTTGTGTCCTAGTGAAAAGGAGGATTTGATCTGCTGTCACTGGGGGAACAACCGAGGGGGCTGAATTGAAATGGAATCTCATGAGGATCAGTCGATGTGGATTTGTGTCCATGCATCCCTTGGAATGGGGCAGTGGCTCTGTTGCCCTGAAGAATTCTCCTAACCTGAGGTTTTGATGCAGCTCCAAAGAGCAAGTTTCCCATGTAGAGACGAGATTTGTTCTGAAACCCCCACAACCTGGTATTGGAAACCAAGCATCTGGGGAACAATGCCTGGAATCCAAAGCAATGGATCTGATTACGGTCTAGGGGCCTGTCCTTTTCAATATTCTCCTCTGAGTGTCTCTGTCTAAGATTCAGAATGGAGGTCACTGCTCAGCTTGTGTCAGATCACCCATGTTTGTTGGGGGAGGCCAACACTATTGGACTGGTCTTGGGAATTGGAGGTTTCTCCTAATCTGTAAGGTTGTGGCAAATGAAACGGGCAGAGTTCCCTTGGAGAGCACTGGCACAGTCCTTAGGTGTGACACCACCTTTCTGGGTGTCATCCAGGAGGTCCAGGCTCAGGCTGTGTCAGACAGGGCATTAGTGCCAAGCTTAGACTGTATAATTGGAGTAAAGTTGAGTGGCATGCAGGTTGATCCTCATTTGGCGTTTCTGGGTAGCCCCAGGGGCAACGTTTTTCTTCTGGAGGGAAGGAAGAGTGCTGCATTGTGGCGACGGAATTCTCACACTGGAGGGCTTGTGGGCCAGAATTGTGAGGAAGGAAGTGTGAGAACACAAGCTAGGCTTAGGTTTTGGGTCAAGATCATGGCAGGCACACTCTGTAGAGCTAAATCTAAATCTCATGCATCTGAAGTCAGGGCGAGGATCAGACGTAGGCTCAGGTTGAAGTTTCTGTTCAGGATGGCCCCTTCATGATGGTGGGGGGCATCATGGGGCTATGGAGACTTTCCCACTATTGGCATTGTATGTTGCTCCAATCGGCAAGGATTCCTTCTACAGGACAGTCGAGACCGGTCATATTGCTCCAGGACGTCCCATGCGGAACCACGGCAGTGCAGGGTTCTAAGGATGGATTCCTGGAGTGCCCGCCTCACATTCCTATTGTCTCCTAGTGACAAGGCAGGTTCGATCTGCTTCTTTTGGGGAGCAACCAAAGGGGATGTGTTGAAATGGACTCGCCTGCGGATGGGTCATAATGTGGGTTTGTGTCCATGGAGACCTTGGAATGGTGTGTTGGCTGCTGGGACCTGAAGGTTTCCCTTAACTGGAGGTTGGGACACAGCTCCAAAATGCATGTTTCCCATGTGGAAATGAGATTTGTTCAGACTGGTACCTCCAGAAGAACACATATGCTGGTATTGGAAACCAGGCCTCTGAGGAGAGATGCCTGGAATCAAAAGCAATGGATCTGATTAGGTCCTAGGTGCCTTTCCGGTTCAATCTTCTTCTCTGGGGTTATCTGTCTATGGGTCTGAGTTGAGGTAGTTGCTCATCTTGGGACAGATCACCCTGTTTGCCCTGAGTGGCCAACACTATTGGGATGGCCTCAGGGACGTTGGAGTGTTCTCCTAATCTTTAGGGTTGTGGCCAATGGAATGGGCAGAATTTGCTTGGAGAAGGCAGGCACAGTCCTGAGGCATGGCTTCAGGGGTCCCAGCCTGGAGGGTGTGTGGGCCAGGACAGTGGGGACAGAAATCTGAAAACCCAAACTCAGCTTAGGTTTGGGGACGTAGGTATGACAGGCCTGTGAGGAGAATTTTTCAGGCTATGAACAAAGGGCAAGTGTGAGGCATATCTCCAGGCTTTTGTCTCTAGATTTTGTGTCAATGGTGGCCATGGAATGACGGGATGGCCTCTTTGGCCATGGATGATTCTTTCTCTTTTAAGATTTGGTCAGATCCCAAGTTTTGGGGCTCATTCAGGGGATGGAGGAGACCCTTCGATATTTTTTTCCTCAGGGGTTCCAGAGCAGAGACCTGAATAGGGGTGACTAGACCTCTCAACCTCTCATTAATATTGGGGGACTAGGGATGGCAATGCGGGTTCTTGGTCCAGCCCCTGAGAGGCTTTACTTGAGGACAGGGCTCACACTGAGGGTCCCAATGTGTTTGTGCCCATTGCGGTTCTCAAGCATGGGCGGGGACTCATGGGCTACACTGGATTCTCCTACACTGAACATTGGAAAACATGCCAACCACAAGGTTTCTTGCCTTGAGGAAGAAGGAGTTTCATTTCTGCATCACGTTCACCCCTGGGTAGTGAGTATATATAAGGTCTAGGTTCTGAAACCTGAAAACCAAGGTTGGGAAGAGATGATGACCTAAAGCCATGGCGGGTCTGATGTGCTCAGTGTACAGCCAGCTGTCTGGGTGTCGGTTGGGAATTCAGACCTCAGGCTGTGCAAGACAGGGCATTAACGCCGAAGCGAAACTGTATAATTGGGGTAGAGTCATGTGGCATGCAGGTTGATCCTCATTTGGTGTTTCTGGTTAGCCCCATAGGACAACGTTTCTCTTCTGGAGGGCAGTCAGAGTGCTGCATTGTGTCTCTCCAGAATTCCCTAACTGGAGGGCTGGTGGGCTCGGAGTGTGAGGACGAAGTCTGAGAACAATAGCTAGGTTTTGCTTCGGGGCGGGGTTTCGGCAGGCACACTCTGCAGAGTTGAATCAAGATTTCGTGCATCTGAAGTCAGGGCGAGGATTAGACGTTGGCTCAGGTTGGAGTTTCTGTCCAAGATGGCTCTTTCATGAAGGGGACGGTGCACCACGAGGCCACAGAGCTTTTCCCATGATGGGAGTTGTGAGGTGCTCCAAAGCGAAAGGATTCCGTCTGCAGGACAGCTGTGACCTGTTGGATGGCTCCAGGACGTCCCATATGGAATTACTTCAGAGTATTTTTCTACAGATGGATGCCTAGCCAGCCCGCCTCACATTCCAATTGTCTCCTAGTGACAAGATAGGTTCGATCTGCTGGCTCTAGGGGAGCACCCAAGGGCACTGAGTTGAAATAGACTCTCCTGCAGATGGGTCCTAATGTGGGATTGTGTCCATGGAGACCTTGGAATGAGGTGGTGGCACCGGGGCCCTGAAGGATTTTCCTAGCCGGAGGTTATGACACAGCTTGAAAGAGCACGTTTCCCATGTGGAGAAGACATTTGTTCTGACTGATGACTCAGGAAACCCCCATATGGTGGTATTGAAAACCAGGCCTCTGAGGTTCTGACATAGCTCCACGAGCAAGTTTCCAATGTGCAGACAAGGCTTGCTCTGAAGGGGCCTCTGGAAACCCCATAGGCTGGTATTGGAAAACAGGCCTCTGAGAAGAGATGCCTGGAAACCAAAGCAATGGATCTGATTAGGGCCTAGGGGCCTGTCCAGTTCAATGTTCTTCTCTGGGGACATCTGTCTCTGAGTTGGTGTGGAGCTAGTTGCTCAGCTAGTGTCAGATCACCCCTGTTTGTTCCAAGCGGCCTACAATATTGGTATGGTCCCAGGGACATTGGAGATTTCTCCTGATTTATATGGTTGTGGCCAATGGAATATGAAGAATTCCCTTTGAGAGGGAAGGAACAATCCTGAGGTGTGGTTCCAGGGGCCCTAGCCTGGAGGGTGTGTGTTTTCAGACAACTGTCCAAACAGCGCAGGCCTACACAGCCTACAGGCTCAGGCCCCTGAAGCCAAACCTGAGGACTGTACTTGCCCTCTCCAAGGGAATTGTGTGTGCCCATTCCAATGGCCACAACCCTTCTAATAGGATAAACCTCGAAAGTCCCTGATCCATCTCAATAGTGGTGACTTCACAGAAAAAACAGGGGCAATCTGAGCCCAACTGAGCATCTACCTGCACTCAGACCCAAGACAGATGTCCCCAGAGGTAAAAAGGAAAGAACAGGCAACTAGGCACTAATCAGATCCATTGCTTTGGTTTCCAGGCATCTCTCCTCAGAGGCCTGGATTTCAAAAGCAGCATATAGCTGTTTCTTGACCCACACATCAGAAAACATCTCATCTACACATGGGAAACTTGCACGTTGGGGCTGTGTCAAAGCCTCTGTTAAGGAGAACCCTTTAGGGCCCCAGTGCCTCCGCTTCATTCCAAGGTCTCCATAGACACAAAAGCACATTAGTACCCATCCCCAGGGGTGTCCATTTCAACTCAGCGTCCTCGGTTGCTCCCCACAGATCCAGGAGATATAACCTGTCTTGTTGCTAGGA